>NC_087393.1:3099701-3469076 GCF_963675165.1 Halichondria panicea
CCTGGTATCCCTGGTCCCCCTAGTTGACTCAAGTGTTTCTGTTAACAGTGAAACTCTAAATATGAATGAGGTGAACAATTATCAGAAGTTCATTATAGTGAATTCTATCAGTACCCTATTACCTTTTCCAGGAGGAAAGAGAGCTCTCTTTGATGACAGCTCAGTTTGAAGACTTTGTCATACAGTTCTTGGATAGGTTTGTAATGTTTTATGTGTAATTCTAACGTGTGATTCTGATCATCTTTTTGCAGGTGTTTCGGAATAATTGATGACACTCGGTTAGAGCAGGTGGCACCTCTAGATAGACTGGTCTCCACCAGTCGAAGTTTTAACCATGAGGCCATCATGGGTCTTGGTCTGTCTGGCTCCATGCAGATTGTTCTCAATCAGTGCTCTCCCCAGATCTTTCAGGTACGTTGACTCATTGATGTTTATGTACACATACTATTTATGTCCTCCTGTTAGATATTCTCAGTGTTCTCACCAGAAATTGTTTAAGGCTAGGGGCTAAGTAAATAGTTAGACGGCGTGCTTCCACTCCGAGGTAGTATGCCGGCCTACTTCCTATACTTTTACATAATTATAATCACGTGAAAGCTAAATAGTACGTGTTTATAAGCATTTAATTTAGATCATACCACCTGCCAACGCTGCTATCATGCAGTATTTAGTCTCTACCATAAGTGAATTAAAATGATTTTTGCAACGTAGCCATGCAATATCAGCATGTATATTGGGCAAAAAATTTTGTGTTTCTACAATAATTAGTTTTCTTTATTTTCAGGTTGCTGTGGAAAAGATTCACCGATACGCCACTGGACACGTGTTTGAGTCTGAGGTTGCTGGGAAAATGTGTGCGGACATGTGCTCAGCAGCAGCTAAAGTAGATCCCGTGTCAACCCTCAAGCTGTTTCTGCCGTATTGCATCCAATCTATTGAGACTGTTCTATCTGGTACGTCAGGGTATGGTTCTAACTACAATATAGTATTGTTAGTGCTACGTACAGCTAGGTTCTAATCAACATTGGGAAAACGTTTTTTGAAATTTTGCCATTTACTGGCTAAAAAGAGAGGAGGTACAACACGGTTGAAAGGTCATAATTAGTCACGTGGGCTTAATCATCATTTACATGTGTATGTTTCCATGTTTTCCATCGTGTCCCTGGGTTTTTGCACTACCACTAACTTCATCTGCTCACAAGAGAAATGAACTGATCGAGCTATCACCCCCAGACACCATGTATATGTATACACTTATAATTCCTGCAGGAAATCAGAGCAGGGAATGTTGGGAAATGATCAACCATGCTAAAAGGATGCCAAAAGCCATAATATGGCTGCAAGCTAAATGAGAAACGTTGTGGCTTTGCAGCTCTTTTCTCCCTCTTGCATGCAGCTACCAGTGCAGATCTAGAACTATACTAAGTAGAATAGCTAAGTTATATCACTAGATTTTGCTACGCAAGATAGTCTCCAACAGCCTTCAAGGTATAAGGCAAAATTAGCCATAACTCGCCATAGCTTAGCAAAACTTGCTTCCACAAATTGCAATCCAAAATGAAAGCGCTGATGCCTCGGTGGAGATATGCCAAAGCTACGTAACTAATAGCTTTTATATACACATTATAATTATCATAATGAACATTTTGCATTAACTGCAAGCAGGCACAATCCAGGGAAACTCAAGAGTGGGTAATGAATGACCAAGATTGTTGTTAAAAACGATCGATGCCAAAAGTTAAAGTCTAAAATTAATAGCTGCACCAGCAGAGCCTCTTCTCACTCTTGCAGCTACCAATGCTAGCGTTTTAGTGCAGAGCTAGCTATACTAAAGTAGAGTAGCAACATTTGGTGAACAAGTTTTGCTACGTACTCTTCTGAAAAGGCTGCAATGGCATTCCAAGTAAGCAAAACTAGGCATAACTCGAGAACGAAGCATTATTTGCAAATCCACGAATTAATATCCAAGAAACATGACTAGAAGTCTATAGAAACTCTTACTTGCACTTCATTGATCCTTGAGCAGTTGTAGCAGTCTACACACACACAGACACACAAACACACTACCGTATACCTCGCTTGCGCATTGATCATGCATGTCCATTATTTCTCTGTTTTGACATGCTAACAACAGATCCTGAACAGTTTGAAGCAGAACACCCTGACCACGATCTACTATGGAGTCTTCAACTCCTGTCCAAGGTAGTATATGAATTTTCCCCTTCAGTTCCCTGATCATGATGTTTTTCATGTGGAAGATTTTGCAGAATGTCGGGAGTGCCATGCTTCCTTTTGCTGACTCTCTGATAGCATGCTTGCAGAAGTGTGTGCATCTCAAGTCCAAGAGTGGCTCCAGTGATGCAGCAAAAGTGAGCCATTAGATCATGTTTGCCATAAATACTGCTATCTGATTGGTTAGAGGAAGTGTTCTATCCAACTTAGAAAATCATGTACTTACTTAGCCTTGATTCCAGGCCGCACCGAAGGCCTAATTATGAAGGAGGCTAGTACTTACTGAGACAATCATGTAGCAAAGAACATTCAAATCTGATTGGCTAGAAACTCATGGTTGCTATGATCTAAAATGCTTAGACACTTCAGAAAATTTCCACATGATTTAGAAGCCCTCAGGGCTAGTAGAACCCTCACTACGTTCGGGATACTACAACCAGCCCTTTGGCTGTAGAAATTTCCTAAACAGTGTCTATTATTTATGTGCCTGTATAGTATAATTATGTCTTAGAACTTAACTACATGTTTCTTCACTATGTAACTACATGTACATATAATAGTGTCTGCATTACTACTTTATATAAGTATATACTGCAGTATAATTCATTATCTGCATGGTTTGTCAACACGTGTAATTGTCCACTTGACACCTAATGTACATGTAAAATACTCCGCCAGTCTCTCACCAATATGCTGGTGAGTCTGACCATGACGTACCCTGTTGAGTCTTGCAGCACCTGTGTTGGATTCTCAGTGTCCCCTGATGACCACAACTATATCAAGGTTAGGGTTTTCCCTGTTAAGTGAACAACTTATATATTTGTACCAATTGTAAGGATTGGGCTGCTCCTGGAGACATTGATAATGTGAAAATGAAGTGGCATGTCCCCACTTTGCAAGAGCTACAGTTGGCAGACACACTCCTCCATGCTTTTCTCAAGCCTGAAATTGAGCGATTGAAGTCGTTTGTGGCTGGCCAACAAGATATGGACAGGTTTATTGCTGCTGGCTTTAGATGGTTCATTTAGTAATGATGTATGTATGTGATTGTATAGAGACACTCTCCATCAGAGTTTACACTTTGTAGCAGCACTCATTAATGGGGTGACTGCTTATCTTCCGGGATGCGAGGGGCAACAAGTTGAGGGATGGTGAGACTCCACTACTATAATTATTTTTATCACCAAGAGAATGTACAACATTGTGGGGCGAGTGTGCGCAAATTATGTATCTGGGTTATAGATCTATGATTTCAATGCTAGCTAGCGAATAAAAAAAAAACTGGGCGCACAGCAGCTAACAGGAGGAGCAAGGTTATCAAAAGAACTCTTGAACCAAGATAACCTTGATTTGGTGAACCCAAGTACAAGCAGAACAATAAATTATTGATGAAAAACCAACTTCTAGCAAGTCAGCTGCTAAAAGTGTGCCTGTGACCTTCTGAGTTCCCATCTGATGCAAACGTCTCTGTGTCCCGTCTGAGCTGATATAATGTTATGGACTCAGTATACAAGCAGAGAACAATTGTTGATGAAAAACAACATTCTAGTAAGTCAGATGCTGTGAGCTGTTACAGGTAGCCTATGTGACCTCACAAGTGTCCATCTGAGCTGCTTTGACCTGCTTCCAGCGTGCCTATGTCGTTAAGATCGAACTCTGTGTCCCAATCTCTTCAAGAGCTCTCTGCATTGCCTGGTTGTTTAATCACGTAGAAGTTGGTAAAGGATTATGAGTATCAAAACCAAATTATCGTGCCGGTCCATGACATACATATATATATATATACAGACAATCAGACAGAATTGCAACGTTGAAGACTAGGTATATCGATAGGGACTCGCTTCGCTCGCCCCAATTAGCTAACTTGTGTGTGCTGTACTTAGGTCACATTAATTGTTGCATCGTTTCAGCCCTGTCAGTGTGGTCGAGTTAAAAGATCATCATTTTCGGACATCAGCTCTGAGTAAATTAATTGATTTTGCAATTTTTGCATCATAATTATCACTACTTTTACCTCAGTTTTGGGTGTACATGTGATGTAAGCACTCATTGTAGTCCTAATCATGTATAGGTAAAACTCCACCGGAAGAGTTTCAAAGAGAAAGGCTCTTGTCATTCATCCACAAGCTCTCCAGTAAGATTTCCATTTATGGGTTTTGTATAGTTGACCATAAAAAGTGGTTAACGGGAGTAAAGGGGAAGAGTACTTGGTTTGGTATAGGCAGTGCTATATACTGATTGCAGGTACTGGTATATATATTGTTTTTGTTAGAAATCAATGTTCATGCTCCAATATGCCATGTGCTATGTGCTTATCCCAGTTGTTGATGCTCCCACTGCTCCGGTTTGCCTTTGCTTTTAAGCCATGCCCTCTTGTATGGTTTAATTAGGAAGTTATTAATTAGGCCCAAATTATTCGATCAGCGGTTATACACTCCTCTCCCCTCTATTGGCTAACGTTAATATTAATTGTATCTCCTTGATCTCAACAGTTAATTGTAACCTTCTCAGGATATACATATACTTGTACGTGCTATTTACTTATTATTATTTTTCTTCTTTCTAGATCATATTCTTTGTTTTTGTGATAACGACACAAAAAGCATGTTCACGCTCATCAAGGTGAGCCATTTTTGGTTGTTTATTGTACCCATAATCGAACTCGTCATACTGGTAGGTTACTGGTACTTTGTTGTCCAACTTTGGAGTGATGAAAATTGAGTATGAGGGCAAGTAAGTAAATCACTTACTATCAGACGTGTGAACATTTCATGATTTTTTCCACTCACACTAGATGTCATGCATTTGCATTGTCAAAATCATCCTTGATGGATCAGGTTGGTTGCATAAATAATTGTTAGACCCTAGTTTATAATATCTACATGGGGAAACATGGGAAAAGGTGCCTCAGAGGAGGTATTCTATTGGACTTAGTATACCTGCAACTTACTTAGTATCCCGTTGTCAAGCAAATAAACTTACAGACCCCCAGTGGGGTATATTTCTACATGTATCGGTCAAATCAGTTGAGAAAAAGCCATTTTGATCTAACACATGGTACGTACAGTTCAAAGGATGCTTTGGTGGATTATAACTACATCTATAAATTTACATTGGTGCAAAAAGTGGGTAAATGATCGATCATGATCGTTGCTAAAAAGCATAATACACTTTATGTATTGATGTCAACACTTTCATAACTGCAGAAGCTTCAATTTTGTATTTTGTATTGTGTACAGCTGAGAGGGAGAAAAAATGGCCTGAGGACCTTGATGATTGCCCGAGCACAGTTACAGCATGAGGTATAATAATTATTGTTATAATTATTGCAATTTCAAACATTAATTTTATCGATTGTACATGTAGCTTCGCCTGACAGAGCACACAATGAAAACCATGACTCTGACCCACCTAATTGCTCTCAGGGATCTGGTCAGATTCTCTGTATCTTCCTATGCTGAGGTACAGTGTGTACTAGCTATAAGCACTCTTCGCATATCTGCTATGTGTATAATGCTGTGTGCAAAATACTATGTGTAGGTCAGGATTAGAGCACAAAGGACGTTGTCAGAGAGTTTGGACACATATCTGTACTCTTCGAGATGCATCTTGCCTGACATTCTACCCATGCTCATTAAGAGTGACCAAGTTAGCCATGACCAATTTAAGGTTAGCTGTTATATACATGCATGTAATAGCTAGTGCACCACATACCACCGTAAGAGCTCACAGTCATGTCTAAGATCTCTCTCTTTTTATATGTTACAGTTGTCGATCCTCGTAATCATTGTTGTTCTGTAGGGTGCACTCCATGTTGTTATGCTACCATCCGTCATTGGTACCATCGTTCATGATTGGAAGATCCTCAGAGACACACTGCCAATCATTGTCAAGGTGTGTTAGTTAATACCCTCAATGTCATCAATAACTTGTGTAAATTCGTATGGTGTTTACCCTGTCGCAGGCGGACCACTCCGAGAAACCATCTATTCTGAACTTGATGAGTACGCTTGTGAAGGCTTTAGTGCATGGATACGAGTACTTCACACTGAGTTTCCAGGTTTGCTAATAGTATTTTGTATACATATGTGAATGTATATAAAAATAATAAAGATACCTGACGGTTGCCAAGAGAGAGCGGTAGCCTTGAGTGGGTCAGTTGTGTCTCTTGATGATAGACATTTGGGTCACCAAACAATGATTGCCACGTCTGCTCAGGCTATCAGGTGAACCAAACATCATAAAAAAAAATCATGTATGTTCGTTATTACTGTACAGTATCTACAATGAGCTAATAGAAGAGCTCGTTCAACTCCAAAGTGAGAAATTGTGAGTCCATATATACTGTCACTTAACAACATTCAATGTGTGCAGTGGTTACAAGTATCATATCACTTTTCCATGTAGGCAATGGCGTCATTCTGAAATGGGTATTCGGTTCTTGGGCCTGCTGATTCGACATGATCATCCTTTCCCAGTGTCAGGAGTGAAGCTTATCGTCAACTACCTAACTCATGACCTACTTTCTGTTCGAAAGGTCAGAAGAGCAATACTAGTACTATAATTATACTACAGATTTAAGGCCAAACCAAATTAATTGATTATGTGTTCACGAATCGATCTTCCCAGGTCTCAAATTTGCCTTCCAAAAATTTTAATTAAGTGAGTGGATGAGGCTCATTCTGAGCATGTGCATTAAAACATTAATCAGTGTGGGATTTGATATTTTATACTATAAAGTATTGTGGTTTGTACACGTGTGCTAAGAAGAAATATTGGAAACTAACTTTAGAGAACTCGTAACCGTCGTCGGTTTCATAGCTGTAGATGGGCGTGGCCCGGCTAGCGAAGCTGATAGCCTGTTTCTACACACAGCGTAATTAACACAAGCAAATATGCTCAGTTTGTGCAACTCACTTATATTTAAAGGTCTATAACTATTGTAGCAGTTATCCAGCATGCTCGCCCATTTTAGCAATAAAAGACTATAAATAGCACCCACAGTACGCTTATAACTTTACTAGTTTTACTGGGTGTGGTCAGTAGCAAGTACTACACGTGGCTCACAGATTGGGCATGTTAGAAATTGCTGAAAGAGATGATGTCTCGAAGAAACACAACTTTCTTATTTTGAGTGAGTTACCTGGCAAAATAGCCTCGTTTATAAGGCGTAACACAGATAATTAACCCGAGGCGCGTCAGCAGCCACGGGTTATAGTAGTTGTTTGGTTTGTTTGTTTGTGACAGGTGAATCTACTCACCTGGATGCCACAGCACTGCGTTTACAGCATGGATAGCCTTCACACAACAAGTTATTAGTTTTAATAGTGGCAGAATTTGATGTTAAACCTTCATCGTCAAATAAAAACTAGCAAAAGCTAAGAAGCTTATGACTGGGTCGATCTGCTTACCTGGATGCCTCTAGCACTGCGTTTACAGCATGGGTAGCTTCCACACAACAAGTTAGTACTTTTAATAGTGGCAGCTTTCGGTGTTAAAGCTTCATTGTCTAATAAAAGCAAGCAAAATGTAGCTTGAACAGAACTTGGCACATGCGTTATTTATCTGAAGTGATTCTGTACCAGGAACAATGGAACAGGGTCACTAAAGTAGAAAGCTTGAATTATAGCTCCTGCTGCTTTAGCTGACTGGGATTGTACTCCGGTACTCCATGCAGAACCTGGAGCCATACTTTTCTGAGACTCTAGGCTTCTTTGCTGTGATCCTAATCCACAGTGCATATAATTATCTATATAGTACCAACCTGTTCTCAAATGTTTCAGCATGCCTCCAGTCTTTATTGCTCCTGAGTTGCTGTGCTAGACAATTAAGTCATACATGATAACAACATCACTACATGCACTGCATTATATCACTCTTCTTTATAACATGTCACCAGCTGAGGGTTTGCACTTTAGTGCTAGTTTTCTATGCTTTACTGCAGATTAAATGTAAAATCCTCACGTGCACTGCTCCGTTACCAATCCCTCTTCCTCTAATCAATGCTGCAACTTACTTAGTATCCTGTTGTCAAGTAAACTTGTTGTATTGTAGTTTAGCCTCGAGGCAAGGTTTGCGCGTGCGCACCAGCATCTAATTCTGTTTTGTCGTTGTCCAGAAGCCTTCAAGATACTAAATATGCAGTGCCTTTGTGCTTTTAAATCCCATACACACCTGCAAAACAGTTTCTATAACTTCTATGCAGTATCGTTTTACGTCTGTTTATACTGTGCATATATGCAAGAAAGATTGAAATACGTAATTGTTGGGCTTAATTTTGTGTCTAGATTGCTCTGTGGGCTATGCCACTTCTCTTGCAACTGCAAAAACGTCCTGTTATCAAAATTCCCGTGGATATTGCTAAAGAAATGAAATCCTCTTCTAGAGGTTCTGGTCAAACATCTCACAAAATCGGAGAGAGGGAAAGCATAAAATGGTTTGTATAATTGGTTCACATGTACTATCAGTGTAGCTGTTTCAAATAAGCAGTCTTACATTCTGTGCATGCGTGTGCCCTGCATGCCCTTGAATTACTTTGCACTCTACTTGCACTCAACACTGCTTCAGGCTCTGTTACTCCCCTGAAAGTGTGCCCAAGAACAAGGAGGAGTGGGACAGTTTCCCATTCATTGATAAGACCCACTGGGGCTACTACTGCTGGCCAAGGTGAGTAAGCAGGGGTGTCAGTGGTAGTCCTGATACCTGGGATGTGCCCACACTGGTCGGTGGTAGTTGCATGGTACTAACTACCTCTAGACAAAAATAACCACTTCTTAGGACTAGTTTAAAACATACATGTAACTTTATCTGGTGTGTTGAATTTATTGGGGATATGAAATAATTGCCACTTCAAAAACCCTGGGCACATGACCATGATATACGTATAATTCATTACTTAGTAAGCCCTTATGAAGCATATTTTTCTGTAGGACATTGTTGACAACAGCTTCCAGTGATGTGCAACCACTGCTAGCCAGGGCTCCTGATCAACTGTCACAGGTACTACCCACTTTACATGTGCAGTACACAATAGTTTCACTGCCTGTCAGGAGGAGCTTGTTATCTATGAGGCCTTCCATTCTCAACACTTTGTGGACAAGCTCGTGCAATTTTTGTCCCTGGAAGAGGTTAAAGGGAAGGATCGCTATGACTACCGCAAACGCCTTCTGTTTAAGGTGTGTTAATCAATTATAGTATACTAGTACCAGTACTAAGTTGTTCAGTTTGCTGACAGAATGTGTGACTTCTTCCTGTAAACTTTTTGTTGTGGTCACATGTGCCAATGTACATGTTGCTTGAGCACTGTAATCGGGTGCCTACATGTCATTGTGTATAATTATTATACTGTAGCACCTGTTTAGAAACTATGGTGATTCCTTCCTTTCCCTCTTCCTGCCTCACTTGGAGAGACTGGTCACTGACACACTGGTGAGATGGTGCTATATTATAATGATGTATATAGCTGTATATAGCAGAGCTGTGCGCTACAGTGTAATTGTAGTAGTAATTGTAGTGTAGTTTTTACATGTGTATGATGTTGGTAATCAAATTCTTCGAGCGTCTTTTTTAAATACTGGTGCAGGAAAGCAGTCAGCGCTGTGCCAGTGAGATCATAGCTGGAATTGTCAGTGCTAGTAAGAACTGGCCATATGAAATGGTAAACATTAACTACATGTGCATGTACATGTCTTCCTTGTACACATGTACGTGTTTCAATACTGTGTTCATGGCTGTTTGTAGAGCTTTGTACGTCTGGTTTTAAGTGACACTCAAACTAGTCTGTTGTCCCAACAGCATTAAAATTGGTTGTGCTGATCTGGAAGCATTTGTGGGCTGGATGATACATGTAATAATTTTGTGACATAATTATGTGGTATAAATATACTGGTCACTTTGTTGGAATCAATAGTGTACCTCGTACAAATTACCATTGTATGCTTGGTTTATAATTAACACACTTTCCCGTAATAATTGTTTTCATTCTCTATCATTCTGTTTTAAAGATTGAGCCAATGCAAAAGGCCATGGGGAAACTGATAATGCGAGTTATCGAGGAGATCACAGTAGAGACTGTGAACGACTGGGCCAGTTGTCTCACTGATATTTCAGTGAGTTAATTGCTGTTAATTAATGGATGTTGTAAATGAAAAGTATGATAATGTTGTTTCAGGCAAATCGAGACCCACACAAACTTCACTGGCTGTTTGAAATTCTCATTAAGACTCCTCTAGAGGGGAATAGCGGGTCATTCAAAGATTCAAGGCATGTATATTCAGACTAGCTTATTGCTGTGATCATTGAAGTGTTATTTTTTGCAGTCGGCTGTACCTGCTTCAGTCTGCCCTTGCTCAGCAAGAGTGGAGAGTGCCTGGACTGCTGCAACAGGTTATGGAATACCTTAATTCTCACCTTGCTCACTCCTTCAAAAATGTTCGGGAGAGCGTCGGATCGTAAGCTACAATACATATGTACATAATTATACCTTCAACTCCATACATTACACTGTGTTGTGTGTGCATGATGTAGTGGTAATATTATCTACAGGTTAATCTCACAGTCCCTTGTGTGTGATCTGACAGTATGTCCAGCTTTGTTCAACCCTTGTGCTGCTGAGTTTGTGGCTAAATTGCTTCCTCAGTTGCCCTCCATTCAGCAAACATCTGCTCTGACAGGAAGCGAAGACGCCCTGAGATTGTGTAAAACAGGTATGTATAACTATTCACATAGCAAATAGTACAGTTCATGCCCCTGGGGGAGGGGGGGGGGGGGTCAATGACTGCATGCTATATTATACAAAGTAAGCTAGTATACTTGAGTACCCTATTCAATGACTGCAAGACTTGTATGTATAATTTATACATGTGTATTTCTCATTAGCTTTAACGTTTTTCGTGAAATCCTACGATCTCTCTCACGCTGAATACTTCCAGTTGCTAGCCAAGGTACATTTTTAAAGGTTTTGGTTGCGAAATAATAATTTATACTCAGATGCTTCCATTGATAACTGTTGAAGATGGAGAAATACGACCTCTTCTACTGAAGGTAAGCCATTCGATCATGCTTAAAGCTTTTGCTTGTATCTGTGTGATAGCTATAGCATGTGCTGGTTTTGTGTAAAAGCAACCCAGTTAGAATTAATAGAGATCTTAGCCATGCACTAATTGTGAGCACAGATTAAGTGTGTGTGTGTGTGTGTGTTTTCACAGGTGTGCTCTCTTCTGGCTCATGTCAAACTCAGGGAGAGTTCTGCAGCTTCAGTACTGGAGTCTCTGAAACAGGTTACAAATGTAGCACCTAGTTTGCACTACATGTACCAAATACAATTGTAAGGATCTCCGGTCACCTGGAATTACTGGGTCTTGGCAGGAGTGTGCATGAATACACTCCTGGTCTTAATTGGTATTCGTACGTGCATCGTTAGAAGCAGATGTCATAATAATTATATTATAATACCCTATAATACCAACAGGGACTGGTGTGTGAGTTGTGGAAGGTCAGGGTGTTGACCCTTCAAGTGCTACAGGTTGGCTGTTTGTAATTTAGTGTATAAACAACAACAACATTACATTCTTATCGTACGTATATGTGTACCTTCCGTAATTAAATTCCTGTTAAGTGATATGCTGCTAAAATTACTGTGTCTCATGTGCCCTTGTTTGTTTACCCACTTTGTTCACTTTGTTTACCCACTTACTCTGCCTTGCTGTTGGCTATGGTATTTATCGAGCCACTGGCATATGAAAATGCAACCATGTTGCTCATACAGAAGGAAGCTAGGTGTGACGTAATTAATTACATAATTGCTTATTTTGAATTCCAGGTTTTAGTATTCCAGAATCTCTTCATCTTTGCTGCTCTCTGTTTAAACATTGCAGAATTGATACTGAAATTGTTTGAAGATTCCCAAACAGAGGTTAGTATGTGTATACTGTTTTGGCTTCACTATGATGACTGATGCTGTGTGTTTGCTAGGTCCGGGAACTAGCAGCTGCTTGCATAAGTGGTTTCGTTCGTTGTGGCTTTCTTTCCAACATAGACAAACTTAAAGTGCGTAGGTTAAACTGCCATAATAAGATATATAACATATGTATATAATTGTAATGCAGGGTTACTTTATGAAGCAGTCACAGTGTATTCTGCCACCCAAGGACAAAGCCAAGTCTGGTTTGGGAGACCAGTATGAATGTGAGCCTAGTTGTTACACTGTACTCTTACGATTATATGTACTACCTTATCTCTTATAAAATTGTTATAGTGCATCTGATGAAACGTCACTGTGGAGTACTGGGACTTGCTGCACTGGTGGAAGCATACCCTTATTCTGTACCGATGTGGCTTCCTGAGGTCATGGATGAGCTAGCCGTGCATCTACATGACCCAGCTCCCATTGCTGTAAGCCTTTTGAGGGGAATAGGGTATTAGTTTTATTTCATGGATTAGCCTTGCTAGCAGATGGTGTCTTTGATATGGCGTAGGGAACCCCATTGCCTCATTGCCTTAGTTGTTGAGCTGTATTAGTTTCATCCAGTAGAAATATGTATAATGTCTTGCTCATGCTTGTAAATACGGTACAAATGATCGTTAGAAAATGCAGCGATCATCACGCTAAAAAGCTTGAACTGTGAGACAAACAGACGGATTTCCTGTTGCTGAGCTCTCTGTAGTACTCGCTACTATGGGACGAGCCTCAGGGCTCACCCCAATAATTACACTAAGTACCGTAGGTCAGAAATGCGCTTAACCCCGAGGCTCGCCCCAATAATTACACTAAGTACTGTACGTAGGTCAGGAATGCGCTTAACCGTAACAACGAGTAAGGTCTTTTATGTGCGATAATGCACTTTATAACACGCCAGTACGGTATAGAGTAGCAAAGTTATCAACAGATTTTGCTACGTACGAATCTGAAGAGACTGTTAATCAAATCCGAGAAGCCTGTAGAATCTCTTATGTGCATCTAAATTGCAATAGTAGAGCAGGACACACGAACAGACTACTAACTGTATACCTCACTTGCGCATGTAGACTGAGGCATAATGGTGTATTGTCTTTTGGACCTGTCTGCATAGTTTTACAGATAGGTGTGGACTAACTTATGGTGAGTGGGCAAGTCAATTATCCTTTGATGACCGAAAACCACTTCCTTTAATTCCTGGAAGCACTATAAAATGTTTATGTTTTGTGTTTTGATTCTCACATAATTTATGGCTTTATTGTAATCTACCTGGCAACATGTTTTGGCATGTATAATGTTTATGCTTGTAATCGGCATACATGTATGATATAAATAATCATATAGTTGAAATTAAAGTTAGTTCACATTTCATAGTATTGAGACACTGTTTAGAATAGCAATTCTCTTATGTCAATATCTTTATTGTGTGAGTATGCAGCATGGAATGCTTTATCCATTATTGTAGGCCACTGTAAAGAGGACAATGTCTGAGTTTCGGCGTACCCATCATGACAATTGGAACGATCATAAGCAGAAATTTTCTGATGACCAGTTGGCGGTCATGACTGACCTTCTCGTCTCACCTTCCTATTATGCGTAGTTTATTTTTGTGGCATTCCCACATAGTATAAAACAATATTATTGTATATAATAATGATGTAGTGTTAGCTGTAAAATTATTTCAAGAAACATAATTATAGTGTATAATTTTGAACACTCTGAAACTATATAATTATACAAAAAATAATTATCGTGTGAGAAAGGACATTAATTAAGAACGTGATTGGTTCAGTATGAATGTTGTATACACAAAGTCAAGGAAAGTAGGGCAAATCTATGGCCAAGAGATAATGTTAGTTAATTGATATACCACTGTATCGTGATCCAACAGAGTCTCGTGAAAATATGCTGCCTGCACTCGACACTGAATCTCTTCTCGATGGAGTTCTTGATCCTCTCATTCTAATTTCGGATATACTTGGGTGGGGGGGGGAAGGAGACAGGTTTTCAGTGGCAGCGTAAAATCTGTCAGCAAAATCCTGTAGTTGTTTGCTAGCATGTCCTCGATTTTGTTTGAGGTCCTGGTTTTCTTCCTCTAGCTTTACCACTTTTGCTTCAAGGTGCAATCTTTGAAGTTGTTCCTATAATTGTCACAAAGGAAGTGCTCATTGTATAAGCTTATGCCACTTAACTCTACTGTATTCTCTCATAATTATATCTAGCTTACACTAACCTCTTTCAGCTGTGTCTCCATTGATGATACTTTCTTCTCCAATACAAGCATTTTCCTTAGCAGCAATTGAGTTTGCTCACTGTAAAAAGGAACATGAAAAACTTGCAAATTCATGCCTCAAATGTTTCTAACCTGATGCTGAATGTGTTTTCGTCTTCTGATCTTGGTCTAGATTGAAGTGAGTCTGAGCCACTCTGAAAATAAAATCACAAAGTTCAAAATAATTATGTATCTATATGTATAGCTAGATAATCTTTTAGCCAAATATAATTTCTCAAGACTATTTACATGATTAAATCTATACACAAACTGAAAGCAGAATCTAGATAATAGACCTGGTTTCCAAGTGATGTGCAGTCCATATCGGATTTACTATACACACTCACCCTCTTCATAGCAATAGAGATTCCTGGTGATCTTCTGGCCACTAACAGTGGGGATCCCACGCCACTGTGTAAGTCCTCAGATTCTCGTCGCCCAATTAGGTCAGAGCTGGATAGAGGACGAGGACGACATGCTCGTGATTCACACATCTCTTTGTCAGAAGGACAATCAATGAAACACAACTTCTCTGGCATACTGTACTGTGCACTATTAGTCACACCGGTGTGTGTTCTGAATGGCATGCAGTTTACTTTTGTCCATATAAATTATGATCTCATCCTGGAAATCTATAACTGTCAACTTCCTGCATGCATGTGCATGCATGTGACTTTCATGATCACAAAACACTGATTCAAACAAAACAAACTCAACCAGCTATATTAGGTTAGATGTATAATTATGGAACAAAACAATATTAAGACTGGACCCGACTGTCGAACGACTCGTCCTCTTTGTCAGTTTGTGTTTGTGTCAAGAATTGTTTGACTAGGGAACTGAAGGAGATCTCTGCAGACATGGCCAGCACACCCTGTAAGAAATTAAATAGCTATAAGTAGACATGCATGCAATACACAACCATTAAATTATTATACACGTACAATGTACAGTTTGTATTATATTATAGGCTAACTATAATTATACCAACCTGCAGAAAATGGTTTAGATCTCCCAGTCGCAGATGTGCAACATTCTTTGTCTGGCTGCGCCCAAAGAATATCTTCTTTGGCATAGGAGGAAAAGGAACCTCCTGGAAAGTAGCTTTAAGTTCTTGATGTAATGCGTAGAAATCACTGTACCTACAACAATTATTATAATGATGAGAATGACAATGGAACAATTATTATTGTATGATGTCAAGAGTGGATAAGAGTTACTAGCTCGATCTGATCTATGCATGACGCACTGTACAGTCATGCAGCTGGTTTCGATAAAGATCCCATGCATGCAATATACAAAATAATTATAATGATTTGCTACATTACGATGCAGTTTTCGTTACTTTCTTATAATAATAGCCGCAAGTCGACATAATTATTATTAGAAAACACTAGCTATCGTAAAATAATGACAATGTGCATGGTAGTGGTCCTGGTGTGATCATAATCGTGCTGTCAGTAGCATGCACTGCTTTAATTATTGTAAATTCCAGCTAGTGCAGTGGGGGAGATAGTGGGAATTAAGGAAAAGGAGAGACAGTACGTGTGTGTGCATGGGATAGTGGGACCAGGAATTAAAAAGTCATACATGTACTTGAGCGATGTAATTGCATGGGCTTGTTTACGAATCAGCTGCGGCTGAAATGCATCATATAATTGTTGAGTATAAAATAATTATATCAGATTGCTCGTGCAATTATATAATATATATATAGAGGTAGGTCCTGCCATTTCCAATAATTAATTGCTTATTGCTAATAGTATGGCTAAGAGTGCAATATGGGATTAATAGCACGAGTAACAAGCAATGGCAAGGATACTAATTGTACGAGGCGTAGCCGAGTGCTATTAACCTTGCCAGTGCTTGTTATGAGTGCTATTAATCCTTTAATCGCATGTTGTCCTATTATTTACTGTGATTCGTACAGTGATTAATCGCGTATCAGTAATTACACGTCGTCATTAACGACGTGCAATTACTGCCTTGACGACCGCAAGTTCGAATAACGGCCGCGGCTAATTTTTTACTGAAACTGCAGCTAAACAGTCCTTAAAACTGCATCACAAACGATTAAACAATCAATAGTATGGCTACTCGTGCAATAATTATGGGATTAATAGCAATCACTGGCAAGGTTAATAGCACGAGGCGTAGTAACCTTTCTAATCGTGTATGATGAAGTTCTCTGCAGTTTTTATTAACATTTTCTGCCGTGGCCGTTATTCGAAAACAATTTGTTGTCATTGACAGCGTGCAATTGCACACTGTCAATGACGACGTGCAATTACTGGACCGGATGTGATACGGGATTATAATTGCTGTACACTTTCCAGTCGCTAATAGCACATCATACGATTATCCCGTGTTGCACCTTACCCCAATACAATTTTCAGGAATGGGAAAGTATTGTGCAGAAAGTCAATAATTAATTGTAAGATATCATAATTATTAGCCTCGACTCTAGGCCCTTGAATCGAGGCCACTAAACTATAATTATACTCTATAGAAACTTGCAGTTTCCAAGGTGATAGTGTAAATTTTAAACTATATATAGAAACCTGCAGTTTCCAAGGTGATAGTGTACATTTTGAAACATTTGAAGTAGTACAATGACACACCCTGAAGCCATATCCGTAGTCAGATCAGAATATTGGCACTTACCAAAACCACTACATTGTCATGAACTCGGTCATAATGGTTTTTAAGATACGATATCATAAAAAATTATACATACTGCAACAATGTATCTAGTTAGAGATTTTAGGCTCATACATACCTTCGATAAACGGTGTACATACGATCATTCCTCTCCACTCTGATACAATAAACCTGCATCAAGGAAACATTTATGTGATACATACATACTACAAGTGCATGGAATCTCTCTAAGCAACCATGCACTTACAAAGCAATGAAACCAGAACAACCAAAGGCTCGTCCTGAACTACGTATACTAAGCAAAAAAATTGCTAGGTGAAGAAAAAGTGATTCACAGAGCGTCTCTATATAATTATACCTCATTTACATCAATTTGTATAGAGGCCTCCCAGATGATGTAATTATTAACTTATATAATTATATCGAACTCTTTGCAAAAATATGCCTACTTAAATAAACGACCATTCCCTCTTTTGCTTCGAAGTTCTTGCACAAGAGTATTTTGACCCGATAATACAGAATGAAGAGTTTGAGCATGCGCAGTAGCTACATGTTCACAATTTAGTGAAGAAAGCAGAAAGTAGGTAGTAGCTAGTTAGACTCTACCCCTTGCGGGACCATGCAAGATCAGACGTATAAGTATCTCTGCGTGCCCTTGCAATTGTATATGCAGTTAGGGAACAACTAGTCCTATATGCATAGAACAACCAACACAAATCTCAGAACAAAGTCATCACCCAATGTTGCAGGTTACCTTGCCTTGATTGGTTTGCTGCCTTGATTGGTTTGCTGAATAAATACTGATAGCTCTCGATCTAGGAGTATGACCTACAATTTCAGCTCTCTTCTCACTCTTCCAATAGCTATTGTTCTAGTGCAGAGCTAACTACTAAGTAGAGTAGCAACACTCGATCCATAAACAGTTTTGCTACGCACTCTTCTGAAAAGGATGCAATGGCTGTTGTATAGATATTAATTTTATTACACAGCCACGAGTGCCACATGGGATATATTGGCTCAGTAGTGCGTACGCCTGAGGGCCGCAGCTAAAGGCCTCGAGGACAAATGTCACTAGCAATATCTAAATAAACTCCCGGCCTATAAAGGTAAAGTTTGCTATTACAGTGGAGGGTGGGCTTTAGGCTTAATTTAGAGGTCACTGCAACAGCAGTCACAGTCCACTGTCACAGCAGGGTGAACTACACAGAGGAAGTCATGTAGTACCCATGCCAACTATAGGCGGCTAAAGCAGGTGAACTGTGCCATAATTATTATGGCAGATTTGGCACACTGTTTTCTTTGATCTAAGGCGTTAAAATGTAGACTCACAAGCCGTCACTGTTTGCACAGCCAACAGTAGCCTCGGTCCCAGGCCAATTTTTTTTTAATAGAACGAAGTTGAAAAATACGGCCTGGTATTGATTGTATCTGGGCGTGGCAGGAACCGGAAACCAAAGCAGAGATTCTTCACATTTTATTTCCTGTCATATTTCACCGTATAAGTTTAATACCGTAATTTAGCTCCGTGTATGCTCTTAAGTAACTGAAATCTAGCCATAGATTATCTAGCAAGCTAGCTACTGCAAGTTTAAGTTGTTCAGATTAACGTATACATTGTCTGCTTCACAAGAAGGCCCCACTCTCATTGCAGAACAGGCCCAGCTCTTGTCAGAAGGAAGAAACGTCTTTGCCATAGTTTTCAACATGGTATGGCAAGTCTCTTGCTTTCACTCACTGCCCTTTGTGATGGACTACAAACTAGTAGGTAGGACCAACACTGCCGGCCCTTGTCGACAGGTGTGTTGTTCTTGCAAATCTCTCTGCTTCTTGTTTTTTGGTTCCTAACCACGCCAATTAAGATACACACCCAGATACAATCAACACCAGGCCTAGTTGTCGGCCTAGCTAGAAACAACTCGGCCTGGAATCGAGGCTAAGCCAACAGTAGATTGGTCAAACTTTGTATAGAATCTTATATGTTGCACAGTCAGCATATCAGAAAAGAGTCGAAGTGGCTGTGGTTTTCGTGACTTCAGTCCACTGCATGTAATACTTAAATTTAGTTGACTAGATCGAGTGTCTAGTGCTACGTCACTATCAATGATATTGTGCTAACTGCATGCGGTCTAGCCGCTTGATTGCCACAGATATCGTGGCAAACGTTGCAGAGTCTCACAGAGTTTGCCCAGTCTCTTTTTGTGTGCAAAGGTGCTGGCTTGCAAGTATAGTTAAAATGCAGCAAATTTATTAACCTAAATTTAGCAAGGTTTACTGATATAATGTGATACTACTTATGCACTCACACAGGAAGCAAGTAGAATAGCGTAATTATTATATGGGGTGGTTATGCCGTACTATTAATATCAACAACCAACATTACACAACTATGCACCCAGACAATTAAAAACGAATGACACCACACACTTATACTTACATAAAACTTTGTCTGGAGATGTCTCTTGTCAAAGCTGACGACAGTGGCTGCCATGGGTCTACTAGTATCTGTTGTATTGACTTCCCTACAAAAATATGTGAATATAGTGATATATATAATAGTGCATAATGATCTATACGTACAGACTTTCAACACACAGGTGTACGTGACACCCAAGAACTTGTTACTTCGATCAACACAGTCAGGCAAATTAATGTATAAGAGACTATGGCTATAGACCATCTTGGCATGCTAATGAAAACTACTCTTGGTAATACATACAGACTCTAATCAACTACATGCGCCGATAATCATTCGCTCTCATTGACGCGGAATAGTGCTCATATTTTTTGTGATGCGTAAGTATTATATAGCACATACTGTACATCAAAGAAAACTCTGACCTATGTTTTTGTCTTTTATCATTGTCCCTAGTAACAAGGGCTCGCAGGTAGCTTTGTCCATCTTTGCTTTGCAGGAATCGAACCGAAACAGAGTTTTCCATTATTTCATATACGTAACTTTGAGCCTCATTAAATACTTCTGTGAAAGTAAATGAAGTTAGAGGTATATAAAGCGCACACTCTGTTGTGTAGCTGGCTGGCTATAAATACACAATCAACTGCATTACAAGTACATTTGTATGTAGCATTGTGAATGTTCAAATTGAAACTGATACAAATTGTACGGATTAGTGAACCTTGACTGTGTGGTGTAACTTGTACTTCAGCAACTATGTGATCTTCTAAAGTCTTCGGTAGGCCCACCGGCAGCTCAGCATAGTAGCCAATATATTTGAGCACTACATAATCAAAACAAAATAAAGTGTCAACAGAAAGGTCATGCATACTTGTGGATGCCTAGCTGGGGAGGGTGGAGGGGGTGGGGGGTTGCCTGAATTGGGGGGAGCTGGCCATACAATTACAATAAGATCTATACAATATACACAGTGACAATTATTAGTTTAATGCACACGACTATCCACTATAGTCTCAACGTTCGTCTGGTGAGCACCCTTTGATGTGAGGGTTAGACACATACTGTATCTGGAACCATTGTTTATACTGTTTAGTGTTGCCAAACAACTAACCCACTCGTATACTCACCAAAATCCCACAAACAGTGAATATGAAAATATGTTACAGTAATTATGTACACATCAAGCAATTAAGGTACGTATGTATAGACGTCATAAATACTACGTACTAATATGATGGGCGAACAGTTTTGTATCCTCTTCATTCCCATCAAAATACTTGAAGTGTTCCACATCAAGCCAAAAGAGGAGCAACTCAATTGAAGAGTCTTCAACACAAAAATTCATCAACTATAGAAAATAAGCCACAAAACATTGCAAAATGATTGATGTACGTGCGCTGTAATATACTGTTAGCAGTAACAATCAAATACTATAAATTATTATGGGTTAAGCTGAGGTTATAAGACCAATATGCAGAATCGCAATTGGGTCAGGTGGTTTAACATTAACCCGTGACAAACTAATGTGGTGGCATACCAAGGAGACTCCTAATTCATCATATAGAATGGCGCGCAAGGATGAGAGACTGAGCTTAGGGTTCTTCCTGGCGGCAGATGGACTGTCACTCAAGCATATTGGATACGAAACAGATGGACGCAGTAGAGTATGAAACCTAAGCAGCAGCAATATTACATCAAATCAACTAGCAATAGTCACGTACAACAACGCAATAAAGTTGGCAAGAAGCCATAATTGGTGTAAGATACACCACCGTCACATGTGAATGGAACGTACCTGGCAGATGGTAAGTCAGAGACAGCCTGTGAGAGGGACTCTAGACGGGGAGGCAGGGTGTGAAAATCAAGATCCTACAGGAATTAGACAAGAACAAGCAGTAGTACCCGACAGTATATCATCACAAAAATAATATTTACACACACTTTTCTTTGATCGAGACAAAGGCCAAACTAAATCACAATATCAGTAAACAAAACACATTAGACAACATCATTCATACAATCTTTTCAGCAGGCTATCACACTACCTAGCTCAGCTTTCATTTACGTACGCGAATAACAATGTTGCCAATGATGACAAGTCAATAGCTGCAGCATGGTACTATACACAACGTTCATACAGTAAATTAGAAATAACATACTATATTCAGGGGAGGTTCACTGAGTGTACGGTGAAGCTTTTCGTGTTCAGGTTTTGTCTCTACTTGTATTCTTCCACCTCTATCAGGCTGATTCCATTCGCTGCCAAACACAGGGGTTACACACTCGGCACAGCATGGTTCACTTCCACTGGCATATACTTTGCTTAGTTTGCTGAACATCTATACGACAACGGATACAATAAAATTATGGATTTACGCACCCACTGAAAGGTACCATAATTAGTATGAACACTATTCTGTAACAATAATAGATCTGTTAACCTTTTGGCAATGACAACATTTGAGACATTCCTCATGGAAATCTTTGTTGAGAACTCCGACATGGCCACTTGTAATCGTCCTTCTACATATCTGACAGGATGGGGAGCAAAGGGGGCACAGAGGGCCGCCATTCTCGAGGAGCAAGAACTGGCTGGTTGGGTCAACTACCTGACCACACTCAGCACAGACAAAGCATGAAATATGATACAAGGCTCCCTCAAATGAGACAACCAAATGTGAGGAAGTAAACAAAAGCATGCAAGAAGAGCAAGCTGACCCATTGATGCTGACTTCAGACTGGGTATCATTTGTACGTTTGATAACGGTGAGATCACAAGCTTCAAAATCAGACGTTGTTAATGTACTTAGCTTATCGCAATCCACTTGAGCAAAAGGTTCACTTGTAGACCGATTCTTGACGATACAGGACCTCGGGCTCTTAAACATACGAGGAGTCACTCCACCACCAGTGCCTATTGACCTCACAATTGTAAAGTTGGCTGCTGGTCGATCGTGCCAGTAGGCATTCAGGGAAGCTGATTTTAACATCGTAAAAACTGCTACGTTACGACTTGTTGATTGAAGAAGTAGCGCTTTCTAGTTCTGTCTCTATGACCAAATGGAGTAGTGTTGATGAAGCCGAAGCCATGTGGCTTATAATATTTATTGGCATGGGTGGGGCTAGAGCTCCTTTTATATACAGTCTAGATGGGCGTTGCCCACTTTGTTTTGCTCCTTGTCCATGGAGCTGAGGGAGTACTTGTGAATGTTTCTATCAAGCGCTGAGTGCAGACTGTACAAGCTGACCTAGACACCCAGGTACGTATATTAATTATTCTAATAATCTGTACACTTCAGTTTTGTCTGTGAAAACGTACCTACCCTAAGACCTCGATTTAAAGCGACACTATTAACGATTCCAGAGGTCGCTTCTTTTGGAGGTTGGTGTCGCATATTTAGCTAATTGCATGTATCTCTACTTTATAGACTACTTGCCTTAAAACTTGTTTTCCAGTGGGTTATAATCGAGGCTAGGGTGTGGCTTACATTTACCTTCATAGGGCGCGACATTAAAAAATAATTGTCATCGCTGCATGCTGTTGCTACTTTTGGAGGTCTGAGTGCGAGGGTATCGCAAATTTGGAGGGTCGCCTTTAATCGATCGAGGTCTTGCAGTATTAAAATCTACGTGTACATCACTTTAATAGTAATTAATAGTACGGTCACACCAAATTGATTACGTTTCACAGACCTTTAAGCTGTCCTAAAGTGGTGTTTGTGGTATCAAACACCACAAACACCACAAAATATCACTTTAGGACAGTTGTCTGACCTTGACCATGCACTAATCGTTTTACAGAAAATCCATGAAACATAAATTATACTATAGTAACCTATCCCTCAATATTAAAACAATTGTTTTCATGTTATTATAACTGTGTTAATTGCCTCGGTGCGCATGCGCAAGCGAGGTAGTTTGTGTGTCTGTGTGTCTGTGTGTGTAGACTGCTACAGCTGCTCAAGGATGAATCAAGAGTTTCTATAGGCTTCTAGTCATGTTTTCTTGGATTTTAATTCGTGGAATTGCAAAATAATGCTTCGTTCTCGAGTTATGCCTAGTTTTGCTTACTTGGAATGCCATTGCAGCCTTTTCAGAGGAGCACGTAGCCAAACTTGTTTACCGAGTGTTGCTACTCTACTTAGTAGTTAACTCCGCACTAGAACGCTAGCTATTGGTAGCTGCAAGAGTGAGAAGAGAGCTGCAAGGTTATGCTGATGCATTTTTTTTGACTGTCGCATGGTGAAACAGGTTAGGTACAGTTGAGATTTCCATATTGTCACTGCTGGTCACCTTAAACGAGCATGCAGAGTATGAAAGGTCGTGCCCATGCACAGAGCTCTTTTTCTACTCAGAATTCTGGAAGTGATCATTGCCAACATGGCTTTTGATAATACCAGGAGCACATGAGGAGATCCCCACAAAAATTACCCGCTATACAGTACTCACTATTTTAGATCAAGCGTTATCAGCCGCCCTGCACATGTACAGAGCATTTAATTAATGGGCGGAGTCCAACCAACGCTGCGCTCACGCTAATTAGCACATGCAAACAAGAAAATGTAGTTAGACGATAAATTCTTGCATAGTAAGACGCTCTGACCTCCACAAAATTTTAACGTAGGCATGGCTTACCGGAACGTATGAATACAGTACAGGCAATGAGATTTTTACTCACAAAAACCACCGTTTCTCGAGTTGAACGAATTTTTACCGCACAAAACTTACCCGCTATACGGTACAATGAATAATGTTAGCAGCACATAGTGGTTATTACATGTATATGGCAATGTTTGTACATAGCAGGACGATATCAAATCGGTGTAGTAAGACGCCAGTTGTGTTAGCTGTCAACATTTTAGCCTTGTGACAGATAATATTAATCTGTCCGAAAGTGTCTCATCTTTTTTTCACCCAGATTTGCCATGGCTACATTTTCGGAACCACTGAAGGCAATAGAGGCAATCGACTACTTTCTAGTATTGGATTTTGAAGCAACATGTGAGAATAAAGTGAAAATGAAACCTCAAGAGATAATAGAGTTTCCTGTCCTCAAGGTCAATGCTAAGACATTGAAAACAGAGAGCATATTCCATACCTATGTTCAGCCGACTGCTAACCCTGTACTTACCAGGTTTTGCATTGACCTTACTGGCATCACTCAGGAAATGGTAACTGGCCAGCCGATCTTGAAAGAAGTGCTGGAGGATTTCCATAAGTGGATGAGAGACAATGGCTTACTAACGCGTGATGTAAATTCTTGTTTCGTCACCTGTGGTGATTGGGATTTGAAAACCATGCTACCTAGCCAGTGTAGGCACTTTAAGTTGCCGTTTCCAGATTACTTTCTCAAGTGGATCAATATCAAGGATTTGTATTCTCGTGTAACCAAAGAAAGAGCAACTGGTATGCCCGGCATGCTCAGAGGGCTAGGATTGGAGCTGGATGGACGTCACCACAGTGGGATTGATGACAGCAAAAACATTGCCAAGATTCTAGCTAAATTGATCGAACTTAATTTTTCTACCCAGCCTACTGCAGAATAATTATTACTAGATAGGAAGATCTACATGTAATAATGTTTTTAAATTATTAGACGTCTAGACGTCTAGGCCATAGTAGTTTTTCAATTTTGTCTAATGCGCATGCGTAGTTTTCACTGCAGCTGGTTTGTCAAGGCAGAGGTTTATTACTTTAGCTAGCTAGCTGTACTTCTCATTCGAACTCTCAGCCTCTCAGCCTCTCAGCTGTGCCCAAGACAAGCCTGGCAAGAAATATCATGATGCAAGACGATCAAGTAGTGTGCAGTAACGATTTGCAAGCGGACACCGACGAGGTAAAAAAATCTGGAAACTAACGAGCTATCTAGATATCTATAATTATTACATACATGTATGTACATGTCTAGTGACGCCAAAACTGTTCCTATGTTTCCTGATTATCTGTACAGACTCTCTCAGGTCATCCTAAGTTGCATGCATGTATTTGTAGCTAGCTACCGTAATTCACCCGAATTACCGGGACACAAAAAAATAATTACGGCTCAGTGTCCCTTGGAATAGAGCAAGAAAAAATTACGTTAAAGTCTAAGTGTCCCTTGTATTAGGGTGTCCCGTAGTAATTAGAACAAATATTTCCCCATACGTACGTACACGGCCTCGATTCCAGGCCGAGGCTAGCTCTGCAGCTAAAATGTCTTTCGTGCAGTTTAGAAGCTGTGTACGCGGGTTCCATGTCTACAAAGTGGTGTCTTCAACCGTCAGTGACATATTACGGTGCCAGAGAGTAGAATCCATCTAGTCTCTATCGAGCTAACATGCTCTTTTTCGTTCTAATTATATTGGGACATCTAATAATATTTACATTTCCTGTTGTTCCTTAATATAGAGTGAACAAAATTACATAAGTCCAAAGTGTCCCTTAGAATAGAGTGTCCCGGTAATTTGGGTGAATACGGTACTAGACTCGAGAAAGGGACTGGCCAGCTGCCGGTTGTGTTGAGACACCTGAGAGTTGTCCCGTTGTAGAACAAAATACGAATTGTGTGGGTGATACCGTACCGTATAGCGGGTTATTTGGAAGCACTAAATTTTCGCGGATTTTATTTTCGAGGGCAGTGACGTATCCAGTTATTAATGTAACTTATGCACCTATCAATGGCAAGCCCCACCTCCCCCAACACGGGCATAGGTGGGGCTATAAGTGGGATTTGACCTTGAATTTTGCCCCAGGGGCAGGGCAATTGATTTGACATCATTGCGCATGTGCAGTAACTAACACAGCCATGTGCTGATCTGGTACTGGTCATTGCACTTATACACGGGGATTTGACATCGAGGCTGCCCCAGATGTGGTGCAGTTGAATTATGTATGTTTCAAATCCCCACCTATGCCCGTACTGGTGCCATTGATAGGTGCATTACTGTTTAGATTCCGAGTAAATTAACTACCGTAATTGATGTAATTACAGCGCCATGTCAGCATCGGCATAATTGTTTAGGTCCTAAAAAACCGCCAACCGTTGTTGGAATTATTTATTTCTGGCGCTTATAAAAAGGCTTGTTTGAGACATCAAGACAATCATTCTGCCTTTGACCCTTCACACTTCTAAACAGTTCACGAGTCATTCAGCTCTCAACGGTGCGCAGCTAGCAAGTGAAACTGAGCTAGACCACACCCATTTTCTCTACAAATTCTATACTAGCTGTAGCATAAGCGCCACCATAATGTAGGCGCCAGCTGGGCTGACCGCAATTTTTGGGGGTTTAAAAGATATGCGCCACTCGGAAGTGGAATAAATTTTTTGTGGCGCTATAATTACATTAATCACGGTAGTTACGGTATCATTTTACTAATTTTGGGACTGCGCATGTGCACTAACACACATGGAGTACCTGATCGTCTTTCGACCTAGCGTTACAGAAACGAGGCTATAAATCACTATGATTATACTCTATAGCTACAGTGCTTAGAATTAAAAAAATTCTCACTTGTTTGTGCAAATTGTACTCTACCGAGATTACGCCCACCCTAATTGCATGCTACAAAGCAGCTACAGGTGGGATGGGCTTAATTTCGAAAACAGTAGTTTTGTCTCGAAATTAAGCCCATCCAGGTGTTTGCCTCGAAATTAAGCCCACTCATTAAGAAACTATTCTTCTCTGTCTGCGTCCAGAGGAGGCTGGAACCACTTGACCTTAGCTAATTAAGGTCACTAATTGGATTTATCCAAACTTCTCTTGCAGACTACCGTATAGCGTGTAATTTTCGTGGGGCAAAATATTCGTGGTTGGAGGTCTGACCACGAATATTTGAGCTATATGATTAGTATAATTAATAATAATTATATTGATTTTTAATCATAATGATGCGTGTTCAATAGAAATAATATCAGTGAGGAATAAAAGTCAATACCCACGAATGAAGTGACCTTGCCTACCCTTTACCTGCAGTGCAAGCTCCAACCACGAAATGTCTCAACCGAATATTTTGTCCCCTGAAAATTACCCGCTATACGGTACTTCAAGCCTAGTTTTTAGTGTCTATCAGTATTTTTCAGGGGGGGTCAATTTTATTTTCGCAAATTTTGCTCAGAAGCAGAGATACAATCAAAAGTCTTGCTCTTGCACTAGCCTCGATATCTTGAGCGGCTTGTTCGAGGTCACTGCATAGCTGGCTTTGAGACTTGTATCTTTGCTTCTGAGCAAAATTTGACCCCCCCTGAAAAATAACGTTTTGAACTGATAGACACTAAAAACTAGGCTTGAAGTAGTCTGCAAGAGAAGTTTGGATAAATCCAATTATTGACCTTAATTAGCTAAGGTCAAGTGGTTCCAGCCTCCTCTGGTCTGCGTCTGAGGCCTGCCAGCTCTTGAAATACAATGAATACATCAACATACAACAACGGTAAATGCATGGGTAAAGTAGCTAGGTATAAAGATCGAGTCAAGATTCTGCATCAGAATTAAGGTTGTTCCTTGTCACTGTCAGAGTCTTCAACAGAGATTCAGAGAAGATTGTCCTTGTCTCTTATACTTGCTAATAGGATCTAGCTACATATCTAGCTATATTCAGAGCTTAACCAGCGTACACAATAAACTGCTAAACCTTTTCTTAACAACTTGCTCACTGACAAATGCATCACTTTATGGTGGGCGTATTTTCGAGGCAAATTAGCCTATGCAAGAACTTTCACTCAAAGTAGGGGTGGGCGTAATTTCGGACGTGGGCGTAATCTCGCGGTAGAGTACGGTATTATCCCTCGACCGCACGTGGTTACATTAGACTTACTTTGCATGCTGGTGGAAGGCTAAGCACTGCTGTTATCAGAAGATAAAACGATTAATTTAATAGCAATTCATGTACCTTAATCAGCCGACAAGTTTGTTTGAGTTTCTTTGCTAAGCAAAAAGGCACCCAAAAAACCCGATAATTTAGTAGTGATCAGTGTGTGTATTTATGTAAATCATACGAAATCATGCATACATGCCTCCCTATTCAGGAATATTGTGCGAGAGTTTCAGACTTTAGCCGACAACGATAGGTCTTTTCCATTGCTAAAGCGGTGGGAAAAGTCTTGCTGTTTATAAACCACCACATACCCACCACCTTAGAGATTTTTTGTTGTACCTACACAATGGTACCGTATAGAGGGTATATTTCGAGGGTATAAATGTTCGTGGTTTTCGTTGATTAGGCATGAACTGCAAACATTTATAACCGCGAATTTAATATTTCATGCATGCACGCTGCAAAAAAGGCGCTATTCCACGAAAATTAAATCAACGAAAACCTTTCTAAAGGCACATCCGCGAAATTTATACCCTCGAAATATACCCGCTATACAGTATCAGCAGTATTCTTGGAAATGTTACAATACATTGTTAATTAAAGCCAGTAGGCTTTAACTAGGATTAGCACTTTTCACGTATTTTTTCCTATGTTTAAACTGTTATATCTCTGCAGGGAAGCATTACATCTGAAAACTGACTGCACAGCGGTGAGCAAGTTATGCCTCAGTGCACATGCGCAAGCGAGGTAGACGGTAGTGTGTGTTAATTGTCTGTGTCCGTGTAGTCGACTAGCTGCTACAGCTGCTCAAGGATCAATGAAGTGCATGTAAAAGTTTCTATAGGCTTCTAGAGAGGATTTTAGGTTGGTTGGCAGACAGTTAAAAGTTGAAGCATGACCACACACTGTACGTGTCTTCTTACTATAATGCAATTAGTAATCATGGTTGACTGCACTTCAACTTTTAACTTCTGCCAGCCAACCTGAAATCCTCTGTATACGAGTCATGGATTTCATTCGTGGATTTGCAAAATAATGCTTCGTTTTCGAGTTATGCCTAGTTTTGCTCACTTGGAATGTTATGCCATTTCAAGAGTGCGTAGCAAACTTGTCCATGGAGTGTTGCTACTCTACTTAGTAGTTAGCTCTCCGCACTAGAACGCTAGCTATTGGTAGCTGCAAGAAGGAGAAGAGAGCTGCAAGGCTCTACTGATGCAGCAGCCATTAATTTTATACTTTGTACTTTTGGCATCCTTTTTAGCATCAATCATGGTCAATCGTTTCAGTTTCCCTGTGATTACGGCTTGCATGCCAAAATTACCGTAAAAACATGTGTGTATTAGCCATAGCTAATAGCTTTATGTTATGTAGCTTTGACACATCCACCAAGACATCAGCACCAGCGGTGCTTTCATTTGTAGAGCTATTCTTTTGTTGTGTGTATTATGATACTCAAAAAACGTTCACATAAAAGTGCACTATTATCACATTTCACCGCAAATGAGTGAGTGACTGACTAAGTAAGTAAGTAAGTAAGAAATTTCTTAATAAGCTTTTCCTCAAGGAGCTCTGAAGTACAACTCGCTTCCACAAGAGCTCAAGAGAATAATAACTACCAACGTTCAAGAATAGTGTACACAAACTGTTCTCTTCAATGTCTGACTGCAACTAAACTATTACATACATAATTATAATTATTTTTCTAAAACTCCATACTTTCTTGTCTTTTTGTTTTACTGTTTGTCGTTTACAGGACCTGCATTAAAACCTGCACTTGTGGATGCAGCATTTTCTGCCCAAATAAAAAGTTATCTATCTATTAATTTTATCCTCAGATTTGGGATTGCTTTCACGAGGCACACTGCCATCTTCTCAGCTTGACTTACCTAGAAAATTCCGCCATCTCTAGGCTGACTTCTTCATTGCTCGAGCGGCCAGTTCTCGAGAAACACATCGTGACTACTGGAAACAAAACTGAGCTTCCAAGTCTTGCAAGTTATTATTGTCTTCTAATTTTATGTTGAACTCAGGTAGACTCTGTCTTCCATTGTCTTTCTAGATTTTTTCTGTTGGATTCAGCTATAATTATCGATCTACTCAAGTCCTTCCTAGATTCTCCTCTGTTGCACTCAGTCAGTACTCTGTCTTCCAAGCTATTGTCTTCCTGTTTTATCATAATTTATTATGTTGCATCTAGTATCATGTATGTACATGACAACCGTATAAACTATGACACATAACGTACATAAATTATCTGAAGATGCTTTGAAATGTGAAGAAAATAAGATGGACTGTAGAAAATGTGCTTCCCACTAACAACATCTCTATTCGACGATCTGACCCAAAAAAAAACAGGAACAAGACCAACAAAAACATTTTGCTACGTGAAAAATTGCTATGATTGGCTGGAAGAAACAAGAAAGCGGGCGAGTGCATATCTCCAATCCATTACAACGTCATTCACATGTACTGTATAGATTTCGTATCGCGATACGAAATTATTCTACCGCTATAGATTCAATGTCACCATCCTGAGCTGTACGAAAATTAAGAATACGAAACATTTAAATGGGTCATTCGTTATGAAAATTACCCGCTGTACTGTATGTTAAATTTTGGCTGGTAGGGAGATGTTCGTTTCCTTATAATACATACAGTCTACAGTACATGCATTTTGGGGGACAATTTGTGGGATTTAATGGTCATTGACAGTGCAAAATGTATTTTCGGTTTTAGGCATACATGCACAGTCCATCCATGTATGCAAACTTCAATTCAGAAAAATAATGATTTTGGGCCTAGAAACAATTTTTGTTGCTTAAACTGCATAACTGATAATTATTTAGGATTCCTTCTTTCAAGATATAGATGCTCTTCAAAATCATGGGATTGTGAGTTTACACACAATAGTGTATGTGACATAATTAAGTTGCTTTTCAAACTAGAATGTTGCAGATATCAAGAAATTGAAGTCAGCAGGGATATGTACCATCAAGGTGTGTTGTATAGTAACAAGTCTAGAATGTTTATGGACTAAGTGTAGGGTATTCAAATGACTACTCGCAAGAAGCTCTGCAACATTAAAGGCATATCAGAGGCCAAAGTTGACAAAATTAAAGTAAGCTACGTCACTGGGTTACAAAAATTTAATTTTTTCTATTTTTGCAGGAAGCTACTGCCAAATTAATCGTGAGCAAAAAATATTTTTGCCTATTTAAATTTTACTGGAAACTATCTATCTAGGATGGAGGTTTTCAAACAGCACTCGAATACAGTGATAAGAGGAAAATGGTGTTTAAGGTGTCAACTGGCAGCGGTGAATTGGAGTAAGTACTAGCTACACCGTACAGTTGAATCTAAATGAAGTATATATAATGTCACACACACACACACAGCAAACTACTTGGAGGTGAGTCCTCAGAGCAACTTGTACTCAGTTTAAACTTACGTACTGTGTTCAGGTGGTATTGAAAGTATGTCGATCACCGAAGTGTTCGGAGGTAAGCTACTTTAATTATGCATGCATGGAATAAATATTTCCCTCATCTCAGCAAATAAGATTATGTGTATTTTGTCTCTTTTCTGGCTTCCACAATACAAATGCAGTTCAAGCTACTTTAATTATTCATGCATGGAATCCCTCATCTCAGCAAATAAGTAATCAAGACCATGTGTTATTTTGTGTCTATTTTCTGGCTTCCACAACAATACAAATGCAGTTACATGTCATTAAGAATAACGTGGTGGCCATATTTCAGGGCGAGTATTGATCATCAGCAATCCCGAAACGAAACGAAACGGCCGTTTACCATAGTGCTAGAAATGCATGCATGATTCAAACTATAATGGTATTTATGTGAGTGCATGCCTATCGTATCGCATAAATTTGAATCGTACCTTCATTCGAGCCCTGTACAATCACCATTGATATTGCGGCACTTAATCAAGGAAATAAGAATGCAATATTTATGTGTGCATAATATATTATATTTCTAGCACTACGGTATATTGAGGTGACCTTAAAATTATTACCAGAGAGCTGGATTAGCGTAGAGTCCACTGTAGTCCCAAGGTTAGCTAGAATTACATGGATATGACATGAGACTTTGATACCCTCTGGCAACATTGTTGGTTTTGTGCACATTCTCATAAAAGTTGAGCTAGATCTACTACATGTAAAGAGTAGCCTTTACATGTAGTAGATCTAACTCAACTTTAACTATGTTCTGATATGCTTGACCATGGATTCACAGGAGGTTGTTAATTGTGGCTGTCTAGCCTACTGGTGGCACTTGGTATGGCCACTTTTTGGGTATGGAGATCAATGCTAGCTAGGTTTGGCTGTTGAAATGAGGTGACTTAATTAAAATTAATATGTATCGTATTGAATGGTCATCCCGACACCTTCTGCACTAGACAATTTAAAGACTAGTGTACAACCATGATCACATTTTCTCGATTATTATATGGGCGATTAGCCATTATTAAAAAAACTACCGTATCGGGGGTAATTTTCATGGGGTAAAAAAATTCGTTCAACTCGAAAACGGTGGTTTCGTGAGTAACCTGCACTGCATTCATACGTTCTGGTAAGCCACGCCTACATTTAAATTTCGTGGAGGTCTGCTTCCCACGAAAAAAATGAATATTTTACCCCACGAAAATTACCCGCTATACGGTATTCATTTTGCCTCAGAGTTCAGAACAGGGAAGACGCAGCTGTCTCATACTCTATGTGGTAAGCAAAATTGTGGTAATCACTGATGCTCAGTAAAGCTATACAGTTACTGCACAACTGCCTGGAAAGCACAACTACAGTGGTGGAAAGGTGGTGTTCATAGACACTGAGGTAACTACTTGTCTTAACCAAATTCCATTACAATGACACATGATTTTCTATTTTACAGAACACATTGTATCCAAAGTCATATTCTCAGTATTATTATTTAAACTGTAACGTACAATGTAAGTGAAGACTGTCCTTAACATAATTACCTAGTCGTCCTGGAAGACTTAAAGAAATAGCAGATCGCTTTAATCTAGACCACAGTGCCATGTTGGATAACATCCTGTATGCAAGAGCATATACCAGTAAGTTTAATCCCCGTTAAGCACTATAGATTTACAATATCTTTATCCTCACACAGGTGAACACCAAATGGAGCTTTTAGATTGTGTTGCTGCCAAATTTCATGAAGAACCGGGAGTATTCAAGTTGATGGTATTAGTATTTTCCCCCCGTGCTCATTCATTTAGCCTAATTGAACAGATTGTTGACTCAATAATGGCTTTGTTTCGCGTGGACTTTTCTGGGCGCGGGGAACTTGCTGATCGTCAGCAGAAACTTGCTCAGATGCTCTCAAGGCTACAAAAGATATCTGAAGGTAACGAATACACGCTGAATGCATGAATGATTTACAAATAAAATATTTGTGTGGTCTAGAATACAATGTAGCGATGTTTATAACGAATCAGATGACGGCAGATCCAGGAGGTAAGCTAGCTGATGCACAATGCTAATAATGTATGACAAAATTTGCTCTTTATCTGAAACAGCAACTATGAGGTAAGCTTTCCTACAATATTATATTAGTTTTCATTAGCTTCCTTTGTAGTTTTCAAGCTGACCCTAAGAAGCCAATTGGAGGGAATATATTGGCACATGCTTCAACTACCAGAATAAGCCTCCGCAAAGGAAGGGGAGAAGTCCGCATTGCCAAAATATACGATAGGTGTGTTAAATGAATTTCTGAATGAAACGAGAGGTCATTACTCTAGTCTTTGTGTTAGTGCTGCATACTGTTGTGTTGTGTTAGCAATCCCATCCCCATCTTACAACTACCTTCCCTCCTTAGCCCCGACATGCCAGAAAGTGAAGCAACTTTCGCAATAACTGCCGGAGGCATCAATGATGCTAAAGATTAGCTCAAACTAACAAGTCCCTATGTACAAAATTAATGTATCACCAGTCAATTCAATATGCACCAAGATGTTTAATCTCCTCATGATCATGTTTCAAAATTGTGTTCAAATAATTATCTTCTATGATTGTGTACTGTACTGTCTCTAATCTTATGCTGATCCAGTGATAAATACAAGTGTGATGGAAATACTGTATACATGTACGTGTAGTGGGTAAACTGGAGCACTGAAGAGTGCTAACCCTCGGCTGTTGACATGAATAAGAGGAGTGTTCAGTTACACAATAATAAAGAAGCGACAAACTACAACTTTACTTTTAATAGTGACTGGTAAAGTATCACTTCAGCTGCAAAAAAATTATGTAGAGCTAGTCTTAGCTTTTGCTCGCTTCTATAATTATGACAAAAAGCTTTAACGTCGGAATCTGCCACTATTAAAATTAACTCGTAACTTGCTGTGTGAAGGCTATATTCATGCTGTAAATGTAGTGCTATGGCATCCTGGTAAGCAGACTCACAAATTACAAACAAACCAAACGACTATTATACTTTAATATGGCCTCGGGTAATAATTATGTTAGATTAGGTGACAGTTTTTGTCTTCCAAATTAAGCTTTTCACATAACGTACTAACTCCTCTTATTGTATACTGCCAGTAGGCAATTAAATGATCAATAGCAACACACGTACAACTTACAATATCAACACACTCATGGCAAAATGCAGATTTTAATTGGCAGCTACAGCAGACTTTAAGTCAGTGACAGTTTCTTTCATTTCTTCCTCGAGCGCATAAATGAGTCCTGGAGAAAACAGAGTTTATCATAAATGTGGAGTACTTCATTCTTTAAGAGTACAAGCATCACCTGTATTTGCATCCACAGCAGCAATGAATGTGACGACTAAAGGGAAATAGTTGAACTGTACCACCTGATGACCAGAGTAGTAAGATATGATGCTCTTGTTCTTTCCCACTTCAAGCTTGCTTGCCTAAAATTAAGGAGAATGACAAAACATGAAGTAAAACACCCCTATCAATACCTGTACATCGAACCTGTTCACTTGCAATGGAAAAAACACCAAGAAACGGTGGCTTCAGTGCAGCTGAAGGCACGTTCCCTGAACGAGCTGAAGAGCAAAAAGTCACTACATAAACAGTTGGGAGAAATTGAGGAATTCAGTGGAAATGGCTACTTAAGAGTCAGACACAAATACAGCAAGAACAAATTCAGGCATCTGAACAGTTTTACCATCATTACAATAATAGTTTCAATCCGTACTGCTCACAGTCTTTTGAAAATGAAAATGAGCTTGTAATTGTACATCTACTGAAGGCTCTTTCGTTTCAGAGTGCTCTTAATATGAGAACACAATAACAAACCAAGCGTACGTGTACATTCCCCATTAATTTTAAGCACTATGCATACGTGCATTAATAAATGCTACACTGATCATTAGATGCTCAGAAGCATTCGTCCCCGTGCGTGAGCTGAGCGGCAAAAAATGTTTACCGTAATTATTATAACTTTATCATTATGGGGAATGATTGTGAATCTAGAAGCAACAATTAGAAAACAGTGATTTTATCGCCTTCGAAGATCGCCTACAAGTTTCAACTATAACTAGCCTATTATCATTAGAACTAACTAGTTCGCGAGAACTGCTCATCCACACACACCATTCACTCTACCCCTGCTGCGCACTGCACGGGGTGATTAAATATGTATAGAAGTGATTAAACCTTCAATGAGAATGACACCATCTCGATCTGATACCACAATGGCTTCAAGTCCGTCCACCCTAAGGAACATGATATAAATCAGGTCATCGATAAAAGTGTGTGGTTTGTAGGTGATCTATAAACCTTCAATGTTACATTATAATTATGTATTAAAAAGGGGCTCTAAGAGCTATATACCAAAGTTGACCGTATAATGTATATTTAGCTATATACTTGTATCCTTTCGAATTATTGTGATGAGTAAACCTTGAACAGGTTTTACTCTGTGGCTATTTGGGCATTGATGTACGTGTATTACAGTATGATGTTCTATTAATGACTGGAGAGTGTACAGCAATCCCGTATCACATCTGGAATATCAATAGTATGGTTACTCGTGCAATAATTAGGCACTCTTAACCCACTCTAAACCATACTATTAATATACTAGGAAGTGATGCAAGCTGCGCTGTGCTAATGCCTCTCGCCATGTTTTGTTTAGCTCAAAAAGTATACCAGGGTTTTGCAGAAATAGAGGGTGTAGAGCGTTCCTTATATGGATATCTAATCTTTACACATTGTGGTGTCATAAACACATTGTGGTGAAATGCCAAGTCTGCTTAGGAAGGAAGCAAACAAAATGGCTTTTTCTTGTGAAAAAAAGATCAAGGCATTATTTGGGATATAAGATGGAGAATAGTGCATCAGACAGAGCTGCTTGGACTATCTTATCAAAGTGTTGCTGAGAATCTTCATCAACTGTTTGTAGAATAGTGCCATGCTGACTTAGATCTACAACTTTATGGTTGACCACAGATAACCATATAAGGAACGCTCAACGCAAAACGCTTTTTTGTGGATATTGCAAAGATTCTGCAAAACCTTGTAGAAGAGGTATGCATTTAATACTTAGCTTTGTGTTATAATTGTTGTTTACACATAAGTCTATCTGATTGATCTTCAAGGTTTCATAAGTATATTTTGCATCAATTTTCCTGTCAACGTAATCATGCCTCGGTGTGCATGCGCAAGCGAGGTATACGGTAGTGTGTTTGTGTGTGCATGTGTGTAGACTGCTACAACTGCTCAAGGATCAACGAAGTGAAAGTAAGAGTTTCTATAGGCTTCTAGTCATGGATTTTAATTCGTGGATTTGCAAAATAATGCTTGGTTCTCGAGATATGCCTAGTTTTGCTTACTTGGAATGCCATTGCACCTTTTCAGAAGAGTGCATAGAATAACTTGTCCACGGAGTGTCGCTACTCTACGTAGTAGTTAGCTCTGCACCAGAAGGCTAGCTATTGGTAGCTGCAAAAGTGAGATGAGAGCTGCAAGGCTCTGCTGGTGCAGCCATTAATGTTCAGACTTGAACTTTTGGCATTGATCGTTTTTAACAACAATCATGGTCGATCATTACCCGGGTACTCATTGAGTTTCCTTGGCCTGTGATTCTGCATGCAGAAAATTAATGTTGATCTCAAGCTCATGATGTGTATAAAAAGTATAAAGCTATTAGTAGCTTTTGGTACCTCCACCGAGGCATAAGCACCTGTGGTGCTTTCATTTAAAAAAAAGGGGGTGGATCTGCAATGAGGTCAGAGTTCATAAGGCTGCTTCTAGTAATACAGTGTAAGCTGTAAGCATGAAGCTTTGCAGCTTTTTCTTGACTCTAGCGCTTTAGTGCATGGCTAACTGAATATAACTTTAATTTATGCGAACAAATGATGAGACTGTAGCAGCCTTCACTGTGAGTTAAACTAGCCATAACTCGAGAAAGATGCTTTTGTTTGCAAATACACAAATCAAAGAGAACGTGGCTAGAAGCCTATAGAAGCTGTTAGTTTTCGTCGCATTGCAACCGTTGAGCAGTTACAGCTGAAACACACACACACACACACACACAGTCAGCTGCTTTAATTACCATATCCCTCGTGCGGCTACGCCTCGAGGCTTCAATTATCATGTAGCCCCTGCCTTTCATTATCAACAATATAACTATGTAGTTCAGTAGGATCCCCTGTACCAACAATTTTAGTGGACAGCGATATCACAGAGTGACTTACGTTGGTAGAAGTCTCCTTACGAAAGTCTGCAGTTCCTAAAGAAAAGGAACACACACTTACTCTACATCATTGCAATACAGTAGACTCTCGTTAATCCGGCCACTCTTGGGACGGAATAGCGAGGTGGCCGTATTTCAAAAAATAGCCGCGGCTAAAAAGCGATCCATTACTACTAATTTTGCAGTTCTGTCTCGAGGATAATGAATCATGTTGCTCTCTATTTAAGAGTAATCCAATTTTATCTACCAAACCACACCCAAAATGTCATATCCGGCCGTAATAAACGTATAAAACCCTAGTTTGGGGCAGCCAGTACTGGCCAGTATATGGAATAGTGAGTGGTCGCATTTCAGGGCGAGTTTTGTGCAATAAACACATCTAGCTAGCAATCTGTGCCAAAGCCGGTATATCGAGATGGCCGTACTTCAGAGAGCCGGAATAGCAAGAGTCTAAGATTCAAATCGATCGGAACTACATGATTAAGAGAGAGGATAATTTTTACCATATAAAATAAAGGTGTCACTCTAATTAATCTTACGCCGTAACTAATCTTTCGTAGCTCTAATTGTTCGCAAAATTAGCAAATTTTTTGAAAAGTGGCCGCCGCCACTCTATAAAATATGATTTATTACACCCCCAAAAAGAAAAGCTTTAATATATAGCTAGGGTCACCTAGCTTATAGTGCCTTGAGGTCTTACGATTGACTATCACGGACATAGTGCTAGCGTCACACACAGTTTAATACCTTTTATACAGTAAATTCTATAGCTAGATCTATTTGCAAATAAATAACTCACATCTGTCATTTTTGCTCTGTGATCTTGTGGATGATACAAGTGTTATTTCAGATGGGTGTGGCCATCTACTTCTAACTCTGGTTGGAGCCGCCTTGGCCTCGGGACCGCCGCTTGACACATGTGCTCTGAGGTAGAGTTGAGTATAGTACCAGAGACTCTGTCTACTAGCTGATTTTTTCTGAGGTCCCTGTAAATATGAAACCAAAGAAGCTACATGTGAAGAAGCAGGCAGTAGTGTTTGATGAAACATCTAGGAAGTAAGTTTAGCCTAGACTACACTGGAAACTACGCCCCTTTCTTCTGGGAAAGGGACTGGCCAGGTGACTATCAATAACTTGTCCCAAAGTAATGTATAGTTAAGTTATAGGTTAACTTATAGTGACGCCACTGTTTTGCTGGTGCGTACTTATTCGTTTTAAGGTGATAATTACGAAGACAGATGTCGTCTTTTGGAGGTTGAAAAATTATGTTAAAGTCTGGTGTCGCATATTTAGAGGGTTGCATGTTCAGGGTGTCATACAGGGGGGAAAGGGGGGATATCCCCCCTAGCTCCAATTTCCCCCCCCCTTTCAATTATGACTGAGTGTCCATAGCTGGGTATTGAAATAACAGTTGACCTTTTTTTAGCAACATTTTCTGGTTACTTTTCTCATTTCCCCCCTCTACTTCAAAATCCTGTATGACACCCTGATGTTACTCTACTATCCTCGATTCCAGGCCGCTTAAATTACTATATAGCGGCCTGGAATCGAGGCTATGGTTTGACCTCTATTTAGGACGACACGACATAAAAGAGTTATTGTTAATTTAACACAGCAGTTGCTACTTAGCCTTTTAGAGGCCAGAAAATTGCGGTTCTGTCTCGAGGATGGTGAAGGATTAATGATCTCTATTTAAGTGTAATCCAATTTTATCTGCCAAACCACACCTAAAATACCAAAACGTCATTTCCGGCCGTTGTAAACGTATAAATTACATTGAAAACCTAGTTTGGGGTAGCCAGTACTGGCCAGTATACGGAGAGAGCCAAACTAGTGAGAGTCTACTGTAGTCACCTGACCAGTCCCTTTTCTAAATCCAGTCTTAGACTAGTTTCAGCCCATACTTATTAATGGTGCTTTGGTGCGCATGCGCAAGCGAGGTATACAGTAGTGTGTTTGTGTGTGTGTGTGAAGTACAAGTAAGAGTTTGTATATTTGTGGATTTGCAAAATAATGCTTGGTTCTCGAGTTATGCCTAGTTTTGCTTTCTTGGAATGCCAGCAGAAGAGTGCGTAGAAAAACTTGTCCATAGCTAGAGTGTTGCTACTCTACTTAGTAGTTAGCTTTGCACTAGAACGCTAGCTATTGGTAGCTGCAAGAGTGAGAAGAGAGCTGCAAGGCTCTGCTGCATCAGCAACTAATTTTAGACTTGGACTTTTGGCATCGATCCTTTTTATCATGGTCGATCATTTCCCCACTCTTTGAGTTTCCCTAGCTGTGATTCTGGATTCTGCCTGCATGCAGAAAAAATAAATGTTCATGACAATTATAATGTTTATTGCTAATAGTTGTGTTAATTATGTAGCTTTGACGCCTCCACCGAGGCATCAGCACCCGCGGTGCTTTCATTACCCGAGGCGTGCGTGGGCGGCCACGGGTATAGTAGTCCGTTGGTTTGTTTGTTTGTTTATGACAGGTGAATCTACTCACCTGGGTGTCATGGCACTGCGTTTACAGCATGGATAGTCTTCACGCAACAAGTTACTAGTTTTAATAGTGGCAGATTTTTATGTTAAACCTTCGTTGTCAAATTAAAATGAGCAAAAGCTAAGAAGCTTGTGTCTGGATCTGCTTACCTGGATGTTATAGCACTGCGTTTACAGCATGAGTAGTCTCCACACAACAAGTCAGTACTTTCAATAGTGGCAGCTTTCAATGTTAAAGCCTTGTTGTCGAATAAAAAGCTTGAACTTGCACGGTGGCCTCTAGCTACATGCGTCCTTTATTCTAGGTACGTATTTACAGCTGAAGTGATCCTGTACCAGGAACAATGGAAAAGGGTCACTACAATAAAAAGCTGGAATTGTGGCTGGTTTGTTGTCTTTTGTTAGCTGACTCTGGGATCCTACTCCAGGAGCCATACTTCTCTGACACACCAGGCTTCTTTGCTGTGATCCTAGTCCACAGTATCCTAGTCATGTCTATGTACCACTAAAACTCAGTTCTCAAATGTTTCAGCATGCCTCCTGTCTGGTTTAGTTTTATTGCTCCTGCTGTGTTAGACAGCTCAGTTGTGCACTGCATTATATCACTCTTGTGGTTTCTTTATAATCATGTCACCAGCCGAGGGTTTGCACTTTTATTAGTGCTTTAGTTTTTTATTGTTTTCTGAAACATATTCAACCTATTAATTATCAAGGCTAGTCTCGCAAGCAGGGAGGAAGGACCTCTGGTAGAAGTGACCACTTTTCCTTGTTCTTTCTGACATACGTGTGCTTGCGAGACTAAACTAAGTCAAGGTACCCCTTGGGCATTTCTATAAATGTGTGTAGCATAGTCTTGCAAATTTTTAGTGGTGAATACAATACTCTATGTACCGTATAGCGCGAAATTTTCGTATATTTCGTGGAATGGCCTCTAAAACTGTTTCGTTGCATAATGTTCGTGGGTTGACTGCTTTCCAGAAGCCACGCCTTGCACGTTATAGCAGATAATTCTAATTAAAGAACAATTTTCATGGACTTATTTTTGTGTAGGATTGCTAACCCATAAAAACAGCGAAAATTAAGCCCCTTGATCGTGGTATTCTAACAAAAATCATCTGAATTTGTAGAGGGAGAGGAATTTGAAACAAGCGGAAAACCAACCATATTTCTCACTGTGTCATTTTAATATCGCATAACATGCATGAGTAAATACCAAAGATGGCAGTCGAAGCAGTTATAGCAGCTATTCTTAGAGGATGAAACTTCCTATCTGAAACTCGATGAAAATGACTAGAGATACTGGGAATTTCTGCACAAGAGTGGGTTTTCAACCAAATAGTGCGCAACGCAAAACCTGGCCACTCTCAAGTACTGTGTACCAGTGAATTAGCTCATTCCAGTACATGCATGTAGAATATCTGATTTATGAAGACTGTAAACATGTGATATTGATACAAGCATTGTGAATGAGAAAATCCTCCCCCCACTGACGTCTGCATGCGAGGCTAGTAACGATCCAGTTACCAAGCTAGCAAGCAAAGAAAAAGAGATCTGAGCCTCTGTAAATCATCATAATGATGTAGTTGTCTGGCTGCATGTTTGTAAGTGGTAGCTCTATTGAGATCTCTTAAATCAACACTTCATTTGAAACATAAAACAATTTCGCCAGGAGATGCTTGATAACTCCAACGAATATAATAACTGAAGTAAATTCTGTGGTATAGAAACAGTTACTACTCTGGCTCTGGATCCACTGCTACTACTGCATGCCTAGTAACTGCTTGTTTCCACTATGCAATACCGTATAGCTGGTAATTTCCGGGGAACAAAATATTCGTGGTTTTCGTGATTGAAGCTCTGACCACGAATATTTTACCCACGAATGAGGTGACCTTGCCTACCTTTACCTGCAGTGCAAGCAGCAACCACGAAAATATTATCCACGAAGTGACTAAAATAATATTGCTCAAATGTTTTGCCCCCCGGGCTATACAGTAGTTTTAGAAGGCATGGAAACGACAGGAGGAAGTCAACTAAATCACTAGACTCGCAAGCCACTCCCTTTTCTCTGATTGGACGGGGGCGGGAGAAAAGGGACTGGTGACTCTGGGCTACAGCTTGTGTAAATCAGGAATGCTATTAAATATTAATGTCACGTGCAAATTATCCAATTTATTCTGATGCGTCAAAAGCTAAAGACACACAGAAGACAAGTATACAGATCTATCTAGCCAGCCTTTTGATTTTATAGATCCTTGTACCAGTGTCTGTTGTGCCACAACTTGTGGATTAGCATGGAACAGCTGATGAACGTAGAAATCTTGGCAGTCCTTTGAACCGAGGAGTGGCAGCGATTTAAGACAGCTTGTACAAGTCTGACTACTCTCAATTCAACTGCTGCCGTCTGCCATTATCTGTCTTGTATTGTACAGGTTATTAAAAGCTTTAGGCAACCAATGACTTTCGGCTGCCAGTTCTCATCACGTAAAACTAAAACAAGCTAATCTCTGCTGGTGTCTTAGAAGTTAGATGACTATATCCTAGCTGAATGCCTGATGATGTTATTACTCCATCATCTTCTCTTTTCTAGCACTAGCATCCATTCTTAAACTGTAGCTAAGAAGCCCGCGATCACTTTTGCAGGCTACGCAATTCTACTTAACCTCACGCAATTTTTGGATCACGTGGAAAAATCAATGAATAATCTCTACCCAAATTCTGGTAGAGACACAAAATGTGTCCCAGAGTCACCAGTCCCTTTTCTCCCGCCCCCGTCCAATCAGAGAAAAGGGAGTGGCTTGCGAGTCTACTAAATCACTCTGAAAACAAGAATGTATTATTTTACTCAAATCAATTTGTGCATGCAATGTAGCTTTCATTGCCTTGGTAAATTTGATACTAAATTCATTGCTAAATTTGATTTCATGCGATAACAACCTGCAGGTTTAATACATGTGCTAAGATACCTCGGTTTCTGCTGTATCTTTATAATGACTTCATAGGGTGCCTACATCAAAGCTAGGTGATGTACTGTATTACTAGAATGTTTTGCATAATTTTGCAAAAATAAACTCACAGGTATTGCTATGACACGTACACGATCCTGGCCCAGAACGCAATAGTTGTAGATTGCAATGGGTCACACTTTTTGTCTCATTCGCAAAGGGTTTCACACGCAAAATATTCTAGCCTACTGACTTCTATCAGCAACAGGCCGTGTTTCCTCTGTGCATGCAGGGAATACTTAACAGGATTTCAAAAAAGGAAAAAAGAAAGAAGACAAAAAGCAAAGCTTGAAAACATGAAACTGCAGAAAGAAGCTCGTAAGAAAATGAGGACTGAGGTGGGTGTAGCAGTCACAATATCTTTGTTCCTGGCCAATAGAAAAAACTAAGACAGTCCAGCATGAATTGTCCTTAGCTTAGTCATGCAGGGGTCATCTTCCATACTAAGGCTCTCTTTAATGTGCCACATGATCATTCTATGCCCTATATCTAACTCTAATTTCAGAAAAAAGATGCCGTAAAGAAAAAGTTGGATGCCTACGGGCTGGCTAACAGTAAAGATGGTGAGCTGTGTTTGTTGATAATTATTCAGAGGAAGTTGATCTTTACTAGTGTAGAGAGCTATACTAGCTATACATGTAGGATAGCTACTTTTCTCTGAAAGTTTCCATATATCTTTTTTCTGTCTCCTTGCACGCACATTCCTCTGTAAAACATTTTGATGTGACCAACCTCCTCTGATAATTTATGGCCGAAGTTGATCTTTACTAGTGTAGAGAGCTATACTTAGCTACATGTAGGATAGCTACTTTTCTCTGAAAGTTTCCATATATCTTTTTCTGTCTCCTTGCACGCACATTCCTCTGTAAAACATTTTGATGTGACCAACCTCCTCTGATAATTTATGGCCACTCAATCAATCAGTGATTATCAATCATTTTGCCGCTATAATAGTGGTTGTAACACATTATTCTCTAATAGATTTCGGCCTTTCTGGATCTGTTGGGTTGAATGCTCCTGAAAAGTCTTGTGCTTACGAAGATCACCCAAACCATGTTGTCATCATAAACACTCAACCACAATTTGGACAGTCGTTATCAACTCTCGCTAATATAGATTCTTGAATATAATTATCAAACATCAGTCTCTGGTAAAACAGAAAAAACACATTCACCATCACCTGCACTATTTACACTGTTGTAGGAGCTATATACTGTAATTTTAACTTCAGAATGTTATAGAACCTGAGTAGATATAATATATATAATTATATCGAGGTGGCCATATTTCCGAGAGCCAGAATAGTCAGAGTCTACAAAAAGTAAAGGCCTTTGAACACCTATTCTATATTATATTATAAGTGCCAGAAATTTATTTGTAGAAACAGTTGGCACTTCTTTTAGGACCTAACAAATTGCTTTCTACCCGAGATGACTTATCTTATGGTGGCACAGGCAGCTATTACATCAACTGCATGCATGTGGTATATATATTATATAAATTAATAGTCTTTAAATTCTCGTTTCGATTGTCTATGCATAATTATATTAAGTACAGAACGCTCGCATGTGGTATATATAATAGTCTTTAAATTCTCGTTTTCGATTGTCTATGCATAAGTACAGAACGATCGCATGTGGTATATATAATAGTCTTTAAATTCTCGTTTTCGATTGTCTATGCATAATTATATTAAGTACAGAACGCTTCATTTTCCCGAAAACAGCTTACCAGACACCTGCAATTAACGAGCTGTGCATGCTGATATGTGTATAATAATTATAGTTGCTAATAAAATTATATTCAGTGTTCAGGCTTCAGGTCATTCAAAGGAACTCCACATACGCTGTTGGGAAAAATCCAGTTTGAGTCCTCAGTGTACCCTGCAATTGAAATGCAGTGTGAAGCATGAAAGATTTTCGCATACGAGAGAGATGGATACAAACATTAATCATGTTACTATAGGTGTGAGACTACCACAATTAATGAAAGCACTGTGGGGGCTGATGCCTTGGTGGAGGTGTCAAAGCTATACTAGCTATTGACACATTATATCACGATGAACATAAATTGTTTGCATGAGTGTGCATACAAGCAGAATCACAGGAAAACTCAAGAAGTGGGAAATGATCGACCATGAAAAGGATCGATGCCAAATTTCCAAGCCTAGCAAATATTAGCATACCGCTATTTTTCTGTGCATTGCAAAAAATAATGTGTTGCTACAAAAAGTAAGTTAATTAACTACTAAGTTAGTAGCTGACACAGTTTATTGACAATGATTTCCATGTAAATTTCTAGCTGGTGTTGCAGTTATTCTGAAGGCAAAATGTGTGTGTCTCTCTGGCTACTTTCACTTTCATTAACCAACCTGATCCCCTCTATGGCGAGTTATCAGTGCATGCAGATTCTTTCCAGCCAGACATTGCTCAAGCTACATACATCATCGCTGTACTGCACTCTACCCTATAGTCTAGCTAATCCTGGTCCAACCAGACAACAGACACAGCTAGTCACAAGTTATAAGCTCAGCAAAGCAAGAGTAGCCACAACTTCTTTACAGTTGTTCAGTATCTATGGTAATGTGAGCAGAGACGTCACATGAATGATGACGCGTGGCCAATCTCCTCTGCACACAGACAGACACAAACACACTACTGTATACCTCGCTTGGCACTTGCGCACCGATTTCATAATGAAGCACTGTGCCTCGGTGCAGACACCAAAGCTGTACGGATGAAGCTACAGTACTAAACATTATTTTCCAGTAAATCAACTGCATGCAGGGAATGGTACAAAAGAGTCAACCGTGATTGCTGCTAAAATGGATTCCGAAAGTTCAAATTCCAAGCTTGCTAGTGCAGAGCTAACCACTACCACAAGACCTCGATTTAAGGCGATACTTTTACTAAGCCAGAGGTCGCTTATTTTGTTGAAAAATTATGTTGAAGTCCTGATGTCGCATATTTAGAGGGGCGCATATGGTTGGAGAGCTCTACTTAGTCTATTTCACGCTGCTTAAAACACGTTATTTTCAAGTGGGCTAGGGTATGACTATAACATTTACTTCCATTTATGGTGCGATACTAAAAAACAATTGTCAATGCAGCTGTCGCTACTTTTAGAGGTCAGAAATTGCCTAAGATGAGGATGTCGCATATTTGGATGGTCGGTCGCCTTAAATCAAAGTATTACGGTAAGTAGAATAGGCAACAGATTTTGCTGCACACGAATCTGCAATGGCCTTGAAAGTAAACAAAAACCTAGCCAGGGTTGCATTGGAGGGGTATTTCGCCTCCCCCCCCGCCCGGATCAGGCAGATTCATTAATAGGCATTTGTAAGCAGGCAAATAAAGAGCAGAAGCGCTAAGCTGCTACATATGCAGCAAAGGTCAAGAACCCAGAACAAGAATGTTTAATCTCTCATTAAACGTGACCCTATTGTATCTGGCATTCCTCCTCTGCACACACACACAAACGGTATACCTCGATCGCTGTGCATGCGTACCCGAGAGATAATTATACTAATAAATTATAGTATTGCATATTGTAGCAGCTCAGTAGCAATAAACGTTTTTTGTAATGCGACTATACCTTGCACCATCCATTGTCCAGCTTGGTGACTTCACATATGATTTCACCATTCTGAAGCAGAGTTAGCTCATCTTTATCTTGCGCATTGTAGGTATGCACAACTCTGGCATTTTTCGTCTTTTTTCTAGTGTTTTCTGAATTAAAGCAATAGAATAATGCTAGTGACCAATAGCGCAGTTGATGTGTAATGATTGAATCTTACTATTTTTGTTAGTTACATCTGTAAAACATGAAAAAACATGCAGCTGTGGTTCCCAAAGGTCACAGTGAAGGTTGGCTTCTTTACGTGTGACCAGTGAAGATATGAAGTCATAGGTGTCTCTCCTCACACTGCTAATTCCCTTGCTGAGAGACAGCAGTGACCACAGGTGGACTGAGAACACCAGTAGTGACAACACACCAAATACACCAATCCCAACTGCTAACTACAACCATTGTAGCATTAATCGGAAAATAACTCTTAATTAATGTTACGAGCACAATACTTAGTCAGGCTACCTATTAATTTATATGGCCATAAATTATAATGCACTCAAACTCGTTCCCACGAGTTGTCTCTAATAAGTTATAGTGACTTGTGTAACGTTTTACGTTTGAATAACACGATATTTGTGGTATCTCAAGCGGTTACCACAACGTATAAGTTCATGGGATTAAGAGGAACTGGTCGGATTATTTCATCTCAATGTATATAAATTATTTGTCAGTGTGCAAAAAAATTGTCTGAGTTGCAATTGGGTGCAATTGGGAGTCTATTGAGCTTTCATAAGACATTTTGCTATAATGTACCCTAGCCGTGTAGCATAACAGAAAGGATACAGCCATCACGGCATATGATAGGAATTCCATGCCATCCATTTCCCAGGTGGTTTCAGTATCAAGATCTGACAGATGATGGTCGCAATACAAGGGGCGGAGATGATATGACTCAGAAAACAGTGTAGCATAACCACTGTCACAAAGACATATTCCATCTTTCCAAAAACCTCTCAGGCAAGTATCAACATCCATATCCATATCATCCTCCTCCATTCTTTTTTCCAGCTGATGATTAGGCTGCGCTGAGTGCGCATGCGCATGTCGAACAAATTTGATTTCGATACGATATTCCTCGACCTCAGCCAGGGAGCCCTCTCTGCTGCCGTGCGCCATTGATGAATCCGTGCTGAAGCGTCAGCCCCCACCACTAGGTCACGAGCACTGGCCCTCTCCACTGGACTCGCTCATGCTCACGACTGGCTTAATCCCCTCTCCCTCACTTGGACTTCACCTCCAACATCGTGAGTTTCGCTCATGCCTGTGCTAACTGCTAGGAGTCCCGCTGCACAATGAGCAGTTCACCTGCCCCAAGTGTCATGGTGTTGCTGACTCCCTTGGTGATCACCAGGTGGGATGTGGGGGCAACAGCGACCGTATCAGCCGTCACAATGCCTCGCCATCCGTGACGTTGTTTTTAACGCTGCTCAGTCTGCTGCTCTGGGCCCTTCAAAAAGAAACTCCAGGGCTGGTTCCAGACTCCGCTTCTCGCCCTGCAGACGTCCTCCTTCCTAATTGGATCAACGGCCACCCGGCCGCTCTTGACATTCACGTTATTTCTCCCCTCCAGTCTCTTACATTGGACCCAGGGCCACGCTCTCCAAGTGGGCGTCCAACGTAAGCTGGCTTCCAATCTCCCCAGCTGCCACTTGTGGGTTTGACTTGCATCCCTCTAGTGGCCGAAACCCTTGGAGGCTTAGCAGAGGACTTCGTCTCAACCATCCGCGATATCAGCCGATCAATTTGTCTACATTCAGGCATCGACCGAGACATAGTCACCACTAAACACCTCTTTGGTCAGTATAGCTCTTTGGCGAGGTAACGATACCATGCTCATACACAGGTCTCCCATTCCATCACCTGCTGGATGGGCATAGCTAGATTTACTAACTCTTCTACTCGTTTGTACCAACTTTACCCATAATATTATTAGATTTTTGCTTTATCTATGGATTTACTAACTCGTGTTTTATGTATAACTCTCTACTCGTTTGTACTTTACCTACTCGTTTGGCCATAAAGCTGTTCAAAAATTTTTTTCAGGTCTCCCACTCTATCACCTGTGCTGGATGGACATTACCATACGTGCTTACACGCCTACTTACTAACTACATGTATGTTTCAATATTCTACTTGTCTGTACATCTGCTTGTAATTGTTTGTACTTTCTATGAAAAATTTTTTTGTGTATTAGATCGAGACTACCATCACTCTTGGAAATTCCAATCATATCTTTATTTACAACGTAAGATCTACTCACATTAATTTGGGGTAATCTCTTACGTTGTTTAGTCGATCTAGTTAGTATACAGCAGTGGACATCATGAGCCACCATTTCAGTAGCAAACGTATAGATATACCTGTAACCAGTGTGTAGCAGACTCTAGGTACGTACGTAGAAGGAGAAAACATTTCCCAGGAAAAGGATCAAAAGTCTCGGGATGCACTTGTCCGATTTTTCTCTAATAAAAAACTATACAAGTCAGCTATAGATCAGAGGAGGTACGACATAGGTTGACCTTTTTGCTAATGAGTTACTCCCGTATTGCATTCCTGCAGCATGACAGGATGTAACACCCACATTTACCTAGAGGAGGTGTGGCCCCGCGTCATAATTTATCATCAAGTTTCACGGAGGAATTGTGAGTGTACGGAGAAAGAAGAGAATATACAGAAGCACAACACAAACACTTGCTCTCCTAGCTAGCTAAAAGACTACAAACGATCATAGTACTCCACAGTAGTTATAAATAATGCCTAGCTATATCCTGTGACATAAGAAAATGAATAGCATAGTCATAGTTGAATAAATGAGCTAGATAGATAAACACAAAGAACAGTAAAATAGCGCTGACGGTGCATAAACACCTGTTGAGTCAACACAAATATCATGTGGGCGTGACATCCTGTCATGCTGCAGGAGTAACTCTACAGTTGTTCCGCCAAGATTCCGGAAGTACTATATAAGTACACAAATTTATTTGCAACGGAAGTTCAACTTCCGCTATCAAAATGAAGCTAATACTAAAAGTAATTAAATATTCACACACTTATATTCTACGAAGTATTGTACATACACTCACGAACGAGCTCAGGCACGTAGAACTGTTCCTAGTCTACATGCATACACAAGAATAGTTGTTAAGCTTTTATAAGTTTGGCTCCAAGAGCTCAAATAGCACTCTATGTCATATGATAGTACTCCTCTAGAACAAGCGACAAAAAATTTTGCTAACAAAGTGAAGCTACGTGATGGGTATCAACAAAATTTGTAAGCTTTGAGCATTACTTTGCAAAAACATTTTGCTTGTACCCAGCTTTGAAGCAAAAATTATGAGCTTGCAAAACTTGACCACAATTTCCATGTCAAACCACATGGAGTCCCACAAGATGGAGTGTACCACACAGACTATGGCACATCATAGACATTCCAGGTTTGTTGTGTCACACAATAACGATATAAAAAATTAATACAAACATTTGTAAAATAGTGTCTAGCTAGTAAGCGAAAAACTAGAAGGCAGCTTTCTTTTGGGGAAGTCAGTGACAGTGTTGCAGACAATGGAGTATGTGAGTTGTGCCATGGCGTCAGTGGGAATATGAGTAGTCCAAGCAACTGGCGAAGTGAGCCAGCACGTACCCTTGCAGCCTCCTTGAACATTGATTTCACTCGTCAGGTTTGTCCTAAATGTAGAAAAGATATAACACGCTGTTTAGGGGATGATACATACGCACCACGATGGGACAAACCTAACAAAAAAAGCATATGTAGTGTATTGGAATGTACAGATGCTATACTAGCGTCACTCGGTAAACCCAAAGATCTCATAGAAGATGCATTTCGACGCGCTAAAGTGGATGTGACTACATATCCTTTTTTAGCAAAATAGGAAAAACAACATTTTTACGATATTTTTACCAGAACGCTAAGTTTATATCTTCAGAATTGGAAAGCTCGACCCCAGACACCCTAGCAAATGTAAGACTTTCAAATCAAGAGTACGAATTGGGTTTTTTAGCATTTGTACGTCTGGTGGGAACAGCTTACTTTAAACAACATGCAACAGGATTTGACACTAACTCACCAGCTACATATTACCATTCATTGTCTGAACAAAATTTAACAGTTAAAGAACAACACTCTATTTGGCTAGACAATATAAGGCAAAATATCTGGGACAGGGTCAAATTTGAAAACGAGATGATACCATCTGATGATGCACTTTTGCTTCATTGGAAGTGATCGTGTTGGGTTCTACACATGTGGCAACAATCTGATCAACCCATTATGACATTAGAGCCATTAGAAAACTACGGTTGGAGTATCACAGACAATGAGCTCACCATTAAATGGGATACTGCCACCAACGTACAGGCTGTCCGTGATCGAGTCGACTCACTCCTTAAAGGATGCAAGTGTTCGACAGGTTGTTTGACTGGACGGTGTGACTGCAAGAAAAGGGGGAAGCATTGTTCAATTGGCTGAGTGTTTAAATTGTGGTAATAACATAGCAGGGTCAAAACAGAAGGAAACTCACATTATATCTCTGGAAGAAGATGTGGAGGCAGGCAGATTGACAGACAGAGAAGGGGAAGACATCGTCGACTGGGTGTTCAGACAAAATACAGGGAGTGACAGTCAAACCAGTCAGTCCGAATCAGAGCCTGAGTTAGACTAAGATTAAATTGTTATGTTTAAGATATTGTTTGTTATGCTTAAAATATTGTTTATGTTTTTACTTGTACTCAAATTGTGTGTGGCTTTACTAGGCATGCTAAAACAAGTGACAAAAAATTTTGGTAACAACGAATCTGTTCCTTACTTAGCATACACTGTAGCTAAAGGCTTGTACAACAGCTACCAGCTAAAACTGGCTTGTACTCGCTCACCGTTATTCCATAAGCGCCGTCTCAGTAAAAATTCCAGGGGGGCTGGTGGTAGCTTTTTGTAACAAAAACAGTGCAACCTCTTTCAAAAATAAGAGGCATGGCATTATTTAAGGCTTGGTGGTTGCTACAACACCTATGCAGCCAGTATCAGACGTTATAGCTTGAGTTATAGGACTGTATCTTCAGCTATTGCCACTAACCTACACACTATCAAGCGGAGCTTCTTTGTGATTTTTGTGGCTGTTGATGACGTCACGGTTGCAAATATATTCACGTGAGCTGTCAGATGGCGGAGCAACTGTCTAGCAAAAGGTCAACCTATGTCGTACCTCCTCTGGCTATAGATAGTACACAAGATGGCTAGAGATGTAAGCAAGAAGTCGAAGAAGGGTAGGTCTCCCGATTATTGCATGTATGCTATTACCAGTGTGAAAGTGGCAATGAAAACTTATTGTCACACAAATTGAAAAGCTTGTTAAATAGTTGATCTACATAAGAATTTCCCAAAAATAATTATTGCCATGTAAATTCATGTATACGTACAGTACAGGGTACCAGATGTTGATTATTGTAGGCGTGCATGGCAAGGAAAGGCTTAATTATTTAGCAACATCCGGTGCCATGTATTGGACATCATCTCATAAATCTTGCATCAAAAATCGTTCATCTGATTGTGAGAAATGGCAACACATGGTATGATATTGGCACAGAGGAGGTCCGACAACCGTGCGCCTAACATTAATGTTTGCTGAATCAGCATTTTCATAAAACTTGCCTTTAGAGGTAGGTGTCACACTCTTCTTAGACTTAGCCCTCTGTCTTGTATTGTTAGGTCTAGTTTTAGTAATAGGAGCTCTAACTCTCCTGTAAAGGCAAGTTTTATTAAATGCTGATTCAGCAAACATTAATTCTAGGTGCATGGTTGTCGGACCTCCTCTGATGTTGACATGTAAACATCAAAGTATCACCTGGCCAGACAGGCCACAACCCCATAATGTTTGGCAAAAATAATTATACTGGTTTGCATTCCGTAAATACGATAGGTTTGATTTTATTTTCTGTCAAATCTCTCTTGTTATAATTATAGTCAGTGATAGATAGTGTAATAAATTATTGGCCACGCAAACCATGCCCATGCAATATTTAGGGTTAAAGCCTAGTTTGCAGTGTGGTTAATTGTAGATCTACTTAAATTGTCTCATGCACACGTTTCGTTGTCGATCTTTTGACTGAGTCAGGTCGTACTTTTCTCGGGGGACATCAAGGAGAACTTTTTGCCCTCGAGAGGATACGTCTGGTCCCCAGACTAGTCATCACGTAACCTCTTACACAGGCCTCTTGAGAATAATTATTTATTTTGCTATTTTCGACTTTATTAATTAGTGAATGGTTATATAATTATTATAGCGCATGCGCAAGTAGTCAATACCAGACCCTCGATCTGGGCGCTAGCAATAATTAGGAGCGGATGTGGACGTAGGGACGAGGCTAGTCATTATTAATCCTATAATTATACGAAGTCGTAAGAATTCCTGCATGTTTAAGACGTTAAATTAATGATACAGTACATTTTTACTGACATGCTTTATCAATGATTCCTGCAGGCCCTGTTGCAGGATATGGTCCAAAATATCCTGGATTCGGTCTTCCAAGGTTTGGCAAAAGAATTAACGTATGTCCCTCAGACCATATAATTATATTAGAGTACGTAATGACCTTGGTGCTGAAAGTCCGAACTGGAGGGATCATTCGAAGGAGTTACAAAAGAAGACTGCTGAACCACTGTCATGTTCTCAATTTCTTAGCAATGGTATGATTTTAATAGCTAGTGCATAGTCACCTGATAATTATGATTTGGAATTTTACCATAGGGTGGGTTGAGTATGAAGTTGAAAAGTCAGAAATGAAAACCATCGGTGGTGGTAAGCCAAAATCATACTTTTATTTTTCTATTATTCTATGTATTAATACACACTGTACTCCAATTTTATGTACGGTGTATAATTATTTTGTATATGATCTATAAGGTTCATCAATATAATTAAGTCATGTAGATGCTCAGACACATCCGTAATGTTTTTTGATACCATTCGATCCTCACTGTGTTAATCAGTTATAGATTCCACCATGTGTACCGTTATAGCTAGTAATTTTCGGGGGGCAAAACATTCACACGAATTAATATTTTGCCCCTGGATATTACCAGCTATAAATACAGTGCTATAACGGACACCTTTGGGGAACAATGTTTTGGCCCCTATATACAGAGGTAGCCTTTGTTGAGGGGTTGTTTTGTACACAAACTGTTCATTTGGGACCTGGGTGCCTGGCCGTTATATATAGCAACTGGCCTTTATTCGGAGGTGGTTGTTAATAGAGGTTCCACTGTATATGCATTTTGACCTCTGAGATCAAAGGAAACACTGTGCCAATGTCTGCCATATGGCACAGTTCAGTTCAGTGCCTTTGCCCTCGGCCTAAGTCACTACTGAGCCAATATATCCCATATGGCACTCATGCATGTGTCACAACTATTACTTGTTACAATAATACAGTTGAACCTCCATAAAACGGACATCATTTGGGAACAGCGTTTTGGTCGATTGTTACGGAGAGGTGTTCTTCCTTGGGAGGTTTTGATTGCCAGCTATGCATGTATGCTCTTAGAACTTAATTTGCTAACTGCTTCTTTAGCTCATACAATATAGAAAGGGCTGTAGAGACAAGCTACAGCTAGGTTTTCACGATTGTGCAAAATAATGCCATCTCAGCAATATTTTCCTGCTAATTCTGGGTGTGGTTATCCGTTCTGGAGGTTATTTTCCATTGCTATAAAGCGATTGGGGGACTAGAAAGCTGTTCGTTATACGGAGTATAGAGAGGTGGCCGCCCCTGAGAGGTTGCTTTACATATTGAAGTCATTTAATTGTATAGTTTCAACTCTTGGCCGTTATAATTATATATAGCGTACATGCATGTGGTGCTCGATCTTTGGAGGTGATCATTAATATATGGAGGTTCCACTGTTTTATTATATGCTCTTTGCTTCTTGTTTTTAGATTCTGTTGAGATAATAGGACAAGACCTTCTGAGTGAAGATCAAGGTAAATTCATTAATGGTGCAATTATGACTGCTGTGTGTCACTGGTTCTTGATGTACTCATCCATAGACTATTTGATCAATGCTGACAAATGGATAGAATTACTGAAACAACATACGGCCTCAGATTAAAGATGATCGATTAATTGTTTCGTGTTCAATCATTGTTCTGTTTTTTTCATAATTATTGTTAATTATTTTGTGTCATTAACGCGATCATTAATTTAAAAACAAAATGTTACTGGATGGTCATTTACATATCGTCACTCATGCACTCCTGATAATGTATATAGGGCATGCACATGTACGCTTTTCTTATAATTATAACTATAGCATTATAGACTTTGATCACTCCGTAGGTTTGAAAATTGTAAAGCTAATATACCCCTGCATTAATCAGCCACACCTTCCATGCAGGAAAACATCTAGCATTAACTAGCTGTATATAATTATAATTATATACAAAATTTATACTATGAGTAATTCAATCGGGCTTCTATTTATTATCAGCTTAAGGGCTGGCTGTTAAATAATCTTCCATTTTTTATTTTGCATAATTTCACGTGCACTACGATATGCAGTTTGTATCTTCTGTTTAGCCTAATCGGTGCTGAAGAAATTCCTTGTCCTGTAGATTTACTTAATAGCACTAGCACGGAGGCGTGCACCTGCTGCACCATTCATTCTGCCGAACAGACATGCATTAACCACAACTGTTACTTAACTTTACTCTCAATAAAATTAATGTTAACGTACTGACTATAATGATAGCCATTCTGTAACTGACAATTACACAACAATAACACTTTCACTAACAGGCATATTAATGACAGCGGTAATAAGTGGGATCGGGTTGCCAGGCTTAAAAACAAATACACGAATTTCATCAGTTTTCCCCATATCATCCAGACATTCAACCATGGTTTCGAAGTTGTATGAGAGAAGAGGAACAAGTAGAGGGAGCTACAAGAGAGGTAGCGATTTAGAACACACAAATGCCAGTATGAGAATTAAATGTAGAACTAACTTGTTGGGTAAAATAATTGTGCCCAGAAACTACGAGTAGTTATACGGACTGACTTACCTGCAATAGCTTGTTGCTTATCCGATATAATGATTCATTGCACCTGAATGTAACGAAGTGGTCTGTAGCAACTGTAACCAGAGACGTGTTCTGAATAACCACGGTCAGTCTGAAAAGAGGCCCCAAGCCCTGCACCTGAATAGATGGACAGATTATTTATAATGATGATCTGTCCATGTGTTTATGCATAATCATGCACGTACAATGTAGGTATGTACAGTAGAACCTTGGACACATTTTTTTCCAGAGCCATGTAGTAAAATTTAATGTGTATAAACCATGCTTAGTTCTGTACGTGGTTCACTTATGACACGTGGTGGTCTGCGTATACACATAATTATGATACACACCTACATGTACCTAAATGGTAACTGATGTTATATAATTATTTGCAGGACACGCCTGTTTATTAGCTGAACTTTGACCCTGTTGTAGAGACATCTCCCCAGCCAAATAATCGAGGTTCTATTGTACATGTACCTGTGCTGAAATCTTTAGGCACGATGTGCTGGATGTTGCTACTGGTAACATTGAAGTACCAATAGCTTTAACAAAGGAACGAGCTGTTTCCAACTTTAGCCGCAATAAATCACGCTGGAAAGTATTGTGCATCACTACATGTAGAAAAGAAAAAGCACTATGTACATGACATTGTTTTCCTGTCTGACCCTTACCTACACCGTTTTCCCTTTCTCGCACAGTTTGGTCCACAAATACTTTCGTTTTTTTGGGAACATTAAGCTTCACTGATTGAGCCTTGGGAGGACCAGGAGTAAGTTCTTTGACATCCAGGTTTGCTGTTCTTTTCAGGATCTTGATGATTAGAGACCCTCCTTGAGTTACCAGCAAGAGGGATGCTTCCTCACGTCCAAATTTCCCAAATTTCATCCCAACCACTATATCCTAAGACAATGAAAAGGGGACAGCAGATCATTCGGTTGGAACAACAAAAAAAGCTACTCTAACCATCAATACACACTTTTGGCATACTAAAAAATCACAACATGGTTATAAATAAATAAAGAAGCAGGTTAATAAAAAAAAATTACTGCATGTACTTGCATATACCGGGGTGAGTAGCAGCCACAGGAAAAGGTGTCATACAGAAAGGGGAAAAGGAGGGATATCCGTTCTAGATCAAATTTCCCCACCCTAGAACACTAGAATTACATCTTGGTGAAGAGGAATGGCCTGTTCTGCTGACTCAAGGAAAAAATCCACAACCCCACTAACGACACCCATTCAGAACTGAAGTAATAGTTATGGTTATTACTATCAGCAAGAGTGTCGAACTACCGAGTGTCGAACTACCGATACTCTACAAAAAACTGCGCAAAGTAACATGGCTAGCACGTGATGAAATGAAAGCTGCTGATGCCTCGGTGAATGTGTCAAAGCGACATAACATAAAGCTACTATTGCATGATAATTATCCTGATCGATGAACTCTTTCGCAGAAATAATCGACCATGATTGTTGCAGATGCCAAAAGAACGAAGTCTAGCCGCGGCACCAGTACAGTAGAACCTTGCTCTCTTCTCACTCTTGCAGCTACCAATAGCTAGCGTTCTAGTACAGAGCTATAACTACTAAGTAGAGTAGCAACACTCCCTGGACAAGTTTTGTTACGCACTTTTCTGAAAAGGCTGCCAAGTAAGCATAACTCGAGAGCGAAGCATTATCTTGGTAATTGATAGTTGCAAACAACGGCATCATGATTCTAGCTAATTTATTTGTGTTGAGTTAGGCCTCGGAAGCTATATGTATGTGGTAAATTATGGCTTCATTTATGTGAGTATGCCAGGGACTTATTACATGGAAAATGCTAACTTTTAGCTTATCACCTTTACAGCATACTTACATTTTATTTTTAACAAGGAATCCATTGGTATATCAAGTGAACTATGAACAACATTATTAAGGCCAAACCCAGTCATAGATCAAAGTTCCACTGCACGCACACGCACACTGATAGGGGACATTACGTCAATCTCTTCACAAATGTATCTAATACCGTATAGCGCGAAATTTTCGAGGCACTTATATTTCGTGGATTGGCCTCTAAAAACCATTTCGTTGCACAATGTTCGCGGAATGACTACTTACCGGAAGCCACGCCTTTAAATATTTGCACGATAGCAGGTAATTCTAATTAAAGAACAATTTTCGTGGACTTAATTTTCGTATAGAATTCTAACCCACAAAATCCGCGAAAATTAAGCCCCTCGAACATTTCGCGCTATACGGTAGTTGACAAATAGTCGAGTTGATCCTGTTACAATACAGTGTACATCCTCAAAACCCACCAGAATGATTTTACACCTAAACTACAGGGAGCGGGCCGTATTTCAACACCCCAATTCAAAATTCGGCATGGCACACTTGCGGGTTTATACATTTTTCAAATAAAAGGGAGTCTTCTAGTATGTGCCAAATGGACACTTTTCCCATACTAATAAAGGAGCCACTCTAACCTTAACACCAACTTGAACATTATGGCTCTAATTGTGTGCGCCAAATGCAGCAATTTAAACGTGCCGCCACTCTAAATGAGATGCTAGTAGAGACTCAGGTATTTTTTATCGTAATTGTGACAGGCTCTGGACTATTGGAGCAGAATTTAGTATTGAGCTACAGCTAAATTTATGCCTACAGTACAGTATAAATGAAAGCATTTTGAAAAGGGGGGGCAGTTTGAAGAAAATGTTTACTAAAAAAAGGTCAACAGTTTTTTTTAAAGCTCAATCAGTGTAACTTTTCTTATCACGGATTGATTGATGGCAGTATGACATACATAGTAGCAGAAATGGATGAAATCTTGCTCTTCAGCTTTAAAAGTCTACAACTAGTTAACTAGAGATCGTCTGCTATTCTGCATGCTGCAATGATTGCTGCTCTAGCCACACCCACTTCGTGAGCCAGAAAGGGGGCACGTGCCCCTTGTGCCCTGCACTGGATCCGCCACTGATCAATGTGTGTATAAAAGCTAGCTATTAGTAGTTTTATGTTATGTAGCTTTGGCACCTCCACCGAGGCATCAGCACCCGCGGTGCTTTCATTATAGATAGAAGCGCTTTTCAATAAGGTAATAGTATGAGATTAAGTAAACTACAACTGTATGACAAGTTATGGAGGGCCATAATAATGTGTACTTTCGATGTACATGACGTACTGATACACTTTACTCACGTCAACTCGCAGAGTGTGCATGAGATACTTGTCCCTGAAGATCCTTATCTCTTTATTTCTCATGGCCACAATCACTGCCTTTACCCCCCGGGCCTGATAGTCTAGCAGCTCCAGTGCTGTGATTGAGTCAGGCAGCTTGAAGCTCCACTGACGTTTGCCCTGCATGGAGAGATAAAAAATGAACATGTTTATGCTCGTCAAAGTGTGTATGATCTTCAACACAAGCAGCGACTGTTAAACTTAAGACTACCAACAAAAGAGTACCTTTGTAGTGTAGCAGGAGAGAGAGTTGTCCATGCACCCAAGCACAATCTGTTTGTCCATCTGGAGCAGGCCACACGGCTGTGACCCAAGAGCAATCTTGTACTTGGGTGTCCGCCCTCCTCTCTTGAAAGTGTAGACAGATGCATCTCTGCAGGCCACTGATATCTGGTAGTCCACTTCATAAAGCCCACTCACACTCAAAAACACTGGGACTGCCGGCAAAGACATCTGGAAGGCAGGATAACAGTGGTTTCACAAGTTTGCTCAAAAAAACTAACTGTCCACAATGTAACTACCATATATATTTGTATATTGGTGTATTTCGAGGCTATAAATGCATGGTTTTTGCGGATTAAATAACTGCGAATTTAGTATCGATGCATGCATGCATGCATGCTGCAAAAAGGCTGCTATTCCACAAACATTAAATCCGCGAAAACCTTTCTAAAGGCATTTCCGCGAAAATTTATACTCTCGAAATATACCTGCTATACAATATTCATTCACAGTCATAATAGCCAGAAAAGTTGGCGGTGCCCTAAATTTGACCCTTTGGCAGTGTAATTTAGATTAGCCGTAAACGAAAACATTAGCGTTTTGCATGGGTCAATTACTACTGACAAGTGCGGTTATAAGAACTACATGTATATAGCTGTCTTTTAACTAAAAATGATCATCGGGTGGGGTCAAATTGCAAGTGAAGTTGTTAGTTATAGTCTAGGGGCCAGACATTTTCTCAGGCAAAAAATGATTGTAGAAAAAACGTCTGGAGACTCGTACAACTTTTCCGTGTGCTCTTGGAATGTACTTTAAAGACTCGTGCGATTTTGATGCTTAAAGAACAAGTAGATTGACGCACATGTAGTATGTAATATTGAGTAAAACTCACATGACACGCATAATATGTATGTATTTCGTTGGCTCTACCCAAATTCCACTAGATCACGCAAAATCGTTGCAAAAGTATCCAGCCTACTATTCTCAGCTCTCAGAATAGGTCTGGTCCCCAGAGAGTAGCCTGATATCAAACCGTACTAGCATCGATCCGTGGACATGCAAGAGGGATGTACGGGTAATACAACTCGAGATGTTAGCCTGAAAAAATATCAGGCTTGTCTTGAGGCCAGACCTATTCTGAGAGCTGTAATTTAGAAAAGGACCCCTCTGGATCTCACCCCACAAGACAATAATTTTGGTATTTGGGGTTTACTCTGACTTGCATACAAAGGTTCTCTATATAAACCAATCAGCATCTTAAAAAGCTACTCGCCCTCACAGACACTACTGTACTGGTTCTAGTATTGCTACTTTATTCTTCACCACAGCCTCGATTAAACTGCAGGGAAACATGGATTGTAATTTCCTTTATCTATGCTACTACGTAGAAGAGGGAAGCCAACACTGATTTATATTCCATGGATTGTATTAAGGACATACACAAGATCCCATAGCACCTTGGTTAGAACAGTGAAGGCCTCAGGGTCCAGGATGTAGAGGCCCTTGTTCTCAGTGCCCGCCACTAAACAGCTGACAGCATCGTCCTCTGCATGACTCTTCTTCAGGGTGCTCAGGCAAGTGATGGTAGATTGACGTTTCAGCGGGATATGCTTGAACACACTCACAAATGGCTGCAACTCACTAGGATCCAATTGAAGGAACCTATAGTGCATGCAGTTACATCACCATATATTCGCATGTGAGCAAATAAGAAGCTGCTCACTTGAGTGACCGAACAGAGAGTGGGATATCAGCACCTTCATGATTCATACTCGCCAGTGCTTCCCTTAGTATGACTGGGTCGATCTTATCCTGCGATTTCAAACAAAAAAATCATCATCGGTGGTAGCAATCACTTTAGCATTGACATGAAAGTAAAGAATTATTACCAGTTTGGTTTCACGTACCTCTTTGACTTGAGCCCAGAGATCACATTCAGTACTGTTCAGCTCAAGTGAGGGGAGATTAAATTTGAAATATGGCCTAAAGTTCTTGTAGATGTATACATTAGAGCCAGAGGCAATAGCCACAGCTGGTGTGTGTGGGTCTGTAGTGTCCATGTAGAACGTACATACTCCGGTTGGCAGGTCTAGTAAAGGAGTCTCAAAGATCATCTCTGTGCCTACAGGCACATGTACAACAATAATAATTACACGTCAAAAGTATAAAGTCAGAGTGTCATGGGAGACTCACGCGAAGATACACACCTTTGTAAACTTTGAGCTTAATGTCAAACTGCCCACTCCCCATGTCTCCGATGAGCAATAAGTGATCTCCGTCACAGTTCACATCTTCGAGGGCTACAAAACGAGCATTTGTTTTTAAGTATGACTGCACCGCTCACTTTCGTCCCGCTCATAGAAACTGTACGTGAACAAACTCACCCATACAGCTTGAAAAGGTGTAGATAGATGCAACAGGGTCATAGTGAGCATCTAACCAGGACCCAGTCCTACATTGAATTCGACAAAATAAATGTACTCAAATGTACCTTCACCACTGTAAAAAGGTGCCATTCAAATATTATAACTGGACTTAAATAGGCTCTAACACATTAAGCCTCTAAGCTTCAACTTGAATGTGGCTGCCACTCAAATTGAAGCGCCGGCCCGCATAATTTGTATAATTAATAGTATGGCAATATGGGATTCATAGCACGAGTAACAAGCAATGGCAAGGATACTAATTGCACGAGGCGTAGCTGAGTGCTATTAACCTTGCCAGTGCTTGTTATAATTAATCCCTTATTGCAGTAGCCATACTATTGATTGTTAATCGTTTGTGATGTAGCTGCAGTTTCAGTAACCGCGGCCGTTATTTGAACGTGCGGTTGTCAAGGCAGTAATTACTGATAAGCGATTAGTCACTGTACGAATCACAGTGAATAATAGGACAACATGCGATTAGTTCTGTTATAATTTATGTTCACCAAATAAAAAGGTTTTTGTGGTGCCTTCATAATACGGTAGGCAACTAAAAAAATATCTTTAGCCCTTTCTATACACGAGCATTTAATTTAGCTGCATCAGGTTCGACAAATATATTTCTTCTTCTAGCTCAGTAGGTGTTCTAGATCTTGTCACATAGAACTAGTACGTATCTACCTAGCCTTCGTCCCAACAACCACTTTTGCTCCTAATTAAATATAGGTTTGTGTATACAAGGCTAGTATTTATCATACTTCTTCGAAATAACTTCTAATTATGCACCAATGGGATCATGTATTGAAAGTGCAGTAATGTACAGTACTCTCACAAACATTTTAAAAATTTCAGTATACACTAATGATGTGATTACAGCAGCAGTACATGTTTGGGCTCCTAAAGTGGCGTATCTTTTAGAGCCCAACATGCAGTAATTGTACGTTTAGTCCCACCTGGCACTTAAATTATGGTTGCATTTATGTACTACAGGTAGCAATCTCATAGGTATGTACGCAGGTCAATCAACAGTTCAATTTTTGGTCCTTGTAGTTTACAGCTGCATCTAGTGCAGCTATGAACCATGCAGTGCATGCACATAACAATAATATTATTATAGGCCAAAAAGTAAAAGGAGAGTGCCTCGGCATCACAAACAAACATGCATTTTGGAGCAATGGTTGGCGCTTCTTAGGACGTCAACAATTGCATTCAGTCTGCGCTGGCGCGGCGTTAACGCGCGTTGTAACGTAATGTCAACTACAGTAAGATACGGCGTAGGGGGAACTCTATTCTGGTGCTGAAACTCTTACCCATCCAAGGGGTCCTCTTTGTTTAGAGAGATATCTGCAGCACCCTCTTGAGTCATGGCTTCTTTAGGCCAGAAATTTGAAAGGGGTGACACCTTGGCCTACGCCTACATTTATTTGGAGGCGTGATAAGTTCTGATAGAGTGCAAAGTTCTTTGCTCACGTTACCATGGATACCGAACAATGGTAAACAGTTATGGAAATTAATCGCTTACTTTGATTTAGCCTCCTTCACAAGGCCTTCTCTTCAGTGCGGAGGCTAGCTTTGATTCTGCAGTATGATCAATCTAAGAAAAATCCAACTGTCAATCAGCTGTGCCAGCTCAGTGCCAGCTCAGCAAAAAATAGTGCGCACGTGACATGTCCAACCAATTTGTAGTTTTTAACTAGACGATCAATACAATTGTGATGTCTGACACTTTATCTGGATATGATCGATCGCATGGATGATATGATAGATTTACTCGACTAAAGAAGATGCCTAGACAGAAATCAGAGAAAAGGACTCACTCTGAGGCTTTTGGAACTAGTGACTCTCAGCCACAACAGCTTTATGATGTGAGGAAAATGCAGCTGTTACATGCAATAACTAAACTCATGACTAATCTTCACCAGGATGACCTCCCAGCCAGTGATGCCCAGCCCACCATAGTGCTGCAGATTGGTTCCTCTACTCTGACACTTGGCTTTGCGACTGACCCCACTCCCCAGTCTATCCCTCACATTATTGCATATAAGGGGTATGGTCTGACTACGAAACCCTCAAATAAGAGTAGGGAAGGTATCAGAGACGAGACACTGGTGTTGGATTTCCCATGGATAATCACTGTGAGTACCATCAGGGTCGGAGTTGCATTTGTGTGATACAATACCAAATCTTTAACCTACCTTAGCCTGCCCTTGAGGATGCGAGAGATTCTTCTCTGTCCAAGATACAAGAGAGCCTCGAGTTGTTGAGAGCTGGAGCAGGTATACACGACACAGAGGTGAATGTGAGGGAGTACCTTGCACACAACTCACGGGTACAGCCAGAGGCCAGAGAGAGTGAGGAACTCTCGATGACTGATATCTCTGCTCAACCTCGCTGTCTCATTGGAAATGAGGTTCGCCACAGCAGAAATAAATGGCAATTGATTGAAATATTTTGTGCCGAGCAACATTTAGTGCTCAATATTCGAAACAAACTGCTCCTCTCCCATGCTTTTCTATCGTTTTCCAGGTACTGTATTTGCCTCCTGGCTCTGGGTACACAGTATACAGACCATTGCGATACGGACAGTTGAACTGCACCAACCATGACTCTCTGCCTCAATGGGCAGCACCCCTTTCACGCAGTGCCCTACTGAGCATGCTTGAAGACCTATGGACCAAGGCTTTTGAGGAGTACCTGCAGATTGACAAGAGAGACTTTAAGGTTTGTTAGTGCTTATAAAAAAAATGGCCACATTATGGGTGGGGCCGGGGGGGTTTACGAAGTGCTGCTCAGTAGTTTTGTAATACATCAATTTTGTATCTATACATAAGTATAACTGTTTGCAGTAGACTGCGATTGCCAATTAGCATTTATTTTATTATATATATACCACAGAATCACCGTATCGTGTTACTTGTATCAGATGTGATTAACAGAGCTCTGTTCAAAGAATTCATGAATATCCTGCTAGTAAAAATGGAGTTTGCTGCTGCCTTTTTGCATCAGGTAGTAAATCTACATGCATGCATGTAGTTGTTGTTTCTCATCTGTTGGCTGTAGCAATTATCGTGTTTATTGAAATAATCATGCGTAATGTGTCTGTCGTCTAGGAGTCTGTGTGTGCTGCATATTGTGCTGGTATGGCTTCTTGTTGTGTGGTCAATGTTGGTGATGAGGTTACTCATATTTCTTGTATTGAGGAGGGAATGTCCAATCCTAACACCAGGTAACGCACATTAAATAATTAATGTAATAGAGCAATTGCTATGGCTACACTTACAGGCTAATTCTTCATTATGGTGGCAGTGATATCACTCGACTTTTCTTCTCCCTTCTTCAAAAGGTTAAATTACCTATATCACTCTCAAATACAATTAGCTTTGTACTTATTGTCTCCTCACAGACTAAGTTCCCTTATTCGAAATGTACCTCTGAGAGTCGTTTGGACGGTGTTTTGATTCAACAATTGAAAGAGACAGTATGCCACCTTGATGCAACTATCTGGGGTGTGAGGAACTATCAGTTCTCTGTCATGAGTCCCCTTCCCGGTCGCCTCTTAGATTACGAGATAAAACTATCTGATGAAGGTATAATTGCAGCAATGGGTATGTTCTTCCCGGCTGCATTCTGTCTGCCAGACTACACTTTTCTAATGAGAGGTCAGCAGCCACAGGCACCAGAGAGAGAGGATTTGTTGGAAGAGTGTCTAGACATTCCCCTGGCCCAGAGGCCCGTGGAGCAGAGTGAAAACTTGACTAGTGAGGAGCAGCTTGCAGGGATGTTTGTTGGTCATCCCTTGAGGCCAGGGGAGGTGGGGTTACCAGAGGTGACACGGCGCATAAGACGTGTAAACAAAGGGAGAGTGCTGCCTTTGGATCAGGCTGTACATCTTAGTATCAGCTGTACAAGTGAGTAACTAAACGAATGCACTGTTCCATGAATCAGATGTTGTTCTATATATATTAGACTTCACATTGCAACTCTCAGGTTCTCTCGAGTTGAAGGGCAAGCTCTATTCTAGTATTCTGCTTGTGGGGGGAGGTCTCTCCTTTCCTGGCTCCTCGAAGATGCTGCAATCTCAATTGGAGCGAAACTCACCGCCAGCCGACAGTATTGATGTCTACTCTAATGTTAGGGTGAGGCCAAAAAATACATGTACATGTAGCTGATCAAGTGGTCAAAGTGATGCGTAATGAGAAAGTGTTTAGGCTGAGAGGCATTTAATTCTTTTTATAATATATAGGAGCTGGATTCTTCTCATATTGCGTGGAAAGGAGGGGCTGTGCTGAGTTGTTTAGACACTTGTCATGAGCTGTGGATAGACAAACAGGAGTGGGATTTTAGTGGTGTTCGGCTGCTGAGAGAGAGAGCACCATTCCTCTGGTAGACACTTCATTTGTACTACGTGTAGTTTTGTGTGTAGTGATACCTCCTCCAATTGTATGACATTATATATACATACCGAAATAAATGCACAAGCCACATTCACTCATCCTTATTTTGTGGTTTTGGTCTAAAAAATTAATAATGATTACCAGCTGTAGACTATATAACATTTCTTGGGAACATGAGGGTGCAATAAAATATGGACTTGGCGTTCTATATAATTTAGTGAACCCCTTCTGAAGCCCGGTTATTATGACAGTATTACAAAAAAACACATAATTTACATGTAAGTGACACACAAACGGAGCACATTAGCCCATAATAATTTCTTAGTCTAAGAAAAAAATGTTGGTGAATTCTTTCTGACACAGTTTTCTTACTTCCTCTGTAAAAATAATAGTGTGTGTTTGTGTGCAGTGAGTGTTAGTTCGGCAATTACAAGTCTACATACATTCGGTAAAACCCCTCCTCTGAAGGTAAACAGCGATATGAAGGCCAGGCACCTAATAGTTAGTCTACAAAACCTCAATAAAGGTGACCTGTGTATAAACGCTAAAACTTAATTTGTATGTTCCCAAAAGTGTAACATGGTTCCACATATTTTCATTACATGAGTAATTAGGGTTTCAATTGTATGTGCATGGCGTCCCTATACATGAATTGTACGTGGTACAAAAACCAGAGTAAGTCACTGAAATTCGCCAGGCATCAATACTTGTCAGCTGCATAATTATACAAAATGAGAAAGGTTCTACACACCAACAGGTGGATGGTTAGTAGATGGCCTTCCATGTGCATGATCATTCGAAGAAAAAAAACTGCCAATAGTTTGATTTTTGGTACAGCGTATTATATCTCTAGAAGTACACAGCTAGAGCTAATTAGCAGACACATACCTAGATAGAGTACAGTATATGGCGGACCAATCGCTTGCAAAGCTGAGCTAGAGTCGTTTGTGCATGACTATTGTAAAGTGCCTAGTCAGCAATGAGCCCATGCACCCACCCTAGCAAGGCTGAGCCACCTGTTGCTGTTGGATCAATCTCATTTTGTTTGTGCATTGTATGCACTTTTAGCCGACGAGTAATGCTGCCACCCACCATTGATCTCAGCAAAGTTGGCACTCTTCTGATTGAGGACCACAAAAAACCTCCGATGACCCGACTTCCTGGTGACCACCCATGAGTCCCCTAGTGTACGCATGATTGTTTCCCCCTCCTCTATACTGTCATACTCTGAGTTTATCTGAGTAAAAACGAAACACATAAGCAAGAGTGAAAGGTACTTACATACTCTATGAATATCAAAACTAAAAAACATTTGCAATGTGAACGTTGCTAGGATTGCCAGGAAAAGAAAAGCGTGAAAAAGCGAAGAAACAAGAAATTCGGCGAGTGCATAACTCCAATCCGTTACAACTTCATTCACATGTACTGTTTCAATTTTTTATTCGTTTTGTGCTTTTCCTGGCCAATCCTTCAGTAATTTTTATCATAATAATTATAGTGAATTTTTTGCAACGAATATGAATGTCTTAGGCACACTACATACATTCATAGCACCCACTTATACATGTAGCAGTGCTTTCCATGAAACCAAGTTTTACAATTTACACTTACATCAGCTAGCAGCTTCATAGCTTCTGACAAAATGTTCACATAGGTTGAACGTCGTGAAAGTAAAGGGGACTTTACTGCGAGGTTCATCTCATTAAAGTAGATGAATCGATACTGGGGGTCCAGGCTGCATGTAAACACATGGAAATTATGTCGGTAACAATGATAAAAATTTGAAGTGTGGACACATTACTGCATGATCACTATAATTTGTACTCTTGGCAATTACATAGTCATACATGTGTTACGTACATGTAAAATGTCATTTACATTAGGACTGAATGGTAGCCTAAGAAAAGTACCAAATGTGTTGATGCCGCCTCATTGCAATGGCTATACTGTAATTCAGTATTCTTCATGGGCATGGGGGACTAATAGCTATCATGCGCTTTTTGCTAGCGTATATACATCTACTTACATGTACATGTACTTCTAACAGAAAAATGCCCTTTCATACAGTACATGTAACAGACATAGTTGAGGAATGCGTTTGGTCATTATAGGGTTGTTTTGAATTATGGGATCTACATGGGTACTTAATTTTCAGGGGTGGCTACTAAAGAGGAATCTTACTGTTATTCTACTACCCAATTCGATTATTACCGTATAGAGGTGGGGTAAATTTTCGTGGGGCTTAATTTTCGCTGATTTCGTGGGTTAACTAGCAATTCTACACGAAAATTGTTCTCTAATTAGCTATAACGTGCAAAGATTAAAGGCATGGCTTCCAGTAAGCAGTCATTCCACTAACATTGTGCAACGAAGTGCTTTTAGAGGCCATTCCACGAAAATACATGTATAAGTGCATAGAAAATTTCACGCTATACGGAATTCGCGCTAACAGTATAATTAGGTTTATGAAGGCGCGAGCAGGCGCTTACATGTATATGGCCTAGCTAGCTGAGACTGACAACACAAACAGACAACTGACTACAATAATTATGCATTTATATTGCTCCTTCAGGACACCACTTGAGGCAAATTAACCTATATGTCTCACCCTTGAGGTTTAGATTTGTCTCTAAAGTCAGAAATCTCTCGGGAAATTTGTGCTAGCCTTGGTCCAAGGAAAGTGTTCAACCGCTTACAGAAGTCAGATGAGGGAGAAGCTTTCTCTCCTGCGTATATTCAAAAAAGTAATGAGTTTCATGAAGTTAACTCACCAACCAACACTTACTTTGAACAAAGAAGCACATCAGAGCATTTCCAGCCTGAAACAAACACATTACAGTTTAAAGTTTATTACATAATTAACTTACTGCATTGAAAGACTGTATATAACAGCTAGAACTTTATATCGACTGAATAATTAGGGATACTGCATGTAAATTAATTTCTATTCTGCAGTCTGCAGATTATAATTTGAGAAGTCACTGTTTGAGAGCAGCGCACACACCTACGAGTTGATTGATCAGGGCATAGTTTCAAATGAATCACGGTTTCAATTTTGAACACACCTATTAATCACTTTGCCGAGGATAGGCTCATGGTGTACAAGGCAAAGAGTACATTACGTAACCAGACAAGGAACATGTATACAGGAGACCAGACAAAGTACTGTACTGTATGGACAATTAATATACAGCAGTGGTCAAAGTTTACCTAAAAGGCTATACTATTTGAGAGAGGATCATTAATAATTAATTATGATTACGAGAGTGGCCACTACAATGACTACATTCGAGAATTATAGTATACTACACTACATGTAGGGCAACTGTTACATTAGCACACTCACTGTATAAACATAAAGCTTGCAGCTCTGAACAGATCCATCCATATGGATGTACACCCAGGGAGCCTTGCCACCATCGCCCACCCCCGCTACACCAACACGAACACTCCCTTCGTCACCAATTAGAAATCTGTAAATTAAAGCAGCTACAGTATTCACGTACTATACATACATGTATATTGTGCACAGTGTACTAACTGATTAATTGGAACCTGAATAGCTGAAGTAGTCTTGTTTGTGTGAGTCTTTGTGGGGGTACAATGTAAAAATGTACTCGCATGTACAACGACATCAGGGATATTACTGTACTCTACCGAGATTACGCCCACCCCCACTTTTGAGTGAAAGTTCTTGCATAGGATAATTTGCCTGTGATGCATTTGTTAGTGAGCAGTCGTCAAGAAAAGGTTTAGCACTTTATTGTGTAAGCTGTTTAGCTCTGAATATAGCTAGATACATGTAGCTAGATCCAATAATTACTCCTATTTGCAAGTATAAAAGACAAGGACAATCTACTCCGAATCTCTGTTGAAGACTCTGACAGTGACAAGTGAACAACCTTTTGATGCAGACTCTTAATTTGTACATGTACACTTTTCTTTATACCTAGCTACTTTACCCATGCATTGTATGTGTTCATTGTATTTCAAGAGCTGGCAGGCCTCAAACACAGACAGAAAAGACTTAGTTTCTATGAGTGGGCATAATTTCGAGGCAACACCTGGGTGGGTGAGGTAAAACTACTGTTTTCGAAATTAAGCCCATCCCACCTGTAGCTGCTTTGTAGCATACAATTAGGGTAGACGTAATCTCGGTAGAGTACACTAGACATGACCAAAGCCTCTCACCTTCCTGTTTGAGAGGAGGTGGTACCCACGACAGACTTCACAGAGGCAGCAATAGACGACATAGTCTGCATGGTAGGGGAGGGGTCTTGTGGGAGGAGCCAGGAGAGCAGATACTGATAAAACACCTTGATGTCAGCCTGCTCTAAACCACTCCTGCACACAACACAAAATATAAATATGAACCTACATAGATTACAGTGTATGTAGGTAATGATGACAAACGAAAATAAAGTGGCACTTGACCCTTTTTTAATTGAAAGCTAGAGCTAGAGGACACAATTCTACTCTCTAGACTTCAAGCACTAGTACATTGTACGTAACTACATCCTGTACTACTGCTAGTGGTATTCACTCACCACACCAATTGGTCATTGTACACCAGCACTGTCCTCTGTATACTCCTGCAATGTTACAAAGCACTATTAATTCTATGAACAACGTACGCCATACAACAACACCCCAACCTAAAGAGGACAATAAGACTGTATTCCCTCATTGACGAATGAAAATTATTGAAGTAGCCATCAGATCAAAGTTTTACATGTATGTAAACGTACGTATTTCAGCTTGGCAACTGACTCTACCTGAAAGTAGTTTCTATGAGATTGACGAAGCAGTGGACTTTGAGGTACATGTACTTGTCCAGCGGGAGGAATTGTATGCCTTGAAACACAGTGAATATATCCAGTTTGCCAACGTCCATCGACATAATATACTGCAATGTGAAAGGTAGCTCTAGCACATACAATAAACCAAAAATGACAATTAACCTAGCAATAAAAAAATAGCTGCACTCACAAAAGCAGCAGCTACATGTACAATGCAAGCAACTTTGGTTGCTATAATAACACAATACATAATGTACACGTACGCTGTGATACCTATATATGAATAATACCCGCGGCAACAAATTTACACTTATAGCTACAATAGTTATGTGTGTACATACATGTACATGTACATGTACGATTTAATCTCACCCTTGTAAGAAACATGTCCATCCTCTTCTTTAGTCCTTCCAATCCATGGCTATCTACAATACTACCAAACGACCCGTTAAAAAACTGGATTGGAAGAGATTACACTGTCGATTAAATATATGCAAGTACCGTGCATTGGACTTACTTTGAAAGTGAGGTACATAGTAGTCAAGGATGCTTCCAACACACTATCCTGGAAAGGATTAACTATCAACCAGACGATTCAAGCTACACAGTGTACATCAGTGTGCAATGGCTAAAAGTACAACTACTAACCAGTGACGTCTCACCTGCACATGGTCTTCATAGTATACTATACTCTTCTCTCCATTGCTAATTACTTCAGCCCAGGGTATTGTTACTGACTGAAAAAGTAAATAGACTAGCAATACATGAACTATACAATATACAGTAATGCATGCTAACAACAAAATTGGTGGGATGGGGCTTCGGAACTTTCAAGACATTCTAGCTAGAAGTAATAACAGTACTGTACGGTCAGTGAAGGGTTGATATTGAACAGTTACAGCTGCTCACAACTCACGTCATTGCATATCGACTAGAGTAAAAACTCGGCAAATACATAATTATTATTATACTATCACTAATTACCAGCGTTTATAAAGACAAACATAGACTCTTTCGCCAACCAAAACTTATTCTTTATTGCTGTTGCAAGTTCGATAATTAATAGTATCGATTTTTCGGTGTGCACATGTACTACCCCTCCGGTACAAACTGCATATAAGTCCATCTTGCAGCTAATAAGGAAAATTGATGTTTCAAGGCGGTAGCCCAAGATAACCAAAGTCTAGTAAATAAGCTGCACAATCGACACTACTAAAACTTTGATGATGAGTATACCTGTGGATGTAGTAGCAAAAACCTTTCGCTCTCGCAAACAATAAGTATGTACAAAGCTAGAGTGTGATAGGTACTTAATGTACGAACAAAGTAGCTGTACCTGTACATGTTCATGACGTTATGTTACCAACTACCAATCGCACTGGCGCATGATCCTGTTACAAACAATCCAAATGCACAGGTAGCGATGAGCAAATACCGTATAGCGGGTATATTTCGAGGGTACAAACTTTCGCGGAATAAATAGCAGGTTTCTGCAGCATGCATGCATGTGATATTAGTTTGTGAGTATAAATGTTCGCGGTAGTTTAATCAGCGAAAACATTTATGCCCTCAAAATATACCCGCTATACGGTATGTGGTTGCCAAACTAATTTATAATGTAAATACATAGATCTAGTATACCACTAAACTCTACCATGACCATCCAGTGATTTTCTTCTGGCTCAAGGAACACCTGTCTCATTTTCTCTGTGTGAACAGCCTCACACGGGCGCCTGGGGTGGAAGGTCCGGGTAAAGTTCACCAGTGCCTCACACAAGCCTATGTTGCGGACCTTCCTGTTTAGAGAATCATCGTGAGGGTAGTAATACAGAATCTTTTTGTCTTCCTGTGGAGAAGTAATGAATGGCAACATAGCTAAAATGCACTTGTCAAACCAATGCCCCACCCGCCAAGTGCATAATGAGCTGAATAATGAGCTATAGCTAACTAGCTAGCTAGCTGATGAGGACTTAATATTATAAAAGGACTTAGAATAACATTTGTAAGATTCTAAAAAGATAACAGATTTACCGTTCCCTCCTTTGTGCTTAGGTCAGGATTATAAATACACAAACTGCGAAGAGTAGAATCATTCGTAACAGTCGCCATCACTGCATGCACTGACTGTCAATTCAGAACCTCAGCTCAGAACCAGAGAAAAAGGAATACAACTTACTTTTCAGTTTTTCATACGTTTAATTTGGGTGCAGCGCAGCGCAGCTCCACCCACTTACAGGGAAGCTCAAAAGCTGTGAATGCGAAAGTGAGTTCCTTCTGCTAGACTATAGCTATGGACAAAAAAAGAATTGTGATTGTGTACGTGTGTGCAATTCTGCTTAGCCTTAGTGTAGGCATGTCAGTTGAACAATTTATTAGTACAACAGCAACTAAATCTAGATCTACAACCGATGCTCCTGCGGATCTTGTTCCTGTGTCCGATTCTCTTCCTGGTGGAACCAGCTACCCACTGCAAGAGAAACAGTGTGATTTCGGGACTAGTATCGATAACCAAGCTGCCTTCCCTTCACATTTTGCTGAAAGAAATCTACTATACATTGACACAGGAAATCCTGCAACCTGCTCAGGGAGAGTTGCAGCATGGGAGCTTTGCTATCAGACTAGTGGGCTGGATTCCAGTACCTTTGATTTGCTATTGCTCAGTCAGGTCAGTGGTGGGTACCGTATTCATACAAGTCAGATTGTGACCATAGAACAGCCAATTTTTGGAGAAGAAACAATAGACGTTGCTTGTGTCTACGTAACTGCTGGTGAAAATGTATCAATCACTCATGGAGATTATATCGGTTTTGTTTGTAATGATGATATCAAAACTAGACTTGCTCCTAAAATAGATACCGATGCTTTAAGTTCCCTACGAGTGTTCAATCTTAGTTCTTCAACACAAAGACAAAGAATGGCAAATAGACCAGCTGTGGATGTTGACTATGTTCCATCCGACGAACTTAAACCAGTCAGTGATAATCTTATTTCCCAGTTTCGGATCGTAATAAGTAAGACATTTACACTAACACTTTTACTGAGTTTTAAGTATACTTATGATATAATAGATAAGAGTGAGGAGAGAACACCATCAACACAGGCACCTTGTAGAGGACCAACGACAACATGGACACCAGTGTTCACTGCTGTTGTAATAGCTTCAGCAGTGGTGATATTTGTGCTGTTCTTAATGGTGTGCCTAATGGCATGCTGCATTTGCCAGCTTAAGTTTAAATGTTGTAGATGCTCCAAAAAGAAAAAAGGTAACGATGTGGCTTATTCAGTATGCAATTAACCACTTGTATGTGCTTTTGTTACTGGAAATATTTCATTCTTATCCTATACAGTGATACATAAAATTACTGTGGAGCCTATAACTGACCAGAGTATGCAATACAATGATCTTTACGTTCCTCAAGACCCATCTCAAAGTAAGAATAGTTTTGTCCCCAGTTCTATATATTATAATACCTAGAGTCCTAAATTCTACTAGATCCAACATAATTATTCTGAGATGTATAACTTATCTCCAACCTATAATTATATTGCAGTTATCACAGGTGGAGAACGGCTGAGAGCAACCATTCATGGTAATCCTGCTTATGACACACCCAAATATTTTCCAGGTTCATAATTTGTACGTATATGAGAATGATACTTTCATCACTTATTTGTACAGCCACACACAACCTCAGCGCAATGCCCAGTCAAGACGCTTTAAGCACAGCTACTGAACTATCCATCTTGGAGCAATACCACTCACCTAAAGAAGCAACTAACAAACTTACAGCATATCGACCTGAATCCACCATATCATTGGCTGGTATTAATCCTGGTGTCACAAGTGATATGGACTTTGATATGCAAGACATATTCGAGGAAAGTAGAGAAATTGAGCATACTTATGAAATGATTCAGAGTGGGAAGATTATTAGATGATTCGTATATACACATTCATTTGCCTGATTGAGATCTAGTTTAGTCTAGAAACGATTACGTGAGTCCATAATTGTAGTTTATAATGATCTCTTTTGCACACAATTATCATGCATTATTGCTCCTTGAATTCATCCATGCATGTGATTAAAAGATAGCCTAGCTGCATAACATTGTAAGGTCTGCACCATATTATAGGTTGGCAAGTATATAGACTTGTGCAGCAAGACTCTTGATCAGACAGCAAGGCAAATAATAGCTTGGATTTCCTTATGTTTTGTAGCTACTAGCACATGCATGTAAAATTTGTTTCTTGGCCTTATATGTATGTGCCATGTTTAACTAAGAACACATGCATGACGAGGGATTGTAGATATCATAACTCTTAAGACGGAAAAATGCAAATCTTAGTCACAGTGTGGGACGTAAATTGATTGTGCGTTAGATCTAGAAGGATGTGTGTGGTGTGAAGAAAGTATGTTGCCTGTGACAGGTCTTCTTGAGCTAATGGAATGGTAGTTGACATACACAGTAAAGCCCTGTCATTCAAGCAGGAGCAATAAATCAGGATGAATAAATGTGCATAAGTAAAATATAATGTAGGTTCACACAAAATCCAGTATAGAAATCTTCTTAATGAGTTCCTTACTATCATGGGGGAATATAAAGTTCTTCATAACTCTGTCTAGTTCTCCCAGGGCAGCCTGGGCATGAGCTCGGGTCAGTTCATCTCTCTCTCTACTCTCCACACACTTGAGCAGGCGGTACATATCAGGCAATGCTTCACCGAGAACCTAGAAAGGAAAAATTGAGGTATTTTGTTCAACATAAAGATGTTAGCTACGAACTTCTATTGCATCTTGAGATAGACTTCTGATAGTCAGTTTGAGAACCAATAGAGCAGCTTGCCGTACTTTGACCTCTCGGTCAGTCTGTAGAATGCTTGTTACACAACTCAGCACCTGTACAAAAATTGAACAGGGAGTCTTATATGCACTGGTCATCTCAAACTAAGTTCTAACTAAGCAAAGTCCATTAAGTATAAATTAATGTACATATACATGCAACTGTTTCGAGGCTGTTATGGTATGCACACTACAAAATAACTAAGCTACAGCCTGTATTAGCCTCGTTCCCAGGCCGATTTGTCTCTAAAATAACACTAGGTCAACACGTTGTCAACCTAGCGTTATTTTAGAGATAAATTGGCCTAGAAACAAGACTATAGCCTGTTTCAAAAATACACAGACCTCATTTTTTATTCTGCTGAAAGAGTGCTTGACCTCAGCACAAATTTCTGCCAGATTTGAGAGACTGCTCGCTCTTATCAAAGGCTCAGGGTCATTGACATTGGAGAAAATAGAGGAAGTAATTTGGTCCAAATAATGAGGCAAGAGTTCACCACATGACCAAGCCACCTTAACCAGTGCTTCACCAAGCTTCATCCTTACTTCCACACTAAGCTTCTCATTCCTAAAGCCTCCAGATGGGTCAATCTTAGATGGTGACTTGCTTTTGTTTATTGGTGAATTTGTAGGATGTGTTCTTAACTGTCCAGTTTCCAGGTCAACAATAGAATCCCTTTTGGGTGAAGAAGGGCAATTCAATTGCGCATAACCTTGACATAAAGTAGAAATGACATAGTCACACGCATCGGGTATTTTTGATAGAGAAACCAATCCGTTAATGGCAGCCAGGTAGACGTACGAGTCTGGGTGCTTTAAACATCCGATAAACACAGAGAGGAGAGTGCGTGAGTGTGACAAGGACTCCGGATCTCTTGTGGCAATCAGCTTTGTGAGGGAGAGAAGGCCATGACCCATAACTGGTATGAGAGGGTCACTAACTTCTTGCATCGCCACTAGGTACGGGGTTGACAAGTGAGCATGCGCATTTTCCAAAGTCTCCTTTCTAGAGGTGCGAATGTGGTCAGTGTTTTCTTTGCTGGTGGCTTCAGAGGGAGTTGAGGATTTAATATCTTCTGTTTTCTACGAGTTAATAAAATATAACAGGAATAAAAATCTGTAACAAATAAACTGTACGCTATGAACAAATTAATATCAAACCATTTCTCGTACTTCTCCTATAAGAAGTTATATAATACATATACTACTACAATACTCATGTACTTGTGTTCAAACATTGCTATAAGCATACATTCGTGATCGTGATCACTAGGGTAACATTGAGCTATACCGCATACTCGTACATAATTATATACGAAGATACAACACTGGTGCACATTGTTGGTTAATTGTAGAAATTGTACAGGGCAGAGCTATCATTGAAAGCAAGTTACCAGTTAGTTGGGCACCCATATACACTGTAATTACAAAGTTGGATTGTGTGATGAAGTTACAGAATCCAACTACATGTGTAGTACGTATGTTTTGAAAATTGGACGTACGTTATGTATGCCAAATGATGATCAAGAAGTGTCATCATGGCTATAGAAATCACAAAGTAATTGAAGAGCCCAAGCTAGTTAATCCAACTTCCATATAATCTACATACATGTACATGTATGAACATAATTATTCGATACACACAATTCTGAAGAGACTGCTTTCAATGTAGGTAAAAGTTACTAATTACTTTGTGACTAATATTATTTACAAACGATTCTCCCCTGCTTGCTTGTTTATAAGCTGCTCTTGGGGCAATACCGGAAAGTAGTAGGGTAATTACATTGAAGAGTAAAGTTTTTTTTTTTTAAAGACACTCCTTGCCTCCATTAAATGCACAGCAGGCGTTTACATAGGACATCATTCATGCAAGTCTATACACATACCGTACCTTGTTAGTGTGACACTGGACTGACACACTTTCCTTGAGAGCCTCCCTCGCACTAGTCACCTGTGCAGCAGCCCTCTGTTCCACCTCACTCGACCACACTGCCCCAAGGGTGGCTATACACACATGTAGCTCACTTGCCAGAAAACAGAGTTCCTCATTAGGATAACTGTTTGCTATGATATTCAAACAAGGCTGGAGCTGGGATAACAAAGCCCTATGTTGTCTCTCAACCTACGCAGGAAGATATTATGGTATTGACCCTGTCCTGTACAGTTACGTATAAAATTATAATCCATACACTGCACTGCAGAGGAGGTCTGACATGCGTGCACGAATCACTACAAGTTCAGTGCATTGATGGCATTGCGGTCACGTGATAACATCCAGGCCACAACGCACTGAACTTATAGTATTTCGTGCACGCATGTCGGACCTCCTCTGACTGCACTGTCACCAGCTTACTCAAGCCACAAAATTTATGAAAGTTGAATAGTGCCTAATTTGCTGTATTAGGAGGCGGCGGCTTAACCTCGAGTGTGATGGCAGTGTGGTTTGGTGGCGGCAGCTTAGCCTCGAATATGTTAAGACGGCCGTGAATATAGATAGATGAGGTTAGAACCATTTGACCTTAGCTAATAGAGAAACAGACTGTGCTAGCCTTAAGACCATGAGCGGTCTGATATCAGGTCAGTTAGAGCAACTGTCTGGTGTTGACCACTCCCACCCAGACACTAAAAACTAGGCTAGAAGTAGTCTGCAAGAAAAGTTTAATTATCAAGTGAGTCAACCTTATCTTATTCACAGCCACCTTAAAATTCGAGGCTAGGCCGCTCAAACACACTGCCGTCACCCTCGACCTTCACCAACTAACACCCGTCGCCGCCACCAAGTAAACACCGCCGCCTCCACATTTTGGCACTATTCACCCCTCATAAAAATTTAATGGTACATGTATATAGTGCATGTTACAGCTAGTACAGCATTGCACTTACGGCAACTATTCCACTGAGAATGGCTGACAGGAGGCCAAACACAATGCCCAGTGTGATGGAACCACCCAGTATCTCGTGTTCCTTGCTCGCAACTACTTTCACATGATCCTTGTCATTTTTAACTTTGCAAAAGTTCGCATGACATGAGACTAGAGCACTAATGCTGGAGAGAAGGTCTGGTAGACTGACTTGCTGTAACAGAGTAGAGCTGAGCTCCTCGCAAATGGAGGCTGCGATATACAAAACAAGCGAACTGGTGTAGGCCTCTGTCTGAGAAAGGGGAAGCTTGGCCTCACAGTCTAGCAGAGCAGAGCTTCTTTCGGATGGAGCAAGGCCGCCATCTAGCTGCTGATCAGAGTGTGAAACAGGTTTCAAAGCATCTTCTCTGAAGCTACATGTGTACCCAGTTTGGTGTAAAATGATTGAAGTGAGGTGCTGCAAACAGAGAAGGAAAAATGCTCCAATAACGTTCTCCTGTTTGAGTTCTGAGTTCAACAGAGCCACTATCCCAGTCCCCATTCGCTCCATTTCTTCAGCATTTCTTCTTCCCAAAACCTCTTTCTCAGTGAGTGTTCTGGCCTTCAGTGTCTGACTGTTGCCAATTATTGAGTACTGGATGCATAGAGTTGGATGCTTGTACAATGTTTGTTGAGCTTCAGTTTGAGATGGTTGAAATCCACTCATAAAACAGAAGAAAGCTAGTACTTCACAGGTATTGGCAGCTCTCAGAACTTGACAGAGAATCTCGTTAGACTGAACACTGCAGACAGAAAAAGATTTAATCCACAACTAACTTCAACAGCTCTTAATCTGTAGTCATGCTTAATCAATTATTAATAACTACTGTACATACGAGCAGCTATGTAAAGTTAATCACCTTGTTTTTGGTATGTTTGGTTGGGACCCTTCCAACCAAACATGAAAGAGCAGTGGACAGTAGGGTAGCAACACAGGGAGTAGAGGTGAGGATGGTTCCACTGCGCATGCAACCTGAGAGAACGCAATATTATAGTGCTTGTCTGTGCACCATACAATGTGATCTGTACATTATTAAAGATGTTAAATACGAGTTAGGGAGCATGCATGTACACACCCGACCTGGGACCACACCTCCTGGAATAACAACCTTTTGTTTGATAGCATAATTATAACCATAAATCATACACAGTACTTGTAAGCCTTTAGATGCGCCTAACGGTTACCGGAACAGAATCAAGTACCGTAAGGAAGAGGAATTATTGCTTTGTACTGATATGGTAACGTGTCTCTGCACGTCCAAACTTCAACTAACCTTGTGTAGGTTTTCAATTGAAGCAGCAAGGGAGTCTCCATTTATACTATCAATGTCAGATCCTGCAAGGAGCACAGTCATGCATTTCGCTATACATAAAAGAGAACGCCAAATAATTATATACGATGTACATTACAATGTAAACACGTACAGTACTTGGGGTTTCCAAACATTCATTTTTATGCCTCGAGGCGTAGCCGCACGAGGGATACAGTAAAGCTTCTGTGTGTGTGTGTGTGTGTGTGTGTGTGTGTGTATTCCAGCCGTAACTGCTCGACGATTGCAATATGCGCTGAAAACTAACAGCTTCTATAGGCTTCTAGCCACGTTCTCTTTGATTTTGATTTGTGGATTTGCAAAACTAAAGCTTTGTTCTCTCCAGTTATGGCTAATTTTACTTACAGTGAAGGCTGTTGCAATCTCTTTAGAATCTTTCGTAGCATCATCTGTTTCCATAAAGTTTCTATCAACTTATGAGTTAGCCTTGCACTAAAGCGCTAGCTTTTGTTAGCTACAGGAGTCAGAAAAGAGCTGTAAAGCTTGCTATACTGTAGTTGCCATTTGTGAACTTGACCTCTTGCAGACACACCCCTTATTCCTGTGGATGTATGCACATGCGCGCTCATCCCCACATGTGAGAGATCCATTTTGAACCCCAGATCCTGGCAGAATCAATTTATTTCTTTTTCTTGAGGCCCTGGTAAGCCACAAAACACTACAATAATTATGATACCATAATTATACCGTATAGCGGGAAATTTTCGCGGGTGAAAATTTCGCTATTTGGCTCCAGAGCCCTAGCAGAAATATTTGTTTCAATACTAGGAAACCAGGAAACCGCACCCACCAATATAGCTTTGCATGTGAAATATCGGTGCGTGGGAGTTTATCCCAGTTTTAATTTTCGCGTCTTCTGTCTGCCCTCAAAATCGCAAAATTTTACACCCTCACGAAAATTTCCCGCTGTATGGTACAATATATAGATGCATGTACACATGTATTTTCTTCTCAGTTACACTTTTTTCTCAAGATACTTACTTTTTGTGCTTAAATTCTCTCTTACTATTCTTATAGACTACATACTATGCCTTTGACAAAACTTTTTGAGTGAAAGCAAAATATGACGAGAGACATTAGCACAGCGCAGCTTGCACCACTCGTTATAATAATACATGTACCAATTAACATGCAATGATACCTGAACACAACAATGAGAGTGGTTCCACCAGCAGATGAACAAGGTACCGCATCGCTAGGTCCTTCTGCCTAGTCAGCATGACTGATAATGTTGCTATAGCAACTTTAAAATAGATATCCGTTTCAGTGGAACTGAGCATACTAAGCACCTGCAGGGAGTAGACCACATTTCTAATGACAGCATCTGTCTGTCAATGTTGGCCATGCTGACCTGTGGGCAAACATGTGAGTAGTACTGCTCCACAGAAGAAGCTTGTGCTGGACAGGTGGCTATCACCATAGCTAGAGCCCGGCATTTCTTCCAATTGTCTCCTCCTACAACAAAATAATTAATGGCACTCATGTGTTTAGGCACCGAAATTATGCTTACCAGTAATATCATAAATTGCCTTGAGAATATTCTGCACTCCATTCTCATCCATTAGGCGTTCAGACAGCAGCTGTCCACACGCCCTGCGCACCCAATCATCACTGCATACTTTAGCTGACCTTTTTCCGTGTCGAGGCAGAGAGAGTTTCTGCAAGGCAAGCAGCTCCCTGATAACTAACGGCTGGTAAGACTGTCGGACAGTTCTCTGAAGAGCCTCAACACACCACTCTTGTTGGACGGCAGAGATTTCATTGTGATTTGATTGATCAGAGCAAGATTCTTGAGTCGAAGCGATGTGCTGGTTTTCAGGTCCAATGTCACCTGGGGAAACCACGGTTGTCACAGAGCTCTTTGTGACACCAAATGTCAGGTTAGATGAGGAATAAGGCAGACAGTGTGGAGCATAGCAAATCTGAATCAAGGCTGCTAGAATATCACACAAATGCTTCGATAAAGCTGTAGCACCGAGAACCGAGTTCTCAAATAGACTGATAAATACCTTCACAGACTCGTACAAGAAGAATGACCTTACTTTGTCTGGTACAAGTACTTGCATTTTCTCCAGCGATCTAACATGTGGGAGCCTCAATTCAAGCATTTTGTCAATGTTTGGAGACAGATATGGGTATATTCCAAGCGATACAGTGAATTGCAGTAGTCCATGAACAGCCTTGAGGTCAGCTGTGCTCAGCAAAGCATTGGGTGCAGGTGGAGGCTGCATGTTTATTTTGATTTCTTTATCTGCCCTGTCTAGAGCTTCAAGAGTTTCACAGAGTAGTGAGAACAGAAAGAGGCTTTCTCTTGTGAACTCTACATAGACAAGCATTGTCTCTGATTGCATCCATGACTCTGATCTGAGTGCATCTTGCCTTGAGAGTGTTTTTGAGTCATGTGAGTGCTTTCCAATATTAACTATTGAGGAATCTCTGTACACCTTCAGGTTGGACTTCAATCTTCGGATCAAAGGAGTGTCATTTGAAGCTGGTGCATCATTAATCTCTTGGTCTGTAGAATTTTCAATCAGGTGTTGAATGGAAGAGAGAATCGAAGACAACCTTGCCACCATGCTGCGCTGTGCTGTTCACTAATATAATATTACTTTTAAAGTTCAAAGAGGTCAACGTACTTTGACCTCTTTGAAATTTGACATGTACAGTACATGTAACAGCTCAGAGGAGGCAGAGCAGAGTAGCCTCGAGACCAGCCGTTCGTTATCTGAAAGAACGCCTGGTCAAGGCAGGAAGTAAGTGGTGTTGAACCGTGTCCTCCAGAGGTTGCAGCAGATCAGCAATGTCAGGAATACGGCTTCTCTTTTTTTTTTTTTTTTTTCAAGTAGTGATAATAATTATGAGAGCAAGTCAAGAAAAAATTATAATTGTAATGTTAATAATTATGTCTTTAATTCAGTTTTCCTGCAGGTAGCTAGGAGTGGAGGCTTGCCTCGCTGCTGATCAGATCAATTGGCGAGGACTTCACAGCGTGGCCCCTAGATGAGCGGGCGCCACGGATACATTGTATTGCAGATCTCAGTAGAGAGAAAGACAGGCGGGCACGTAGCCAGTACAGGGTTGAGCAGTATGTCTGCTCCCATTTTTCAGCTAGACGAGAGGCAAGTCGCTTGTAGAATGTTGTGGACTGTTTTGCCATGCCCCCTGTGGCCGAAAGGACTATTGGAGTGAAGGTTGAGTGTTCGACATCTCGGACTCGTTGCTCATAAGCTCTTTTTTTTTTCATTTTCGTGCTTTTTGTAACAGTTTGCAATGCTAGAGTTTTTGTTTGACGGAGCATGAGGGTTGAACACCCTGACATCCAGGAATGTCTTCTCTTGGAGACATCAAGTCTGGCACCATCCGATATATTGGCGGTTCTGTGAGCAAGTGTTTCTCCAGTCAGGGGTTGAATCAGGTTCCACCGAGACATCATGACAGATTTCTGTGAGTAGGTCGGCAGTGATATCCCTGATTTCATTGTGGCGGATCGATGGAAATCCTCCACGGGGGCAAGAGAGGACATGCTCGACCGAGAAGTTGGCCCCACAGTCGCAGTGTATTGGCGTACCTCCAGGCGTCCAACCATAGCGTAGACATAGGGCGTCCACAAAGGCACCTTTGTGTGGACTGAAGCCGAACTCCGAGATCGGTAGTGAGGTTAGCCAATTGGAGGCACCTCTCTCGCTTGCGAGATCCAGCGTCCTAGTGTTGGCAGGGGTGAGACGCTGCTTGATTTCTTCTGCTGTTAGGGTGGATTGTTCCCTGCGCAGCTGTTTGACAGCAGATTTGGCTGACAGCTGGGCATCCATGCACCCGAAGGAGTATTCTGGATTTTGTAGCAGGATGGACTCTATCAGTGGCTTGGAAATGGAGTGGGAAGCGGAGAACTGTAGATCACACTGTTTTGCTGGGTTGCTTAGGCCCAGACCCCCGAATCTTGTGGGCAGGGCAAAGATATCCCTATCTGTGTCATTAGGGGGTGGTCTTCCAGTGATGGTGGGAATGAACATAGTGCGTAGGATGTTCTCCAGCGGTTGAAACTGACTGCCCAGATTCGGCATGATACGGGAGAGATGGGACTATTTGCTGTAGAATCCATGAGTAAATGCGGCATAAGCAGCATGAGGCTGAGTGGTGGCTATCTCTGACAGTGTTTTCAGCTCGTTTCACCATAAGTCCACCTTTTCACGCACAAAAGCTGTTGTAAACTCCGAAGAGCCCAGAGGGGCCCCCAGGTATGGTCGTCCAGAGCTGGTGACATTGACATTGGTGTCAGCGAAAGCAGCGGTGGCTCTGGAGAGGCAGGAGTCTTTAGTGATCAGCCATGTCTTGGTGGAATTTGCAAAGTAGCCAAATCCAGGACCTAGGTTGGTGAGGTTGTCCCACCAGTTGCGAAGCTCACCAACAGTTCCCAGGGTAGCTGCGTCATCAGCATACCACATCTGTGTGACAGACAGAGGCAGGTAGTCTCCTTATCAGTGGGATGGTTGCGATGGCATACATTGGCATTGCCAGGGGATCTCCCTGTGTAGTCCCCTCCCTGGAGAAGATAACCTCACCGTCTATGAATAACTCTGTTGGAGCTCGGTATGTGTTGATTAGCATGGTGGAGATGGAAGGGCAGAGAAATCTGATGTTGTGAAGAGCTACATTCCGATTTAGCGAGTTAAAAGCATTGCTCGCATCGACTAGTAGGGCTGCCTCTGTCTCATCTTGTTGGAAACATTTCTGAACAGCATGGGCTGCTGCCTCGACACCTGCAGTCTGTCCTGCACACAGCTGAACGGATCCTGCCGCGTTCTGGATATCGCCCCTCGTCACGGACAGAACAGCCTTGGCGATGATTCTCCTTGGGGTCTCACCAATGCCTATCGGTCTCACCCCGGGGTTCTTGTCCAGTGCTATGAGACGGCTAGCCAGCAGGGGGTATACGCAGGAGGGGTCGACATAGTCTGAACACAGGCGGCGGGCCGAGAGAGCTAGGGATTCACAGAGAGAGTGGCTAGCAGTTTTGAATGATGTACACAGCCTTCTCCAGGCATAGGCGTCCAGCCCCGAGGGACCAGCTGCCCCATGGGTGTTGAGGGACGTAGACCTTATCAGTGCAGCATCTATGGACTCAAATATGACTGGGTGGCAGTCTGGAGGGGACCCACTCATGATCGTTGCTCTAACTGCGTTGGGGTGTTTGGAAATTAGGACATCCTTCACGGTTGTTAGGCTGGGGGGGTTCCAACTTTGTCTTTGAGATGAAGGAATCCCCCTTTGCCTTTGTCGGACAGCAACTGCAGGGCAGCATGAGTCTTTCCTTCAAACATTAGTTTGGCAAATGAGCGGGAGAGCTGCTGCTCCTTTCGCTTGGTGAAGGTTTTGTGGAGACGATCTTGAATGGCCCTGCCTTCCTCTAGTAGGCTAGAGAGGTCTCCCGCATTCCATAGTGCCAGCCTCTTGGTTATACATTGTATGTGGGCCTTGATTTTTGAAGAGTAGTGAGGTCTCTGGAGTATAAGAACGGGCAGTACAGAGGCGGCTTTCAAAGCAATTGGTTCTAACGCAGAGCAGGTGGCAAATGCCGAGAATAAGCGTGAAAGTTCTTGGGTGAAAGACTTCCCGGCATTGCCCTGAGGGATTTTGAAGAGATTGTTTTTCCAATGAACAGTTTCAGTATAGGCAGTTTCCAGCAGAGAGGTAAAATTGGCTGTTGTGTCTTGGGTTCCCCAAAAAAAAGAGGAGCTACAAGCAGGTTGGAACTCAGGCAGCTGATTTGAGATGGTGGGCACGAAGCCTAATTGGGTAGCCCCCAAGCCAGCTGTGGGTGGTTGAGGGGGATCCGGTGTCACAGGACACGGCCTCCCCCAGGACAGTAGCTCCGGGGGGGTTCCGTCCTTAGGATATTTCCTCCCCCCGGAGTTTCTGTCCTAGGACAAAAGCTCCTACCCCAGGACCAGAGCTCCCCCATTCTGCGGTGCAGGTGAAAGTCAGTCCACAGGTAATCTGAGAAGACTAGTCTAGGCTACAAAGTAAACAGCCATAGACTAGATGCAATAGATGCTGTATCTATTATGTTATAGATCTCAATACTCAATAAATACAACAATGCAAGAGAAAGAAGTACAATAAATATAACCAAAAGTGCACAAATCATAAAGTGATACAACCAGAACAAAACCAATTACCTACTGGTTCATTGCGAATTTTGGCACAGCGATAGTGATACTACTCACTAAATTTGTCACACATGACCATATCCTCAAAAGAGTCCGGTCTCTTGCACATGCAGTATATTGTAATGGCAATGGTTTGTGGTGTTGGTCTTTTGGGCATCGCTTTCTTTGTGCGAGGGAACTGTGAGAGTTTGCCCTTCTCAAAGCACTTAATGAGATGTGCTCTCATTTTGGCCTCATCAAACACTAGAGAATCCACATTATCGTTCATAGCAGCGTGATTGCAGCAGCAATGCTAAATAGTCCGCAGTTGTTAGCACCCTCTTGCTGCTGGAGAGCCACCACAGAGCCCATTGCATTGAATTAATGGGCTATACACTTGTGCTATCCGGAGCTCAGTACTTGGGGAAAGCGTTATATGGACCTTTCCAGGTGCAGTCCATTTTCCCTCCCATTCGATGAGAATTGGCCATATTCTTTAGCATGACACTGCTGCCAACTGGATAACTCTACGACAAAAATGGCAAAAATTAAGCTAAAGTTTGCTATATAAAATAATACCTTCAAAGAGTTATGCTTGTTGTCATACTGCTGCTTCTGTTTTTGCTGTGCAGCAGCAATGTTCTCCTTGGCATTGAGGTGACAGCGATCACGAATTTCCATCAACCTTCGGAGAATTCCATCCATGTCTTCTCCGTCTTCTTCATTTTCAGTCTCCTCTCCACTCAATTGGTCAGCATCTCCTCTATCTTCTATAGCGTCGGCACCATCTCATTGATCCATATCAAAAGTAACAGCTTTCCGCGGGTGGCGATTGAACATTAAGAAAAAGGGTGTGTACTTTGATGACGCCTACAATCAAAAAATAAAAGCATGCATGATATAATAATTAAAATTTTACCTGTTTTGATATGCGATAGGCATAAAGAGCAGCAGAGAGATGCTGATCCCAGTCATCAGTACTAGAATCGATTACCTTCTTGAGAGTGTTCACTAGAGTCTGGTTGAAACGTTCATCAAGGCCATTTGTTTGTGGGTGGTAAGCACTTGATACGCAGTGCTGTATGTCAGTCAACTGAAAAAGTCGGGTGTTGATTTCGTTGACAAACTCTCTTCCTTGGTCTGATTGAATCACTTTTGGCCACCCATGCCTGCAAAATGTGTCAAACAGAAATTTTGCTACACCTTCTGCTGATTTTGATGGGAGTGGGGCAGCCTCAGGCCACTTAGAAATAGTCTGAGAGCGTGATAATGTACTTGTTTCCAGAGCTTGTTTCAGGTAGAGGTCCTACTAAGTCAATACCAACTCTGTACCAGACCTTTGTCACAGGGATGGGATGTAGTTCTGCTCTGGGCTTCTGCAGTTGGTGATTCGTTCGTTGGCATTTGTCGCAGTGCTTGCAGAGCTGTATGACGTCAGCATGTAGGCCTTTCCAGTAGAAATCCTGAGCAACCTACATGCATGAAACAGATATAATTATACTTTATAAGATATGATGATAAATATACCTTTCCATAGGTCTTGTCTCTCCCAAAATGCATTCCATCCAGTCCATCGTGGCACATGTTTAGTATCCTGCTTTTCTCCTCTTGCTTCACCACAACTCTTCTCATTCTATGCATGCCAGTGCTGTCCTTCTCAGGCAGGTATAAGCATTGTTGCTGCAGAGCATATCTTTGAACTTTGTCTCTTATACTTCTCTTGTCATTAGTGGAAAGCCCGTCTCTGTATTTCTTCTGGCCAGCATTGCTGGCAGCAGTCTTGTACAGCAGTGTCCTCATACTCTTGTTGAGTAGGCATTCTGATTGCTAACAGTCTATACATTTCATGCTCGCACGTACATACGCTTATACCATAGCCTTGACAGGGTACATGTACCCGGATGATATATCCTGGGGGCGGGGATTCTGTCCTAGGACAAAACCACCGGGGGGGAGGCATTGTCCTAAGACCGCAGGCTCCGGGGGAGAAACTGTCGCCCGGAGGTTCTATCCTATGACACCGGGTGCACTGGTTGAGGAGGTGTTTGGGACTGAGTGGGAGTCTGAGTTGGAGTTGGAGGAAACTTGGCACTTCTCTGAAGGTTGGAACAACGCTGTTTCTTGCCTGGAAGACAGTCAATGCATGCTTTACCTGCTTTCACGCAAGAGCAGTTCTTGCAGAGACCACTGCCATTACATCTGCAGCATTGAACCATTCCAAGGCTTCGTTTTCGTTTTCTGTTTTCAGTTTTTAAAATTGCTCCTTGATGAGTAGTCTTGTAAATGTAGTTAGTTCGATAGTTAGGCAACAGTTAGCAACAGTTTAGCAACAGTTTAGTTGACTTCTTTATTACAGAAGCTGCAAGTCACAATCACCAAGATCACACAAGAACGTTTGTCTATATCTCTTTCCTTGGCAATCTGTTGTAGAAATTACAACAACGGTAACGAATCGTTATGATGAATTAGATGAAGTTGTATGTGAGCTCCTCCCTGACAAACAAACTGTAGTCTAGGTAACGGCCTTATCAGTCAAGTAGGCTAAAAATCTGTGTCCTTTGATGTAAGCTTTGATGTTTCTTTGTGCATATGTAGTTAAAAAAAAAAAAAAAAGAAACCTTTGACTAGCTAGGAAGAGTAGCAGCAGTAGTAGTAGGAAGAGTAGCAGTAGTAGTAGTAGCAGTGCAAGCAGGACTAGACTAGATTAAAAAGTTGGTGGAGAGAATAACTGACCGTTTGGACGTCACCTGGCTGCCAGACTTTCATCTGGACTCTTCCCCCTGAGTAGCTGGCCTTTCTCTAAGCCACAAAACTGAGCAAGAAGCTGAAGAAGCAGCTAGACAGAGACATGTACCTAGCCTTAAGAATTGGGAGGCGTGGCTCAACTAGTTAGCCCAGCCCAGAGGAATTGTTACCGTGGGTACTGAACAACCGTAGAAGTAGGGCTACCCCTGGCTTTACTGAATTAACTAGCTGTGTCTGCTGTCTAGTTGGACCAGATTTAGCTAGATAATTGGGTAGAGAATAGTTGAGCGGTGCTGTGTGTAGCTTGAACTGTACTGGCTGGCAAGAATCTAGTAAGCACCCTATGCACTGATAACTCGTCAGAATGGAGGGTATGTTCTAGGGATCTGGACAGCTGTACATCCAAAGGAGCCAAGGAGTGCCAATCATCTTCTCCCAGTCTCTGACACACTAAACAAAACGAACTAAGCAACCATGCAGCTTAATTGCTTACTGTTCAACTGTAGCCTACTAGGCTAGTGAGTCACTAGGACATCTAGTGTTGTGCCTGCTGTCCAAAGCATGCAGGCCATATTTATAGCCTAGCATCTGTGTGTAGCAAAGGTCAAATATAAGGTCAGCAGCCCCCTACGTACATAGGTAAGGTCTCTAGCTAGAAGGTGAGCTTTTACTAGAACTCTCCACTAGCGAAGGTTAATCGTACTCTCTACTAGCGAAGGTTAATCGTACTGTCCACTAGCGAAAGTCAATCGTACTCTCCACTAGCGAAAGTTAATCGTACTGTCCACTAGCGAAGGTCAATCGTACTGTCCACTAGCAAAGGTTAATCGTACTGTCCACTAGCGAAGGTCAATTGTACTGTCCACTAGCGAAGGTCAATCGTACTGTCCACTAGCGAAGGTCAACTCTCTACTAGCGAAGGTCAATCGTACTGTCTCAGAGGAGGGAGGACACGATTAACCTTAGCTCTAATTAGCTAATTATCGCGACTTTTTAATTACATTCTTTGAACGATTCTTCTTTTCTTTCTTTATAACCTCTACATATTGGACACAAGAGCTAGAGCAAAGCAAGCCTTTTCTCCTACTGATCCAGTGGAGGTACCCCTATGGCCAAGTTGTCAAGACCTGAAGGTAATAGGACCCCTATAAGAAGCACCTCAAGTACTCCTATCTCTAAGATCCCTGTGAGAAGCATCCCAGGCACTCTGATCTTGTCTCTGTGAGAAGGACTCTTGATCCTGGAGACAGGATCCCTATGAGGAGCACCCCAGGCACTCCTGTCTCCAAGATCCCTGTGAGAAGCACCCCAGGCACTCCTGTCTCTGTGATAAAGCTGCAACATGGAATTGTTTAGTTCAGAGTGTCTCCAACATGAAGAACATCAATGACACTAACAGTCTCAGCTTCTAGCACCCCTTTATTTGCTCTGTGCCTGCAAGAATTGCCTGTCACTCATACTATAGTCTCGAATACCCGCCTCAACCTAAAAGCTTGAGTCTGGTCAAACTCACATTGAGGTTTGGTTCAAGTGTGTTCAGGAATTTCTTGGACATTTAATTGACCACAACATGAATAAAATTATAGTCTACATGAATATCATTATAGCTAACCGCCACGGAGCATGGATTGTTACTAGTAGAAAGAAGTTAGCCCCTGACAGAAGGCGACGTAGGAAAACTCATCGAGAGAGTTGTAAGGATGTGATACTAGAACTCTCCAGACTAGCAACAGGACCTTTGGAACACCTTGTCGAAATTAACAGCCTAAATGCTCATTTATGTGAATATAATGTGACCGTCGACCATGGTTTCATGGCCCTCTAGCTCTGTGCAATGATGGCTTCAAGCTCAGTGTTTTTCTCGTAGGCTTTCAACTCCTAGCCGGTGTCATAGGATAGAACCTCCGGGCGACAGTTTCTCCCCCGGAGCCTGCGGTCTTAGGACAAATGCCTCCCCCCCGGTGGTTTTGTCCTAGGACAGAATCCCCGCCCCCAGGATATATCATCCGGGTACATGTACCCTGTCAAAACCTGTCAAGGCTATAGTATAAGCGTGCGAGTGCATGAGAAATGTATAGACTGTTAGCAATCAGAATGGCTACTCAACAAGAGTATGAGGACATACTGCTGTACAAGACTGCTGCCAGCAATGCTGGCCAGAAGAAATACAGAGACGGGCTTTCCACTAATGACAAGAGAAGTATAAGAGACAAAGTTCAAAGATATGCTCTGCAGCAACAATGCTTATACCTGCCTGAGAAGGACAGCACTGGCATGCATAGAATGAGAAGAGTTGTGGTGAAGCAAGAGGAGAAAAGCAGGATACTAAACATGTGCCACGATGGACTGGATGGAATGCATTTTGGGAGAGACAAGACCTATGGAAAGGTATATTTATCATCATATCTTATAAAGTATAATTATATCTGTTTCATGCATGTAGGTTGCTCAGGATTTCTACTGGAAAGGCCTACATGCTGACGTCATACAGCTCTGCAAGCACTGCGACAAATGCCAACGAACGAATCACCAACTGCAGAAGCCCAGAGCAGAACTACATCCCATCCCTGTGACAAAGGTCTGGTACAGAGTTGATATTGACTTAGTAGGACCTCTACCTGAAACAAGCTCTGGAAACAAGTACATTATCACGCTCTCAGACTATTTCTAAGTGGCCTGAGGCTGCCCCACTCCCATCAAAATCAGTAGAAGGTGTAGCAAAATTTCTGTTTGACACATTTTGCAGGCATGGGTGGCCAAAAGTGATTCAATCAGACCAAGGAAGAGAGTTTGTCAACGAAATCAACACCCGACTTTTTCAGTTGACTGACATACAGCACTGCGTATCAAGTGCTTACCACCCACAAACAAATGGCCTTGATGAACGCTTCAACCAGACTCTAGTGAACACTCTCAAGAAGGTAATCGATTCTAGTACTGATGACTGGGATCAGCATCTCTCTGCTGCTCTTTATGCCTATCGCATATCAAAACAGGTAAAATTTTAATTATTATATCATGCATGCTTTTATTTTTTGATTGTAGGCGTCATCAAAGTACACACCCTTTTTCTTAATGTTCAATCGCCACCCGCGGAAAGCTGTTACTTTTGATATGGATCAACGAGATGGTGCCGACGCTATAGAAGATAGAGGAGATGCTGACCAATTGAGTGGAGAGGAGACTGAAAATGAAGAAGACGGAGAAGACATGGATGGAATTCTCCGAAGGTTGATGGAAATTCGTGATCGCTGTCACCTCAATGCCAAGGAGAACATTGCTGCTGCACAGCAAAAACAGAAGCAGCAGTATGACAACAAGCATAACTCTTTGAAGGTATTATTTTATATAGCAAACTTTAGCTTAATTTTTGCCATTTTTGTCGTAGAGTTATCCAGTTGGCAGCAGTGTCATGCTAAAGAATATGGCCAATTCTCATCGAATGGGAGGGAAAGTGGACTGCACCTGGAAAGGTCCATATAACGCTTTCCCCAAGTACTGAGCTCCAGATAGCACAAGTGTATAGCCCATTAATTCAATGCAATGGGCTCTGTGGTGGCTCTCCAGCAGCAAGAGGGTGCTAACAACTGCGGATTATTTAGCATTGCTGCTGCAATCACGCTGCTATGAACGATAATGTGGATTCTCTAGTGTTTGATGAGGCCAAAATGAGAGCACATCTCATTAAGTGCTTTGAGAAGGGCAAACTCTCACGGTTCCCTCGCACAAAGAAAGCGATGCCCAAAAGACCAACACCACAAACCATTGCCATTACAATATACTGCATGTGCAAGAGACCGGACTCTTTTGAGGATATGGTCATGTGTGACAAATTTAGTGAGTAGTATCACTATCGCTGTGCCAAAATTCACAATGAACCAGTAGGTAATTGGTTTTGTTCTGGTTGTATCACTTTATGATTTGTGCACTTTTGATTGTACTTATTTCTCTTGCATTGTTGTATTTATTGAGTATTGAGATCTATAACATAATAGATACAGAATCTATTGCATCTAGTCTATGGCTGTTTACTTCGTAGCCTAGACTAGTCTTCTCAGATTACCTGTGGACTGACTTTCACCTGCACCGCAGAATGGGGGAGCTCTGGTCCTGGGGTAGGAGCTTTTGTCCTAGGACAGAAACTCCGGGGGGAGGAAATATCCTAAGGACGGAACCCCCCCCGGAGCTACTGTCCTGGGGGAGGCCGTGTCCTGTGACACCGGCCTTAATTGATACACTGTCTGATATAGCCCTCTGTGTATGTTCTGTCCCTAACATGCGGTGGCTTGTGGCTTTATCACTATGCTTGTGGGCGTGTAGCCCCACTTGACTTTGCTGACTGTGCAGAACAAAGTTCATATGTGAGTTTGACCAGACTCAAGCTTTTAGGTTGAGGCGGGTATTCGAGACTACTCATACTACAGTACTGTTCTGTGTGTCCCAATATGTAGAGGTTATAAAGAAAGAAAAGATGAATCGTTCAAAGAATGTAATTAAAAGGTCGCGATAATTAGCTAATTAGAGCTAAGGTTAATCGTGTCCTCCCTCCTCTGGTACTGTCTACTCAGAGGAGGAACGCCAGGGTCAATAGGGTCACGTTTAATGAAGGATTAAACATTCTTGTTCTGGGTTCTTGACCTTTGCTGCATATAGCAGCTTAGCGCTTCTGTTCTTTATATGCCTGCTTAGAAAGCTTACTATACCTAGATCTATCCAGTGCAGCAAGCCAGTACATCAAAATTTATACCCTAGCCACGGAAGGCTAATTTCCATATCTTGTGGTTTTGAAGAATGCAATAAAAGGTCAAAGGTTGCAATTAAATCCTGGATCTCCTCTCTCAAGCTGATTCCTCTGGGGCGCGATAGCTCAACCAATTTCTGCTGTGATTATAAAGAGGATCAAGCTATTGGTGGTGTATAAACTCAGGGGCGCGAGGGTAAACTCAGTTTTACATGTAAAACATAGGGCCACGTGGTGTTTTAATTAGTGACCTTTTGACACTGGCATTCCTCCTCTGCTGTCTACTAGCGAAGGTCAATCGTACTCTGTGAACTCTCTGGGCCACCGTACTTTTTTTCACTTACTTTGAACCTTCTATCAGCATTATAAAAATAAAAAATATAAAAAATAAAAATATAAAAAAATTTTTGTAGCCGCCCTCTAAAAGTTGGGCGGCCTAATCACGAGTCTATATTATAGAGGGCGACTGATTCACGAGACAATACTTCTGCACGCGCGGTTTCTGTCGCTAAATCTGTTGACATCTAGTTGTGTTTGGTGTCTATTATGGTTACTGGACCTAACCCTATCAGCACATAATTATGGAACGCCAAATCCGCCAACATTTTTGCAATGTAATTCACATGAATAAATCGTGTATCAGATCAGAACGTACGTTTGTCAGATCGATTACTAGAATGTTTCTGGAAACGATTATCAGGACGTGTGTACGCAGACAGAACGATTATCAGAACGTACACAACAACGTTTGTCAGATAGATCACTAGAACGATCCCAGGCCGAGTTTTCGCTTTTATAACGGTTAGGCAGGCCCGTAGCCTCGACTCCAGCCCCTTGCGTCTTTCTCAGCGGCTTGGAATCGAGGCTAGCAGGCCCGGTACTAGTTGTCTGCGCATGCGTCAAATTTTCATTGTATTTGTGGTCGGTAAAAATATTTAGAAATGAAAATGCACAGAGTGCAGTGAGTACACAAAATATGCACATATATAGGAGCTGCACAATCAACTGCACTTCTTCGGATCTGAACATCACAGACATCCTCGACAACTTGAGCGATTTCAACCATTGATTGGACTAACTGGACTACAGACAGGTATCAGGAAGGTGGACACCACTCTTCTATTTGTGACAGCAACTCTAATGCTGTTTCAATAGGTGTCAACAGATCTAGGGTAAGAGAGAATGGACAATACAAAAAGATACATAATTATGAGGCAGATCGTTAAAGCCAATGGAGTGGTCTATAATTAATAAGTTACGTGGCAAAATTAATACAGTAGAAACCGAAAGGTTCAATTTCTGATGATGTAATGTTTGTTTCTGTAATGCACTGTTATCATAACCAATAATGACCTCATGGCTTTCAAAAACCATGTGATGAGAAACTACTACCGTATATATACTTCTTCTAAAAGAGGCCCCCTTCTAATAAGGTGCCACCTGGAAATTTATCCCATCATAATAATTATTATTGGCTATTTCTTGTTTTGCATAGTACCGTGGCAGTATACGAGGTAGTCTCAAAAAGGAAAAGCGCTTATTTAGAAGTGCGGTATTAATCTACTTTGCCTGGCCTATTAAATATTATTACTCATCCAGGGATACTCGTAACAAGCACTGGCGAGCTTGGCTTTGCCTTTTGCAATTAGAGCTAGAGGCCTTGCCATTGCATGTTACTGGTGGGTGCGAATTAATCCCATATTGCCCTCTATAATTATTTTAACTCACCTTCATTCATAATTCCACAGCTAACACATCCACTTATACAAGTAAGCACTTCTTCACATACAGTGAGAATATTCTCCAATATTGTAGGATCCAGTATTATTTTTTATGATGACCTTTAACCTCACATGTATAATTATAACTACCGAGGGCGGCGAACGCCTGTCTTGAATTTCCAGCAATAACGTTCTAGCTAATCTGACAAACGTTCTTGTGTACGTTCTGATAATCGTTCTGTCTGTGTACACACGTCCTGATATAATCGTTTCCAGAAACTTTCTAGTAATCGATCTGACAAACGTTTTTGTGTACGTTCTGATACACGATTTATTCATGTGAATTACATTGCAAAAATGTTGGCAGATTTGGCGTTCCATACATAATAGCCATACTAGCTAGATCCAGTCATGTTCTACTGCTGAGTCAGCAAAAACGAAAAGCAATTTGGCCTGGAATGTCATTAAAAGGTCATAATTAGTGAAAGTTCAGTGATGTCTGACCTCCTCTGGGTATATACAGTACGTACGACATCCATGTGCCAATCGCCACTCTATTGACCTTTGACCGAGGTGGAATATTAATTTATGATGCCTGGTTTTTGTGTCTAAGTTCATACTTGTACACAGCATGTACATCTTTTGACAAATGCTAATGACGGATTTGTTACAAATCCGCCAAAATCCTTGCTAGAATGCAAGTTAATTTTTTTGTTAATTTTCGCTCATTCGCAAAGGTTTTTCAATCACAAAAAATTCTTAGGATCGCATGAAAGCCGGTGCATGTGCAGATAATAATTAAGCAAGTTAATAATGATCGATTACTTACATGCATGCTTGCTTTGGTTTTCTGTCAAGTGAATACAGTATAGCGCGAAATTAAGTATTTCGCTGAATAAATGTCGTGGGTTGACTGCATGCTTACCGGAAGCACTCCTAATTATAGATTGTGGAGTATAGGTATAGGATTGCTAACCCACGGAAACAGCAAAAATTAAGTCCAGGGTGTCATGCATACATGCAGTGAGGGTGAAAGGGGGAATATCCCCCTCTGGCTCAAATTTCCATCCAGGTACCAGTTAGCCTCGATTCAAGGCCGATTAAAATTTTAATCGGCCTGGAATCGAGACTAGGTACCAGTATATGCAAAGGCAACCCCAAACCCATCAGAATTAACCTTAAACCATGCACCTAATGAAGAAATATTTTCCAGGCATTATGCCACTGGGTTTCCATCCATAGCCGGTGATGTTACATACTAACAGGGTATTGAGGGTATCAACATTTTTTTAAGCAAGTGACTTTCCCCTTTCTACGTAAAAATCCTGTATGACACCCTGACTTAGCCCCTCAAAAATTTCGCGATATGGTGACATGCAGATAATTCTAATTATAGTGCATGAAATATAATTATACGTAAGTGTTAACAAACTAACCACTTTCCCACTAAAACTAAACGTGAACCTCATCAAACATTAATGCCAGCTTCTCTGTACTTTCTTCACAAGAACAGCTATCACAAGAACAGCTAGCTAAAGTCTATTTGTGTGGAGTTTGACCTTCATAAAGTTGTCATAACTTTGTCATACTTTATGAAATTCAAAGTTTCATATACCATTGGATTCCTTGTTAAAAAACGCTTATATCTATATGCTGTAGAGCTGGTAAGCTCCAACCAGCTAAAAGTTAGCATTTTCCATGTAGAAGTCCCAGGCATACTTGTCCACCACATAAAGTGTAAATGAAGCCATAATTGACCACATAACTTCCAGGGTCGAACTCAATGCAAATAAACTTTAGTGCACTCTGTGCTTTCATCAGAACTCAAAAACAACAAAAATTAAGATTTCAAATAAGGCTAAATATTACCACGAAAAACTAAGCATGCAATTGTGCAATAGCTATCATAAAAGTACTCGTCTACAATTGACTATGATTATACGTATTAATACTAGAAATTTCTCACGTTAGTGTCAATGTTTCTTTTCCTTGTATTCAGTGACATGTTTCCACGTCGCCACAGCCTGAGGTACTGTAATACTTTCAGGAAACTTATCTAGTCGAATAATTGGGCTCTGTTCTGTCCTGTCCCAGTAGAGTACAAGAGATTCGACCAGTCTGTGTGCGTGTTCATGTGTGTGTACTGAAAAATAAAAACCTGTAACGACGGTGATTCGTTATAGTCTAAGATTATGTATTATAATTATACTGATTTTATAGCATTTGCAGTGCAAGCTCGATAAATACAGTATCGACACAATTTACGGGAAATTATCCTCGTTGGCAGTCATGTGCTTGACATGGACCTCAATGAACTCAAACAAAGTCCCTAGCAAAAGTGCCAGGTCAAAAGTCCGCAGGCACTGGTTCAGCTCCTCAAATTGATCAGTTGACAGGTCAGCAGAGTATCCTTTGGGAATTCCCTCAAACGGTTCCAGCCCAGTATGCCATAGCTGCTTGGCCAATTCCACAGAGATTGTTTCCCACAAAGAGAGTACATGACCAAGTGTGCAGTGCTCCTTGGCCTGGGGGTATCAATCAGAAACATGAAACAATTGAAAGTAGATACAAATCAATACTCACTTTAGTACTAAATGGCTTTTTGCCCATTGTTCTAGATAAGATGTACTTGTGTAAGCTAATTTTATGGTTGGCTCCTCCCGATGAAAGTAGCCCAAGGACAACGTCTACCACATCCAGTGATTCTTTCATTTTGTCAGGAGTTCGCAGCTCAGTTACTATGTCTCGCTGGACACGTTGGCAAAGTGGAATCTGTAGTGAGATAGATAAAATACAAGTACGCTATATTTAAAGTTTGGTGACAACCAATTTGACAAAAACAAAATTAATGACACACACACACGACTTACCTGTGGTTTAACCTTGCGCCGTATCTCCTGGAAAGTTTCTGCAGTGTATATGTCCTTACGATAAGCCACACAAGGAATGTCCAGAAGAACAACTGGCTTGCCATAAATGAACCTGTTGAGAACGTGTTTTTCAAGAGCAGGGAGGTCATACTTGATAATTTGATCACTTCCCATGGTAAGTGAGTAGTGACAGTGAGAGAGGATGATGGAGTGTAGATGCTGCTCATACTCCAGCAAGTGGCAGCGATGAACATGGGTGATGGGAACCTTGTGCTCTCTCCACACTGCCGAAGAAGACTCTGCCCCTTGACTCACAATCCCCCTGCACTTCTCAATGAAGTCGTTGTGTGTTAGGACGAGATAGTCAACAAGTGCCGTAGTACAGCGTCCTTCCCTCATGGTAGTGGGGATTAAGTAGACCAGCGGTGTTTTGTCATTGATCTCTGCCAGCAAATACTTCTCCTCTACTGGCAGTCGGTCTGTCGAGAGGGAACGCATGCTTGAAGCACTCCGGACACACTATATACAGGCAACTTACTATGGTTCTTGAGCTTCTGTCCTACCAGAGCCCAAGCTTTTTTTAGATTCTCTATCATTTCTTTGCACTCATTCTTGATGTTTTCTGAGTAGTAAGGGATCCACCATATAACCATCTGCTATGAATCACACACTGATCACGCACCATTCCTTGTATCTTTCACTTCCTTGAGGAAGTCTCTGATGGTAATGGTCTCTGCTTTGCTCTTGTCCAAGCGTCTGTCAAACGTCTCAAACATAAACTGCTGGAGTCTTACAATGTCTGGGATGTATTGAGTAGCTCGTAGGCTGGGTTCCTGCGAAGAGCAACAAAATAATATATATCACATAAATTATATCATGCAATTGCTGATGACTATATATACACACTCACAATTTGAAGGAATGTGTCCAGGATTTTGCACTCATTACCAGCTTGCACAGTGCTTTTAATGTGCTCCAGATTAATCTGTGGTCTGTAGCTCCAGAGGTGAGCCTCCAACTTCCCCTCATCAACATTGACCTTCTCATACGCCAAGTGGAACAGGCGATCTTGCTCTGGAGTGGACACAGTGGGTAGAGGTCATACATTAAAGTGCCAAACCTTGTTGATCGTCATTAGCTACTAGATTCAATGCTTTGGCGACAAATACTTCAAGCTGATTAATAACTGGTTCAATGTAGCTTATATTTAACTGCTGCTCCCACTCATTGCGTGCCTTCTTATTATGTAGTTGGTTCATGTTCGCAGACACACCAGCTGTAGTAACACATACGATCAAACAGATCCACTAGTTCAGCTACTGTACTTACAAACTGGAGGATTGGTTACCAGTATCTCTTTCAGCACCAGATGCATGATCATGACACACTCATCCAATCCCCTTCCAGTACTGTTTTGCATACTCTCCAAGTCCTTCTCTAGATGAAGCCAGAAGAACTCTGCTAGGCCATGTGGCACAACCATGACGTCCTTGACTACTTGCTGAATGAGCTCCATCTGTTGGTCGTGGCAGGCAGCCCAGAGGAAGGAAGCATGCATGAGCGCCCTGACAATGCTCACTGCTGTAGCAGACAGGGTTCTTTCTCTTTCGGAGTTGACAGTTCGTTGTTGGGGGGCACCTAGGTCATAGCCAGTCTTGGTTGTGTCGTTCCTGTATTATAATGTAATGGGGGAAAAATGCTGCTGACAATAGCTGCGTAGGTGCATGTATCGGCCAAGTTGTGACCACCTACGACATAACCTTCATTTCTTAACAACCATATGGACTCCATTACAACTTCAGTTTGAGTTAACGGCCCTGAATATAGCTCCTAGAATGTTAACTCAATGATACAGAGCTATAATAATAATAATGCCAGCAAATTTACTTTAACATCTACTTTCAACTAATGTCTCCTATAGAAAATCGTAACCAGGTTGGGATGTGTGTGATGCACTTACAATCTTGCAGCCTTGTTATCAGATCTCAGGCGTTCGTTCTCACCACCAATAGATGCCCCACACCCAGACTCACGACAGGTCGTTTGCTCCATTGGATTTCCACACTAAGCATATCATTATTATACCAAGACCAAGTCATTTTATTCTAGTAAGTATTGAAAGAAAGAACTCACCTCTCCAACTAGATAGGGGTGACCATTGGGGCATTCTGCAAACAGTCGTGGAGATACATGAACTATAATAGTCCTCTAAATTTACTAACGCACCATAAAAGGTACCCCCAGCTTGTCTTACTTCCTGCAATATATCCTCAGACATTGTAGGCAGGTAGGCATTCTGTATAAGCATTATAGATTACTGAATCATAAGAAAATTGTGAAATATATTGTTTAAGCATTCCTCGTAACTCCCTCACCTCAAGCACAGAGGGATTTGTAAGCATATTCAAGAATGGCAGCAGTAGTTCAGTCTTAGCCCTGCTCAGTAGCACTGCAACAGTGTGCACCACTAGGCCAGTGATGGATCTGTGCAGGCTTGCATGAGCCTGGTGGGGGGAGACAAACATCTGGGGTAGGGTGCCACCCTGTTGATTGGCCAAAAGCAGACGCAGAACTTGCAGCATTTCCGGTGAGAGATTTGGGTAGCTTTGAGCAAATGTGTTTAGTGTTTGGAGGGCCTGGGAGGATCAAAACTGTGATAACCGTGCACCCTGTCTACTGTTTTGTCAGTACCTCCTCTCGAATTTGATCTGCTGGTGCTGTGCTTGCTCGAGATAGAGTTGCTTTCTGGTAGAAGGCAAAGGCTAACAGACACACCTCAACCCCGCTCTGAACACGTAAACAAATTATTACACATAATGAATAAGTTTGGTATACGTACCTGCATACACACTGTGAGTTCTGTTGTTTCGTTGGTGAACAATGCCGAGTTAACAGCATTCCTAACATCCTTATAGCCCAGCTCATACAGAACCGACAAGTCAATTGATTTATCCTCCTAAAACAACAATAAAATAAAAAAGTTCTATTGACCCAACCAGAGCAAGCGCTTACATTGTCCACTCTCCTCAGACTCTCGGGTACGACCCAGGGATGGGCCTGGCTGACCCTCTGGAGACAAGTGAAGCCAAATTGCCTCACTAGAAGCCTCATGAGGTAGAGTACAGGTCCTGTAGTGTCCACTCTGCCTGTGGGGTCTATAACATTCACTCTAGTGTCCATGCAAAGATCTCTGGCTACTATGAGAAGACTGCTGTTGACATGATGGTCACTCTTTAGCTTCTGGGCTAAGACATAGAGAGAATAGCGAACACCTGCGACTGCTTCAAGATACTGCAAACGGACTGTGGGTGTACGTAAATGATTTTGCAGGGCTAAATAGCTCTCCTCTAATATCCTTCTGATTTCAATAGCTCGGCAGTCAGCAGAGAGTACACTTACTCTTTTATGTAGAGAATTCTGTATGTTGTGTAGTGGGGATTACACATGTAGGCATACAATTCAATTGCATGCATAATCAAACAGTTATATACCTCGAGGCATTGAATGCACAGCAGATAGAGTCCCTGGTCCATGCCACGGCCCTTGATCACCTCAATGGATCGCTGAAAGTACTCGTCTAGGTATAGCTTCACCTGGTCCGGTCTGCAAAGAAATAAAATATACTAGATCAGAAAAAAACATTTGTAATTCGAAATTGCTAGGATTAGCTGAGGGGAAGCACCAAAAATCGTCGAAACAAGCAAGCGGGAAAGAGCCATAAATTTATTTATTTATTATACGTCAATTCGTTACAACATAACTTGCATGCATGCAGCCATTAGCAAAATTTAGTAAATCGGAACTGTAGTGATGCAACGTATTAACACTAGCTGTACACGTGAATGATGTTGCAACGGGTTGAAATAATAATGGGTCTCTCTAAGTGATTGTTTCCACGATTTTGGTCGTTTCCCTGGCCAATCCTAGCAATTTTTCATATTGCAAATGTGGGTTTCTGCTGTTCGTAGCCAAGTTACTGCTGTGCAGATCTACTTTGAAGAGCAGTCCCAAATAGAGGTGTGGTATTGCAAGTGCCCAGAGGCCAAATGCTATATACAACTACATTTACGCGACATGCGACAGCCAAGCCCATCTCAAGTGGCCACTATAGGTATTGCGACATTTCTGACAGACGACTTCACATAAAGAGAGCAGAATTATTGTCTGGTAAGAGCAGAATTATTGTCTGGTAAGAGCATGAGATCGAGGTCATGCCTCATGAAAGAGATTGCAAATCTGAGCAACACGCTTTTAATCCAGGTTGTAGTCGTTGGAAACCAGGTGCGAAATGTCCTGATATGGTTGTACACAGAGAAACTGCACTTCGAGAAATTTAATTACTCACTAGTCAAACAAAACGCGGCGATATTAATGTTTTTGACACCACGTACATAACGAGTGATGCATGCAAGCTGCGCTGTGCTAATGCCTCTCGCCATGTTTTGCGTTCAGGAGATACATAGTATTATATAGTTTTATAATTGTTTACAGTGAACCCACACAGTAAGCTTAATGGAAACAGAAGTCTATCTAATGGCTTGATGAATGATATGAAGCATGTAGATCTACAATGTAATAAGTATTTTGCATTTCCCGTCATTGAAAGGGGGTGGATTTGCAATGAGGTAAGAACTCACAGGACTGCTGGCAGTGTATTGCATGCAGCTAGCTTTGCAGTAGCCTCATTACCATGCCCATTTTGCTTTAATAGAACAAAGTTGAACGAGCGTTATTTTAGAGACAACTCGGCCTGGCTAGCTTTGCAGACTCTCGTAGTTAACCAACAGCTAGCGCTTAATTAACATAAATTAACATAAATTAACATAAATTGAATAGAAAGTTTTGTGCGACCAGATGATGCTGTGAAACATTCTAAAGAAACTGGAACAGCCTTCACTGTGAGTAATATTAGCCAGAACTCGAGAAAGAAGCTTTAGTGCAAATCCACAAATCAAAAACCCTAAAGAACGTGCATGGCTATAATCATATAGAAGTTGTTATTTTTCCCCCTGTAATTACAGCTGAAACAGACACAGACACACAGTCAGCTTTACCGTATCCCTTGTGCGGCTACGCCTCGAGGCATAATCATGTATACAAGAAAGGCACGATAAACTACCTGTGTGGTCAATTTAAAGATGTGGTATTTTCTTGTGAAGGTATTATGTAACACTTTTATAACAAATGTTGCTAAAAGTGACAATAATTATGTGCCAATCACATAATATACTGGTTGCAATAAATTACCCCCAAAAAGGGCAACCTTCTGCTGCTTTTGGCAGAAGGTTCCACACAAGGAAACTTTGTACGTGCATGCGAACAGATGATGCTACACACGATTTTGAGGTGACTTGCAAAACAGCCTTCACTGTAGCCATAACTCGAGAAAAGACGCTTCAGTTTACAAATTGTAATGCAGAAAACGAGGCTATAATTATAGAAGCCTTATGATAATGTACGGTATAGTGCAAAATTTTGACGCACTTAAATTTCGTGGAAGGGCCTCTAAAAGCATTTCATTGAATACATTTTGTGGGTTGACTGCTAACCAGAAACATTCCCAGGCCACGCCTTTAGCAGATAATTCTAATAAAAGAACAATTTTCGTGTAGGATTGTTAACCCATGAAAACAGTGAAGCCTCTTTCTCGCTATGATGATTATGGTATAAAAGCTGCGCACGCACGCACGAATACACAGAGTCAGCTTTATATCGTATTCTTTGTACAGTTACTCCTTGAGGGATAATTACAGCCCTTTATACTGATATGTGAGAAACAAACATGTCTATAGCTGAGGCTCACTCGTGTTCCAGTAGCAGCTGCAGTAGGAATGATCTGATGGTAGGAGTTTTATCCTGCTCCTTGTAAGGCGAGAGCTTGCTAGTTTGATTGTCTTGAAGGACAGTGTCTAACAGCGATTTGACGAGTTCTGGCTCTGGGGCGTCCACACCACCGAAACACAAACTGGAAACAACTTCAATGAAGAATCGATTGCAACTTTTCTTAATTTTCAGTTTATATGCCTTGAGTTTTTTATTGAACATCATGTTGTTCAAGAGTTGCTTGACCTCATCAAGGGTGACTTTCTTTAGAAAGTCTGAGTGATTCTTCAACTTCTATATGACCATGTGTATAGGATGAAAACCATTGCTACTAAGGAGACACATGCACTTACAATTTCTAGTCTCCTCATGATAAAAAGGATCCCATCAATTTTACAGTGAGGGAGATACACCTTCTCAGCAAATATCTGTAAAGCTCTAATCCTGTACCACCTTAGCCTAAAAAAAATGCAAAGTATAGCTTAATTTGATGCATCACAGTCTAACCTTGACTTGAAGGCAGCATCAATCCCAGAACTGGATCTTAGGATGGTGTCAATAACATTTTGAGACATACGGACATGGTTTAACCATCGCTGCAGGTCCCGCGTGACATTGCCCTGGTTAGGTTTGTGCAAAGGAGGGTTAAGGCCGGCCAGATACTGGTTTGTGGGGTCATCATCTTCCTGGTCCAATTCTAGAACTCTTTGCACAGCATACAGATGAAGAGTGAAATCCTATACATCAGGGAAAAGTGAAGTTTGGAAATTGTGGACATTACCTAGCTATAAATTATATTATTGACAATGTACGTAACTATAAACAAAGGGTGAAGATCAATTGGTATCAAACCAAATGTTCACCAACCTACCATAATTATATATTTAGCTACAGAATTGAACACATAATTATAGTTGACCTACTTCTCCCGTCCTTTCGGTTGGATCCTTCCTAGATAGGGAGCGTAGGATCCCTGGTCTATACTGTACAAGCTGTCCAAACTGGAGCACCTTGGAGGAACACTGGCCATGAAGAAGATGGAGAGCCACTATTTTTCGAGAAAGTGATTCATGGCCATCCACAGAACATAAATCATTCCGGTAGGTCATCGTGTCCAAGGCATCCATGATCAGCTGTAAGGAGACTTATGAAACAAGTGACAATTGAAAAACAATATATACATACCGTGTACTCCATCCCACTTAGCTCACTCTTGTGACTACTTTTGTGGACGTAACGCACAAAGTCATGCAGATATAGTTGGTACAGCTTGTCAACATGGTCCTCCTCAACACTGCCTAAGATTGTTCCCATGTCAGTCAGACTCAGAGCTTCACACAGTGAGAAATGTAGGCGTTGTTCAGTACCTAAATGTATGGTCATACAATCATGACATTTAAACATTAAATGAACTGCACCAACCTAGCATGCCAGCTCTCTGGGCATCCACCATGTCCATTACAAACCATGAGAAAGGGAACCTGCAGTGGAAGTCAGTCCTTATGGTTGTCTTTCCCTCCGCTAGTGAGGAGAAGTCAATCCTCCCTCCCGTGAACTTGAATATATTCAGCCACAACCTTGATACAGGAGAACCCAGGTCCTTGGGATCAAGTAGGTCAAGGTTACAGTTCTGGTCAGCATGAGCAATGGTCTCAGCAAAGTAGGGGGTAATGACCTCATCGATACGGCGAGCCAAGACATTTCTGAATGTCCCTCCATTCTGTAGCTTTCTACCACTCATAGCCTCGTGGAGCACCCATTCTCTCTCGTCCACTCTCTCTCTTTCTCTCTGTAGCAGAGCCGAGTAGATGAACTGGATCAAAATATCGTAAAATGGAGCCTCACCTGTAATAAAATACAGGGAAATATAAAAGAAGAGCAATAGTAGGAGTTTACCTAATTCTTCTGAATGTATTTTTGGAATGAGTGCCATGAGTTTCTGTATTCTATGCATTGCTCTGTCCCTCTGAGAATCTTTAAGCATTGAAACAGCAGCTTGCACACAGCCCAACAGGCGGTGGTGCTGAGGGTGAAACGATCCACTACCCTTTCCTTGCCTCACTTGTTCGGCCATTAATTTATCCTCTTGACATGGAACTTCTTCTACCTCAAATGAGTCTAGAGTAGGAACTTCAACAACTGGATGAGCAGTCACTGGACAAAGTGAGGATTCAAAAATGTTATGATCAGAATATTGGGTGGGACTTGTAGGCAAAATGCTTTCAATATCCATTGTCAAATCACTTGGAGATAACCTGATTTGCATGGTGTCATTAGGCAACTTGTCAGCCAGCATTAATTCCGAAGGAGGAAAGTCTACGTCAATTAGTGAAGGATCGTGCAGCTGTGCATCCTCAACTTTCATCATATTGCTGGCCTCATCCACACTGAGAACAGTTCGGTTGACCTCAGATATTCTGGGCAGATGGGGAATACCCTCTCCATCACCAGACATGTCTTGATCACTGTCGATATCACTATCACTCATGCGCTGGCTATGCTCAGCAGAATCAGACATTTCATCTTCACTGTCCTTTCTTCCTGTCTCAATTCCAAACTGAGAGCTACTGTCTTGCTGTAGTTCCTGCTCATCATTCCCCTCGTTTTTCTCTTTTAGTCGCCCAATAAAAAGTTCACTAATAGATGCATTCAGTGCCTGTTCAGGTATCACTGTAACCTCAGAAGTAGACCGTAAGTCATCAATGTGCACAGAGATCCAGGGATCCCCTTGAAAGCCAACAAACTGCGACTTGATTTCTTGTTGAGGCAGGCGGATGACAAACAATATATGAGTGATATCATGGTTAGGGTTAGGGTTATTTTTAGCGTTTGCACGTATGGCTTCATCACAAACCCTATATCTGGCACACGCAATTAGATCAGAGTTCAAATGGCCTGAGTCGCACTGTACAATCAACAGGAACGGTGTAGGGTCATTGTGAAGAAATTTGGGGCTGTATAATAAGACAGAGTTGAAATGGTATTAGAAGTGACAGGTGACACACATACCCTATTTTATTTGAGAAGTCCAGCTCAGAATCAAACTCATGTAGATCGAAGTGTGCGAAGTTCATTCCTACAGCATCAGTTACTATGGTTAACTCTTCATGGGTCATCAGTGGACAGTGAGTAGTGACCTGAAAATATATTACACGCACGCACACAAGGTTTACAACTGTGAAAACACTATAGGCCCTGCCCTACCTGCATGAACATCTGGCGATTGTTACTGCACTCATACTGTAGAAACTCTCCTATGGATGTGTGGTATTGGTGTTTGAAATACCAGCTTGTGAGACACTCAATCTCTTCTTGTAACAGGGTTGATTTACGAAGACGGATTATTGCATCGTCAGCAGCTGTTTGTAACAGAAGAAACTGGCTCAGTTTGAGAACCTGCAAGCACAGTGAGATAATAATTATAGAACAATGTCTATAAGCTAAATGCATTTCCCTCTTTTATAAGAGGTTCAAAGAAGTTTGCTGTGTTCTGTGTTTGTATTGTCAATTCAATTGCTAATGTTTTGTAAGAATAACAGGATTATGAATGAGACAAGAGGGCATTAAAACCGGAGATTATTTTTTGCGTCCAATTTTGGAAATCCTCATTTGATCGAGTGCTTATCATTTATAGAAAGGTAGGGCAGGTAGGGGCAGGGATGGGCAGGGATAGACGAAGACAAATTTTGAACAAAGTCAAGTTGGTTGCAGCTAGCTAGAGATACTGATTGTATTTTTTAGATACTGATCGTCTACTGTTACAGTAGCCTCGATCCCAGGCCGCACTTCACTCAGGGAAGTGGGCCTGGTATCGACTGCTTGCGCATGCGCTAATATATCCCCCCGGTATCTGGGGGCTTTGGATAACATTGTACATGCTCAGTAAAATAATGACATCACAACAAACGGAAGTGGATTGAAGGAAGTAGATAGAAAGTTCGATTGAAGGTTTCTAGCCCATCGGATAGCATTCTCTGATAGCTACCCCTAGCCTGCTATGTTAACAAAATACTCACAGCCTGCAACAGTGTGGAAGACGATCGTCTGAACGGAGTGAAAGCTGACAAGAGCCTATATGGACAGGCCACGCCCATTTAACACTAACTTTGGTGAAAGTCTACTATATATACTACTGCTAATGCAGAATAAAATAGCTGTACAACAAACATACACAGCTCTGTCTTTAGCTAGCTAGCTATATTGCTCTGTGTATGACTTTTATGATATTTTCTCTGATGAATTCAGTATTAAAGGAGGGAAAAATATCCAATAATTTTGCGCATGCGCAAGCAGCATGCAAGGCCTTCTTTTCTATGAAGGCCGGTGAAGGAGGCTACTCTTACAGTATAGAGACCAAACTGTTCCATTTACGTGCAGTACTCTGCGTTTGTTTTGATTCCTTTGCACACAAGCAAAACGACGGTCTGACCACAAATGAAGCGACCTAGTGTCCTACACAAACTGCTAATTGGATTCGTAGTAATTAAGGCAATTGCTAGTTTCTACATGTTGATGTCTGTAAGCAAAGTAACCACGTAACCACAGCGTAGTACGTAAGAGAAGGCAGACTGGGTCTAATTAGGTGCAACTAGGAGCAAATGAGAACATGAGAGTGCTACTACACGGAATCAATATAGTCCTACATTGATCTTAAATCGCTAAGTACTGCTAACCATACTTAAAATGATTTTCAGATCAAAGGCGCTATCAGCAGCTATGTACACAGCAAGTTAGAACATTACAAAAGGAATGTTGTGGCTAGAGTGTGGATGATAATTAAGCCTCGGTGCGCATGCGCAAGTGAGGTATACGGTAGTGTGTTTGTGTTTGTGTGTGTAGACTGCTACAGCTGCTCAAGGAGCAATGAAGTGCAAGTAAGAGTTTCTATAGGCTTCTAGTTATGTTTTCTTGGATTTTATTTTGTGGATTTGCAAAATAATGCTTCGTTCTCGAGATATGCCTAGTTTTGCTTACTTGGAATGCCATTGCAGCCTTTTCAGAAGAGTGCGTAGCAAAACTTGTTCACTGAGTGTTGCTACTCTAGTACTTAGTAGTTAGCTCTGCACTAGAACGCTAGCTATTGGTAGCTGCAAGAGTGAGACGAGAGCTCCAAGGCTCTGCTGATACAGCCATTAATTTTAGACTTGATTTTTTGGCATCGATCGTTTTTAAACATTATGGTCGATCATTCATTACACACTCTTTGAGTTTTCATGCAATAATGCCAAAAATTAATATTCATCATATAAATCGATGTGTGTAGTTTTGTGTTATGTAGCTTTTGCACCTCCACCGAGGCATCAGACCGCAGTGCTTTCATTATATTGATTACTCATTGTGCAGGGTTTTGTGAATCTTTGCAACATCAACAATAGCTGGAATAAGCGTTCCTTACATGTTTGCACCAGTGGTATTCCACCTTAGGTTACTATTATAGACGGGTAGTAATTTTAGATTTTTCTCCGTTTTTAGGGTACTAACTTTGGCTTGTCAAAAGATGAGATTTATGGAAAGTTTGGAGTTTATTTAGCACACTCTCAAAAATACATTTTCATTAAAAGAAGAAAAAAATTTGCAAAAATTTGCTGAAATTAGTACCCGTAACAGGTAAGCGCTCAATCCTTAATGCTTTTTTGATGTACGTTGCTAAAACCCTGATGAATAGTAAGATAGTAGCAATCTAATCAGCGTACTATGCAAACAGAACTGAAACTTTAATTTGGCCTATACAACTGTACATGAGATGGAACACAATGTACTGTAACTTTACTCACCCGCGTGAAGTTTACAACGGAAATCTGTTGGTCTGGCCCTCTGGAAGGTACTTATCTACGTAATACTAGATACACGCATAAGCCTTGCGCAGATCAAATTTCCTTGCTCATTGTGGTCAGGCTTCAAAGGCATTCATGCCTGGGTAATTGCCGAGTGCCTTAGCACCAAGCAACGTACTAATACTGCATCGAATCTCAGTGTTGTATTATATAATAATTATTCACTATTATGCATTATCAGCCGCACATGTACAGAGCTTGGAGTGACCCAGCCAGCTACGTACAATGCATAATTATGCCAATAGTAGATCAGTTTGGAGGTAAAAACCAAACGTATCCACACCCAATTCTGCATTCCTGAGCGTGACATTCCTGAGCGTGACGTGACATACATACAAAAGTTCTTTGAGATGCGATGCAGTATTATATAGTTACGGCGCAAGAGCGTAGCCAGGATTTTTTGGAAGAGAGGGCAAAACTTATCAGCCGCGCAGCGCCGAAATTTTGACCGGAAGCCACGCCTCTTAATTATGACGTCACAATTGACTTCTCTATTTAGTTGGGTGTGGCCTGATGTTTTATTTGCATAGAAGAAGCTAGTTTAGCAAATAACAAGAACTGTCTATAGATTTAGACCAGAATAGCTCACAGTTTAGAGACTACATCGTTTTGCTTGCCTACTAGCTAGCTAACTGCAGCAAGATTCCGAAGAAAGGGAGTGCTCAGCAAGATAATCAGATACAATAACTTGAGCAGAGTAGTAGAGATCCAGAAAAAGGGGGGGGCATTTGCCCCCTTTGCCACCCCCTGGCTATGCCACTGCGGCGCTCGGTAATTAATTATAGATGCCAAAAAGGTCTGCTCTTGCAAGATAGTTAGGGGTAATAATAGTAACTGAGAGCAGCCGGCCCAGAGTTTGTGTAGAGCAGGGTGTCATACAGGATTTTGAAGTAGAGGGGGAAAGAAGAAAGTAACTAGCTAAAAAAAAGGTCAACTGATATTTCAATACTCTGTTAGTACCGTATAGCGGGTAATTTTCGTTATTTTCGTGGGCAGGCTGACCTCCACGAAATTTTAATGTAGGCGTGGCTTATCGGAACGTAGGAATGCTGTGCAGCCATGAGACTAAACAAAATTTTTACTCACGAAAACCACCTTTCTCGAGTTGAATGAATTTTTTACCCCACGAAACTTACCCGCTACATGTATACGGTATATAAAATTGACCCCAACTAGTACCTGAAGGCAAATTTTAGGGGGGGGGGGAGTATCCCCACTTTCCCCCTGTATAGTCATAACAATTCACCCGTATATGCTTTTTTATGTTAAGGGATAAGATTAAACTACAAACACTCTGCCCATGCATCCTTACTACACATTAATCCGGACAGACATTATTTTATTGTTGTAAGGGGCCCGGGAAAATGGGGGCCGAGCCAGCTCTTCGGCTGTCTGAGATCACACCTGGTGCATTTTCCGAGTGACAGTATATTCACTTTTAGCTAGCAGTAAAAAAAGGAGATAGAGATGGCACACATTTGATAGGCCTTCCAAGCAAAGTAGCTGTACGCATTTAGATATAAATCAATATCACTTTTCATGTTTACCTGTTTACCATGTCTGACCTCAAGTGCATGTGTGTTCACACATGAAATAAACACACAGTAATATCAAGGGCGTATAAAAAGAGAGAGGGCATGCAACAGCTTGCGAGCAAAAACTAAAGTGGGCGGTGGAAAAGTACTTGATTTTTATGTACTTTATAGTTTTTGTACGCACGTAGGATTAATAGTCAGTTGCAAGCCCTCTCTCTTTTATACGCCCTTGGTAATATCAGGAGCACATTACAGAAGGAGCGTCTTACCTCGAGAATCGCATCTTGTGGAAGTTTGCAAAGCATAACCTTATATGCAAAACCGCTAAGTGGGTGATATCATCTGCAGGCGAGTGCTAATTGAGCTGACGGTGTACTTTTACCAAGCATAGGTCAATAAAAATGAAAAGCTACAGCTAGCTAGTTTAGCTATAGGCCTGGTAGTAATTAAGCTCTCTCTTCTAAGAACCCCAGTAAGACTCCCTACTGCAAAAGCAAAGCGCCTAGTATGCATGTGTGTTAGTCTAGGTCTAGCAAACTTTCTCAGTAATTGGATATACATATGCTCCTCTTTTAGAATTTTCTGTACCTCACCAATGACAGTCTCTTCCATGATGTATACCAACATCCATCAAAGACCTAGCTATTCATTTTTGCTCAACCTAGCTCTCCTGCTGCTGCACTACATACAAAATCTGTTCATAATGATAATCACAGGCTGACCACGGTCTGTAATTTATATACACAGTACTTACACACTTTTCTTATAAGGCAATGCGGCGTTTACGAAAACACACGAGATGCGATTTCTGAACCCATGCACAGTTAGACGCTCCTTCTGTAATATGCTTCTGGTAATATCCAGAGTTCATATAGTAATCATGCATACAGTAGAACATCGATTATCCGGCCCTCCATTATCTGGAACCAGCTTGGAAGTTTCTTTTTAATCAATTTAGGAAATGGGCGTGTCCCTGAAATGCGCATGCGCATTGCAGCTGTTACTATGGAGACAGGTCTGCTTATCTTCTGCCATGTGGCACTGCGCTGTTTATCAATAAAGTGGATGGATCAAGGCGTGGTTTATCTATTTGATTATCCGGTTATTCGGCCTGCCTCTGGAACCAAGGTGTCCAGATAATCGAGGTTCTACTGTACCTTGCATCAGGTGTATTCCAAAAGTAACATGACTGACTTTCTGTCTGAAACACGTGGTCAAATAATAATGACAATTTGGCAAAAACATTATTGTTGCATCGAGGCAAGTGGCGGCATAGAGTATATTTACGTACTGTTTTAGGGGCGTTTAGGATCCCAGGATGGGGTAAAATGCCTCACCCCCATAAATGAAACCTTGTTGGGGCGAGCGAAGCGAGTCCCTTCCTTGTGATAACGTTGCAATTTTGTCTGTCTGTGTGTGTGCCTGTCATGGACCGACACGATATTAGTTTTTTGTAATCGTGACCCTTTACCAACTTTTACGTGAAAGCTGCGCATGGGCACAAGAGCTAGCTACACTCAGGAACGAAGGCTCAAACAAAACACAGAGACTCTTGAGGCCACAGGCACGCCTATAGCTACAGCAGGTCAGAGCAGCTCAGATGGAGATCTTCTGAGCCTGAGATCACACAGGCACGCCTGCAGGAGGTCACAACAGCTTACTTGCCATGTTTCATCAAGGATAGGTCACTTCATGCAAGTCTTGTGTTTTGTGATAATATTAAAACCTGCTAGCTCAACAGGACAACACAGAGACCAGACACTACGGCCGGGCAGGTCAGACCAGTTCATGCAGATGGAGACTTCTGAAGTAGCACAGGCACCTTTAGAGAACACAGCACTACGGCAGGTCAGACCAGCTCAGATGGAAACTTCTGAGGCCACACAGGCACACTTACAACAGGTGTGCTCAGTTCTTTTGGCATAATGAGTTGAAATCATAGATCTATATATAAACCAGATACACAATTCGCGCACACTCGCCCCACAATGTTGTACATTCTCCTAGTTATGGTCTGATTTCACTAAATAAAAATATTAATGATGACAGTATAACATCAGCACTAGGCTTCCACTTACTGAGTCAGACCACTGTGGTGAGTTCTCGGACAAGTCAGCGAAGTCCTCACCAATGATACCAGCCCTCTGCAGTTGTTCAGACTTGCTAACAAGCGACTGTTTTTGTTGTAGTCCCTTCAAGAGATTAGTGGCCTGGAACACAACTGCTGCAGGTGTGTCCTTCTGGTAGCCAATGAATGCATGGGCTTCACTGAAGTGATTGCCTCTAAAGTCACTACATACATGGATCGAGAAAATAAATTTATATCAATGGGTTAAAAAAACAGGTTACCTTGTTTTTGAGAAATCCTGAATCCATTTATCAAACACTGTCAGAATATTGCTCTGCCAGTCTTCGAGCACAGAGGAGGTAAGGACAAAGTGTTTCTCAAGGCGGTTGATGAGGGGGGTAGGGAATTTCTTGTACACAGTGTCTTTCTCAGCTATCAGGATAAGCCTGTGGGGAAGTATAACAGTTATATATTTATAATACTTAATGATGTACTCTGCATGATACACGTACTATAATATGGAATATCAATTGACACTCTCAGTATCTACTTCGCATATACTCTACTTTATACTATGTACAAAATCTCAAAAATTGTGGAAAGCAAAGAATGCTTACATGCCCATAAGTATCATATGGCACACGATACACAAGAAGGCAGAGGTCAAGTTTATTATAACAAAGGATCATTACCCGAGGCCATGCCACGGCCAGCGGGTATAGTAGTCCGTTGGTTTGTGACATCTGAGTCTGCTCACCTGGCTGCCATATAGCATATGCACTGCATGCGTTTATATGTAGCATGGATAGCCTCCACACAACAAGTTATATTACTTTTAATAGTGATGTCAGAGCCTCGTTGTCGAATAAAAGTGAGCAAAAGCTAACTTGCACGTTGGCCATAGCTCTACAAGCATCATTTATTTGAGGTACGAAATTACAAATGAAGTGATCCTGTACCAGGAACAATGGAAAAAAGGGTAGAAAGTTAGAAATTATGATTGTTTCTTTAATCTTTGCCCCTATAAGCCCTAGATACCAGCTGGAGCCATATTCCTAAGACTCTAGGTAATATAGGCTTCTAGTCTTTGCTGTGATCCTATAGCTAGTCCACCACAGTGCACGTCTCATACCAAAGCTCTGTTCTCCAAAGTTTCAGCATGCCTCTTAGTCTATTAATTGCTCATTTTTGTTACTTGCTACTTGGCCAGCTTCCATGCTTCATACAACTGCTTTATTGTATTCATGTAACAGCCAAGGGTTAGCACTTCAGTGCTCTAGTTACCTAATGAAAGCGCCGTGGGTGCTGATGCCTCGGTGGATGTGTCATGCAAAGCTACATAACATAAAGTACTAGCTATTCACACATGATGTCATAATTTGCATGCAGGGAAACTCACTCTTGCAGCTACCAATAGCTAGCGTTCCTAGTGCAAACTATACTATTAAAGTAGGGTAGAACACTCCATGGACCTTCTGAAAAGGCTGCAATGACATTCCAAGTAGGCATAACTCGAGAACGAAGCATTATTTTGCAAATCCACGTATTAAAACCCAAGAAAACGTTACTAGAAGCCTATAGAAACTCTTACTTGCACTTCCTTGATCCTTGAGCAGCTGTAGCAGTCTAAACAGACACACTACTGTATATTTTGCTTGCGCATGCGCAGATTCCTATTGCATTGGAATTGCCCACGCATCAATGTACTACACAGTTTAAAAAGTACTCAGTAGTAAATGTGGTTTGTCATAGCACAAAGTACAAGCAACCTGTAGGTTACTGTACAGCGGGTATATTTCGAGGGTATAAATGTTTGTGGTTTTCGCTGATCAAGCATCTACCGTGAACATTTATACCCCCGAATTTAATATCGCATGCATGCATGCTGCAGAAAGGCTGCTATTCCGCAAAAACCTTTCTAGCGGTCATCCTGCGAAAGTTTATACCCTTGAAATATACCCGCTATACGGTATCTTGTGTCAGGAGTTTTCCTGTTTTTTTGTGTATTAGATTTTACTATCGTGTAGTTATTAGTACTCCCGAGGGCGCATAGAACTGCCCTTGGGTACAAATCTAATACACGAATTACTTTTTCACACTTTACGATGCATGGTTTTGCAAAAATAAAAATAGCAATAATACTGTGGAGCTGTCAGTGCCGCATAGCAGTTTCGGGGGGGGGGGGGGGAGGAAAATCGATTTCAATATTGACGACCATTATCAACTATAGCACTAAAGTGCTAACCCTCGGCTGTTTACATGGTTTACACGAATATTAAGATACGATAAGTGCAGTAGTATGTAATGAGATGGAAGCTGACTAGAGGCATGCTGATACTTCTGTGAACAGAGTTTTAGTGGTGCATGATAAATCCAAGTGGACTAGGAGTAGGATATATCACAGCAAAGTCAAAAAGCCTGGAGTCTTAGAAATAATTATGGCTCCTGGAGGCTAGGATAAGTAAAGAAGCAACAAACCCCAACCATCAGTCTATCTTCTACATACTCTTTTCCCACTGTTCCTGCATGGTACGGGATCACTTCAGCTATAAATACGTGCCTCGAACAAAGACCGCTGGTAGATCTTACCAATGCAGCCATAGATAGAATAAGCCAACGTGCAAGTTCAAGCTTCTTAGCTTTTACGACAACAAAGCTTTAACATCAAAATCTGCCACTATTGAAACTTTGAGTGAAGGCTATCCATGCTGTAAACGCAGCGCAATGGAATCTAGAGACAGGCTCCTAGCTATAGGCAACAACAATTAACTAGTCACAACAAATTGACTTCACAGTGTAGCTTAACCAAATTCTTAGATCGAGGAGCAAAACATCAACTGACAATACAGGTAAATTGAAATGAGGTAAAAAAGGTGAACAAAACCTTAAATATGTGGAGCGGGGCCCCAGAGGCTCGCACAACAACAAAGGGAGGAAGTGGAGCATTAACAATGAGAATTGTTAGAAAAGAGTGATATATCGATATCAACATCAACATCAAATCATGGTTAAGGTAGTAGTCGTAACATAAGGTGCTAATAAGGTTCTAATTTAAAGTAAGGTGCATTGAGCGTGAACACCAGACGACTACTACCTGCTGGCCGCGGGTAATATTTATGCTTTTCAATAAAGTAGAGTAACTTAATTGGCATATATACAGGTTTAAATGGGGCTACCGAATTGCCTAAATATTCTTGTCTCGATCATCAACGGTCATGAGATTTGTTTTTGGGACTCATTACTCCCTTACTAACTTCCATGTAAATTATTGTGCATACTTCATATGGCATACAGGCGGGACACAGATCTCCTTAGCCTTCTCGACAACGCAATAGAAGGTATAAGCCACAAAATCACAGGAGACTATGTATTTACAGGGGCGTAGCCAGGATTTGAGAGAGGAGGGTGCTGGATGAATGGATTGTGCAAAATGCGCCCCAACGGGGGTCTGAGGGCAGTCCCCCAGAAAATGTTGATTGTTACATGCTCTGAGATTGATTCTAATGCAATCTGGCCAAAGAAATGAGAGTACTGCTGCTTTGAGGGTACTGGTGGTTAAGCTACATCTTCGTCTGAAGATGTCCTGCAATGTTTTGAGTTGTGACAATTAAATCAGCTGCTAACCAGGTTCTGCTTGTGAATTAGCAGAACAGGGTGGCAAGCCACTTGCAGTTGCAGTGCTGCTCTGTGAACTGGGCTCAACTGAAAAATACTCAAAAAGTATGATGATGACGGTGATAGCTGCTGAACAGTCTGCAACGTGGGGGCCGGACCAGAGGAGGAATGCCAGTGTCAAAAGGTCACTAATTAAAACACCACGTGGCCCTATGTTTACATGTAAAACTGAGTTTACCCTCGCGCCCCTGTTATACACCATCAATAGCTTGATCCTCTTTATAATCACAACAGAAATCGGTTGAGCTATCGCGCCCCAGAGGAATCAGCTTGAGAGAGGAGATCCAGGATTTAATTGCAACCTTTGACCTTTTATTGCATTCTTCAAAACCACAAGATATGAAAATTAGCCTTCCGTGGCTAGGGTATAAATTTTGATGTACTGGCTTGCTGCACTGGATAATCTAGGTATAGTAAGCTTTCCAAGCAGGCAAATAAAGAACAGAAGCGCTAAGCTGCTATATGCAGCAAAGGTCAAGAACCCAGAACAAGAATGTTTAATCCTTCATTAAACGTGACCCTATTGACCCTGGCGTTCCTCCTCTGGGGCCGGACCTTGGTCTCTGCTCAGCCCACGTGGCTTTGCGCATGTGCACTGACTAGAATGAATATTTGGAGGTGGAGCTAGCTAGTTGGAGGTGGAGATTTGAGTAGAGTTCTCTCAGCTAGCTAGCTACCTTAGCTCTCGGCCTTAGCTAGTAAACGGAACTTGTGGATCAAAGTCTAAGGCCAGAGGGGGGTGCTGGAGCACCCTCTGCACCCCTCTGGCTACGCCACTGATTTAATACGGAAAAAACTAGTAAACAAACTAGTTTACGGTATATTTGGTTTACTAATGGTTCCCTAGATTTGGGGAACTCAGTTGCGCATGTGCATATCACCCATGCAATAGATACCAGGCCGTATTCTTCACGTTTTAATTTTCCCAATCAGCTTGCAATGCTATAGTTATACACCTTCCGGCAAGAAGAAAATTAAGCAGCTTACAATTATAAACGTGCTCTTCGTACTACAGGGTTTTTCAGAATCTTTACAACAGTGGTGTGCAAGGCTTAAAAGCCAGTGGTTACAGATGAGTAACCTCAACTTGAGATTGCATGGGCAGGCGAGAGGCTAGCCTCGATCCCAGGCCGCACTTAAGGGAAGTGGGCCTGGTATCGACTGCTTGCGCATGCGCTAATACCCCCCCCCCGGTATCTGGGGGCTTTGGATAACATCGTATATGCTCAGTAAAACTATGACATCACAACGAACGGAAGTGCATGGACTGAAGGAAGTAGATAGAAAGTTCGATTGAAGGTTTCTAGCCCATCGGATAGCATTCTCTGATAGCTACCCTTAGCCTGCTATGTTAACAAAAGACTCACAGCCTGCAACAGTGTGGATGACGATCGTCTGAACGGAGTGAAAGCTGACAAGAGCCTATATGGACAGGCCACGCCCATTTAACACTAACTTTGGTGAAAGTCTACTATACTACTGCTACTGATTCTATCAGAAGAAAATAGCTGTACAACAAACCTACACAGCTCTGTCTCTAGCTAGCTAGCTATATAGCTCTGTGTGGGACTTTTAGGATATTTTCTCTGATGAATCCATGAAATTTTACGGGGAAAAATATCCAATAATGTGGCGCATGCGCAAGCAGGCCTTCTTTTCTATGAAGGCCGGTGAAGGAGGCTAGCGAGAGGCTGGCTGTACTTGTGTAATAATAATTATTGCCAGAAATTAAGTGTTGACGTTTGTTCTGGCTTATTCCTGTAGATGGGTTAACACAAAAATGGTGTGGTACTTCGATCTCTTCTTCTCACATGACTTATACTTAAACCATAGATAGAGTAGAGAGGGACTGGAAACGGAAGTACCCTCGAAGTACCATATCCGTGTATCTCCGCGGTTTTAATCGAGGCTTACTTTTTAACACAAGGGCTAAACATGAATAATTCATGAGAATTGTTTTGCTCTCCGTAAGAAGTCCATGCATGAGCAATTCTGCTGCTAAACATCAACTTTCATCTCATACTTAAGGCCATTTGGGACACAGCTAGGACACTATATTTCGTTACACAGCCTTAGCTATTAAAGGTAATATAGGAACACAAGCATGAAAAAGCGCTCTGTGTACCTCTAGCTACTTCACGACAATCAAGATTATATTTTCTTCGTTTCCAATTAATACCTACTATCAGGGGGCATGTGATTCAGTAATATGGGAGTAGCTCTGAGATGTATGCATTGCACACAATAAGTAGTTTCCCGGGCTTTTGCGAGAGTTATGAGGAGATCGATACACGGATAGTCCCAAAGCCACTACGTAGACTCATTGTAAAACATCACGTGAATCACTTCTGTTTCCAATCTCTCTCTACTCTATCTATGCTTAAACTATATAGCCTCCCCTGAAGAGAAGGGTGCTACTGACTGCTTGCGCATGCGCAACATTATTGGATATTTGTTCCCATAAAATGTCCTATTGAATTTATCACGAAAATATCCTGATAAAATATTGAAAGTCATACACAGAGCTATTTAGCTGCATGGTTAGCTATAGCTATATAGAGACAGAGCTGTAGTTTTGTTGTACAGCTATGTACAGCTATTTTCTTTCTGATAGAGTCAGTAGCAGTATAGTCGATCTATAGACTTTCACCATGCAAAGTTAGTATTAGATGGGCGTGGCCTGTCCATTAGGCTATTGTCAGCTTTCACTCCGTTCAGACGATTGTCATCCACACTGTTGCAGGCTGTGGGTATTTTGTTAGCATAGCAGGCTACGGGTAGCTATCAGCTCTTTCTCAGATGGGCTAGAAACCTTCAATCGAACTTTCTATCTTCTTCCTTCAATCCACTTCCGTTCGTTGTGACGTCGTTGTTTTACTGAGCATACACGTTGTTATCCTGCGTTAGCCGGTATCTGGCTAATGGTTAGCGCATGCGCAAGCAGTCGATACCAGGCCCTCTCTTCGAGGAAGAGCGGCCTAAACCAGACTAGAGAGAGAGACATGCTGAAACATTTGATTTAGTGGTACATAGATATGCACTGTGGACTAGGATCACAGCAAAGAAGCCCAGAGTCTCAGAGAAGTATGGAGCGCTCCTGGAGTAGGATCCCAGAGTCATGCAGCTAACAGAGACAACATCCAGTCACAATTCTAGCTTTCTATTTTAGTGACCCTTTTCCATCGTTCCTGGTACAGGATCACTTCATCTGCAAGTAATAAAGGCCAGTGTAGCTAGCTCAACGTGCAAGTTCACGCTTCTTAGCTTTTATTCGACAACGAAGCTTTAACATCAAAATCTGCCACTAGTATAAAACTAATAACTTGTTGTGTGAAGGCTATCCATGCTGTAAACGCAGCGCTATGATATCCAGGTGAGTATATAGATTCAGAATACACAAACAAACAAACAAACCAACAGACTACTATACCCGTGGCCGCCCACGCACACCACGGGTAATCATACACCCCATACAAATTAATGCGTTGTTGCTAGCTGCCCTGATAAATTATGCTGAGTATGTCATATACTACATGTGTTAATGCACGCAACATTTTTGATTGTAGCCCGCCTGCCTAGCCATACATAGTTATGTCAACCCACGGAGTTTACAAGTGTGAGTTTTGTGAGTGGGCAGATCAAAGCAATCCAGTGCTCTGTATATAGCATGTGCATCACTACCATAGCAACCGTATATTGCACTGCAATATGCTATATGATGCAGTGCAGTATATATGGCATGTTGCACTGTGTGTACATGCAATGGATGAAATCCCACCCTTAGAAAAACTACTATGGAATTCAAAAATTCACTCAAAACACATGTCTTTCATTACAATTTTAGGGGAAAACTTGAGCAATCAGAAGAGTTTGACGTCATTGGGCAACAAGTTAGTTATTGCAGGCGCCCTTGTGCAACATGCCAAATATTGCACTGGATACAATGGCCGAGGGCCAGCCGCAGGCCCCGAGGGCATTATGTTGCTCCAGTGCAATATATGGCATGTTGCACTTGTGCTGGGCAATAACTAACTTGTGACGTATTTTAGATAACAACGTATTTATATGGCGTACGTGTATAGTAGTTGTTACTCCCTTCATATACTCCTGGTACTAACCATGCATACATGTAGCTACATGTGATGTTAGTATGCCTCAAAGCCTTTGACAAAGGCGTAAGCTGCACGAGGGATACGGTAAAGCTAACTGTGTGTGTGTGTGTTCGGGAGATTGGAAATAAAAAAATTCAAGTCAGGTGTATACGCGTGTGTCTGTTCCAGCTGTAACTGCTAAACGGTTGAAAACTAACAGTCTACAGGCCAAATTCTCTTGGATTTTGATTCGTGGATTTGCAAACTAAAGATAGAGTTATAGCTTTTACTCACAGTGAAGGCTGTTGCAATCTCTTCAGAACGTTATATAGCATCATCTGTTCGCACAAACTTTCTATTCGACTTATGAGTTAACCATGCACTAAAGTGCTAGCTGTTTGTTTGTAACAAGAGTCAGAAAAGATCGAGCTGCATAGCTGCATGCCTATACACTGTATTGCCAGAAGCAGCCCTTGTGAACTCTGACCTCATTGCAGATCCACCCCTTTTTAATCGACAGGAATGCAAAACTTTATTAAAATTCTACATTGTAGATCTACATGCTTCTATCCTTTACGGTGGCCCTGAACGCTACTCTAGTTGGTAGTTCATACTTGATAGTTCAAACGCGCATTTGGTAGTTGGCAGTTGCTACTTGATAGTTCAAATGCGTAGTGGTAGTTCGCAGTTGCTACTTGATAGTTCAAACACGTAGTTGGCAGTTGGAAGTTGGTAGTTGGCAGTTGGCAGTTGGGAGTTGGTATAGTTGGCAGTTGGGAGTTGGTAGTTGGTAGTTGGCAGTTGGCAGTTGGGAGTTGGCAGTTCGTAACCTTTAAACTTTGCAACAATAATTAGCCTGCTTTTAAATCATGATACTGGCACCGATATCTAGCTGGCCTAAGACGGCAATATTAATCTTATATGTACACATCTAGGTAGGGAGATCATTTCAAGTCTAATCCTCATGTACCTATATTCCCAGATCCCAGCAGGGAGGGGGGAATTATAGAAACAGGTTTTGCATGGCACTATTGAGGCTATTTAAAGTTATGGTTAAAAGATTAGAGGCAGTGCAAAGATCTACATGTATATACAACATTTGCTACCTGCAAAGTTTAAAGGTCACGAACTACCAACTGCCAACTGCCAACTGCCAACTGCTGCCAACTACCAACTACCAACTGCCAACTGCTAACTGCCAACTCCCAACTGCGAACTACCAACTACCAACTGCCAACTGCGAACTACCAACTGCCAACTGCCAACTGCCAACTACTAACTGGAGTAGCACTCAGGGCCACCGTAATCCTTGCATGAAGATCATTCATCAAGCCATCAGATAGACTTCTGTTTCCACTAAGCTCCTCTTCTATAACTGTTTAGATCCCATTTGAGTGTATTTAGCAGGGAACTATGAGCTATAGTACCGGTACTATAGATTGCTCTGGGCTACAAACTACAAGATTGTACATTGTATTGTGATTTACAAGAAGATACACATGTAATAACATAAAAATTATTGTAGCTAGATGCTTTGTCTAGTAATATAATAACAGAACTAGAATGAAAGAGAGAAGCTCTAGTTTCTTTTTTGGCTTTGTTCGAAAGTAGTAGGAGACGCTCGTTTTTTGGGCAGTGTGCTGTGCTTTTTTGCTGCAAGGCTGCATAGGGGAGGAGCTGGATGTATGGAAGTGCTGGGATTCTAGCTTTGGCTTCTTCCTAAAGTTCCTTTCGCTTTGTTCAAGAGTAGTATAGGAGCCGCTCATTTGCTGGGCTTGTTTGCTGCAAATTATAGCTTATAGGTGTCTTCCTTTCGCTTTGTGAGAGTAGTACGAGCCGCTCTTTTCTTGGGAAGTGTGCTGGGCTTGTTTGCTGCAAAACTGGGGGAGGAGCTGGATGTTTCCGTTTTGTGGGTGGAGCTAGGACTATAATTTTGTGGACCATTAAACTGAGGTGGAGGAACAGGGTTGACTTGAATAGAGACCACAGATTTAGTAGAGACACAGAGATGCCAACTTCAGATATTAGTTTTCAAAAGAATAATGATGCAGTTGCTAGGTTGGCTGTTTATATAGGTTGACTGTTGCTAAGCTAGTGCATTTCTAGTAGCCAATAGGTTTTGGGATCTAAATCAGTTAGAACATGTGCATTCGGTATCTATGGTTATAGTGTCCCTCACCCCTCGGGCTAAAGCCCTCGAGCTTAGGGACACTATAACACATAGATACCTCATGCCCATGTTCTAACCATAACGTGGGTTCAGTGTCAACAATTGCAAACAACATATACCTCTTCTATATAATCATAACACTCTAATACCTGACACTTTTGAGTAAAGCACAACATGGCGAGAGGCATTTAGCACAGCGCAGCTTGCATTACTCGTTCATAAAGGATTGATCTAGCTATACTCAAAGGCATTCAAATTACCGAATAACGGGTAATTTCAGGAGGGCAAAATATTTGTGGTGGAGCAGTTCCTGGATCTTATTTTGTGGTTGCTGCTTGCGCATGGTAGGTAAAGGTGTCAAGGTCGCTTTATTCGTGGTTAAAATATTCGCGCTCAGGAATTTAACCACGAAAACCATGAATATTTTGCCCTCCGGAAATTTCCCGCCATATGGTACGTGTCATATGGTACACGCACCAGATACGGTACATACCGTATATGCTTCATTCCACCCCAAACCATAATCACAGGACTTGCCTATGGAGGTGGTACATGTAAGTAAATAACAAGCAAAGGCTGTATAAATAGAAGAATCACAAATTGAAATCACTCACTTGAAGTTATCATGAACCCTACACTTGACCCTGTGTGTCTGCAATCCCAGGTCCACATAGCGTACTCCACTATAATCCATGTAGTACTGGTTGAGGACATCATAGAGGCTCTCATAGAGGTTCTCCAGATTGAGAAGGATGACTGTCCGCCCTGTCTCCATGCAAATCTTGATTTGATTAATGTTACGGCAAACCTAAGAAAGGATAGAGTACACCAATAAAGCTGTGAGGCCTACTGTATTCATACTGAGTTTAGGTTTAACCATTAAATGTTAATCACAAATTAACTCGGGTATTCCACTACTAATTATCAATGTCCTTCTTATAATGAAAGCACCCCTCGGAAGATGTACCAGTTACATAACATAAAGCTACTATGATATTATTGCATGCAGGCACTCATGCAGTTACTGGCACAGACTTGTGAGTATCCGTGGAATAATGCGAAAATGCAGGTTAAATCTGCGCATGTGTGACAGCAGTTGCTTTGTCAACCAGAAGGATGCGTAGCAACAAAATTGATTTTCTCCCAGTTGAATTTAATTATTTTATCCCAACAAGGAAAAGGTTGTGGTGAGGCAACTGCCTATACAAAGACCTTAGAGTCACAAAAAACACAACAGAGAATGATGAGTACGAGGCAGCACTTGAGACCTTTTCTGGTAGTATTCCAGATGAATGGTAATCTGGTAAAAAAGGAGTGCCTGAATTCATTGATTCTTGAGTGGGCACAACGCAACATAGAGTGACGTGAGGGCCGGATAGGTAGTGTAGTAGTTTGTAAAATTGATGCAATCCAGCGAGTTCACAATTTTGTACGCTTGACACAGGGAGAGAGTTTCGTGTCGTTTGGTAACGGATAACCAGCTAGTTGAGTTCAAGGAGTTCATCTTCATAGGTATTACTCCACGAGAACGTTGTTGGGTTCCACTTGGAGCAGATCCAGTGAGCTGCTCTTTTTTGCAATCTTTAAGGATATGTTTGTCCTTCTTAGTGTGGGGTGACCAAACAGGAGCACAGTACTCCAAGTGAGGCCTGACCAGAGCAATTAAGGTATGATGCTTTCTTTACTTCCCTGCTGCATCCGTAGAGAGTTTGACGGAGGAGATTCAGTGTTCTTGTTGCTCGGCGTGATACATTGTAACAACAATGCCACTACAGCCTCTCTTATTGGCGCCAATCTCGCACGCAATGTCTCACTGCACATGTACATCATCGTAATGCGCCTGGATTCAACCACGCCCATTGTTTCCAATCCCTTTCTCTTCCTTAATCTTACTTAACCGTCACGCATTCACTCACTCACTCACTCACTCACTCACTTGTGTGTACTCTTTATCCTTTGGAAAGCTGCTACCAAAGAGGATGTACGGCTGTGAGGTGAGGTCTGAATTATTCACCCCTTCCACTCCCAAGTAATGCTTCAGAATGTCCAGAGCAGCATAGTTCTCAGTCAGGAACAGCAGATAGCGATTCTCACTGGTGAACAGAGTAATATTGCATTCATGTTATACACAGCCTGCAGGCCTATGTAGCTACGATAGTTAATTAAGCTTTATACACAATAAATCTTTACCCATGCCAGGTAGTGTCCTTGGTGTTAAGGCTGGTCTTAATTAGCCCCAGTCGACTACAGTCAGGGTTCCTTATCGACATCATCTGCAGAGGGGAAAAATGGTAACTTTACTAGCTCAACAAAGAAAAATGCACAGCTATTAAGGAATGCTGGCTGCAGAACCTCGTCATTCGGCCCAGTGAAGTCTTGGCTGTCTTCTATGTAGCCAATGGCGTTACGAAACTCTTCTAAAGGATTTATTTCTTCTGACTCTAGTCCACCAAAGTTCCTACGTATGGCATGTTCCATCTGGGGCCAAGAGAGGGGCTGACACATTGACCTCTCACACATCCAGTACAGCATCTTGATAAGACTATTATATATACAGAGAGGAAGGAACGATGACACTCAGATTCAATCCACACAATACGTATACGTACCTATAAAAGTCACGGAGACCAAAGAACTGCCTCTTTTGTTTCTCACAAATGTTACAGACTTTCACATAAGCGTTAGACAGAGGCTCAAAGTATCTACGAAGTTGCTCCCTGATCGGGTCATTGGCTTTATTAGAGCAGATACCCTCAGCACTCAATTTTAGGTCATTCTTCCCAGGGTCTCCCCTCGTTACCATGACACCACGGTTCATCTTAGCAGGGTCCAGAGCCCAGTTAGATATACCAATAAAGGCCACTCTCTTCTCACGCTCTACAGTCTAAGAAAAAGCATGCAGGCACATTCATGCATATAATTTATACTATACACAATTGGTATGAATTGTAAAGTGTTGCAATAAGGCTAAGAGCATTACAGTAGAACCTTGATTATCCGGATACCTTGGTTCCAGAAGCAGGCCGGATAAGTGAATATGCCGGATAATCGAATAGATAAACCACGCCTTGATCCACCCACTTTATTGATAAACAACAGTGCCACATGGTTGTCTGCGCATGCGCAGAAGATAAGCAGGCATGTATCCATGGTAACAGCTGCTACGCGCATGCGCATTTGAGGGACACGCCCATTTTCTGATCTGATAAAAAGAAAACTGCCAAGCCGGATAATCGAGATTCCGGATAATGGAGGGCCGGATAATCGAGGTTCTACTGTATCAAGTAAGAACCAGGGGGGCTAAGGCGACAGATCCCTCCTGGTTTTCATACTGTAATTATGCAGATATATTCCAATTATTTCTTGTTTATAAAATTACTGTTATCTCAATTTCACCTGCAGAATGGGGAAAATCCTCTCCTGGACTCACCTCTTGGGCAGCGCTTCACCCCCATTTTATTTTGTGCTCCCATCTTACGGCCATTATTTGTACGCCATGCATCATGCAAAGCGATACCAATTAACTGAAGCCACATACCTGCTGCTGATGATCATTACCCGACCACTCGGTCCCGTCCTCCAGCAGAGGGTGCAATGCCTTGAGGGGCAGGGAAGGGGAGTCCTCAGCCAGCCCCACTTCGTCCAGTACAACCACCGACACATATTGTTTGGTGTCCTGATTGGCTTGAAACCTCTCAGCTGACTTGAACACTTCTATAACACTTTCTGGAGTGGAGAGCTGGCTGCACTGGTAGGAGAACATGTGCACCTGCAAGGGGAGTCCGACAACATCAACTAAATTAAACAACATGCACATAATTATACTAACAATTAAACGCCCAGGCGTTTAAACGAGATGGGCGATTATTCGAAACGGGCGCGTTTATATTATTACGTCTACTCCAAACTCTTACGCAGCAGCAGTTATTCTCTTCTTGGCTGCTGTGTCAGCAGCTTAAATCTTATAAGTCATAGGAGTGGTGTTTCTCCCTCTGTGTTGGTATATCTCTCTCTGCCATCATAAACTATTATTCTATGCTGCCATGCTTGCAACTGGTTCCACGTGCTACTTTAGCTCCACCCACAGTGCCACGCCCCATACATGGGGCGATTATTTAAGATGAGCATTTACAGCTGGGCGTTCAAACGAGATGGGAGTTTAATCAAGGAGGGCATTTAATCAAGCTAGTAAATACGCGGTACATACGGTACTTTACACAAGCACTAATTATAATTGGAAATCTGGGTCGAATCCGGGACATAATATTATTATTCTGAGTAGACTACTCACTAGTGGGCACAGTAAACGACCACTAATTGCATATGCGCAAACAGTACGTGGCTGCTTGATAGGAATTAAGCGACAGCTAGGCTTACTCTAGGAACATCCACAAACATGTACAACCTCAAACACAAAGCGCTATAATTTTGAGCTAACTCATGCACAGTTAAACCACTTCTGATCGACCCAAACCTAATCCAGATTCCAACCTGGCTTAAAGGCCTCGTGTAAACGGGGCTACATAGGATGTCTAAGGACACTTATATACAGTAGCACGCAAAACTAAAGTTTCTGTTCTGTTAGCGTAGTACGCTCGATCATGTCCCACGGTTACCAGTCTCTGCATGCAAATGTGAATACATTGTACCTGTGAGTATTTAATAATGTTTGCTGGTACTTCACTCTTCACTGCCCTAAAGCTTTGGTGCCTGAGGAATCAGCACCCGCGCAATGCTTTTATTGAAAAAGCAGTATTTCCATCACAATCTAAATATTAGTGCCTTTTTTACTGTTTGCACGGTTTGCATAATGATTTCCCGCTATAACAATTTTTGGGGGGAAATGTTAGTTATGTTGTATCAAGAGAGTATATAAGAGAAGAGTGTCGAATTACCGATACCTCTACCTCTACGCAAAAACTGTGCACAAAGTAAGATGACACGCACGTGATGAAGTATAGTAAAATCTTGTTAACCGTGACGTTTTTAGGGGTGTGGTAATTAAACAATAACATTTGATTTCTAGCTAGTTGTTCGCGTTCAACGTTCAGAGCTGCTACTGAACACTGATAGGAGACAATCTCTTGAACTTTGAAACTACATGTAAGTTAGTCTATATTTTAGCAGCCCGCACCCCCCAAAAAAACAAAAATAACTACGTTGTAGATATATCTGTAAAACAAACAGCGTAATTATTTTTGCGATAAATGTCAGATGAAGTGTACAACATCCGTGAGGCGCAGGAAGTGTTGTATGCACCACATTCCTTACTATCTCCAAGTCAAAGTTCAATAGCGAATCAAAAGAAGTGCAACTCAACTCAACGCATCTCTCCTGAACATTTTGAAGCTGAAAAATGGAACTGTGCATTGGCAGCTTAATAGCTCAGTGCTTGTGCATTGGCAGGTGATACACAATTGACCTTGACCAGCAGGTAATAAATAACGTGGTGCATCAAACACTACATGCATTTCGCGGATGTATATTAGTACCTTCTTTCGGTAAATGTAACAGTCAATAACTAACACGCTGTAGTAAGTGGTTTTTGGCTAAATGCACATGCACAAAAACAAAAGTACGCACACAAAACAGAAACTGTAGTATGAAGGAAGAGCACACTACATATAGAAATGTTCCTCACTTGTTTGAATTCCCTTAGTACCGGTGATCGTGATCCTGGTCCTTGCATGGAGTCTTGAATAATCGACTTGGCCAGAGATTTGGAACTGCCTGGCTTTCCTACCAAGAAGAGTGGGATCCTGAGCTCAATACAGATAGCCATCATGAACACATTCTCCCTCAGGGCAGCATTCTTAGCAATATTAGAGCCAAGCATCATTTCGTCCAGCAAACCCTCCTCACACCTGCAGATAAGCCTATATATATATAGTGTACACTTTTCACAACTCCCCATACCAGTACTTGACACAGGATAAAGGTGACAGTTTATACTAGAAAATAATTATACATAAACATATACATATACTCAATCCAACACTGCCTTTGCAAGCTACGTAAATAGCCTGCACTAAATACAACAGGCTATAATCAAGCTGACCATCTTATCTCATCTCTGAATTGCTGAGCCCCTCCTGATAGCAGTAGCGGTTGTTTGAAACATGTTGCGATATATTTTTCATAACATGACCTGTCATGTAGCCTAGCATGATAACAAACGCTTACAGAGAGGATTAGTGCACTAGTGACATTGCTCAAGAGCTGATGACGAGGGGGAAGAGCTGTTGTCTCATACTCTTTCTACATAAGTATTGAGAAAGATCATTCGGCTATAATAATTATTAGAGATTAGAATTGCATTCTTATACCTCACTATCACTGAGAGGTGCACAGAACTCATTGTAGTCCTCTTCTGCTCTATTTGTAGCTGTTGTCTCATACTCTTCCTAGAAAGAGCATTCAGCTATAATAATTATTAGAGATTAGAATTGCATTCTTATACCTCACTATCACTGATAGGTGCACAGAACTCATTGTAGTCCTCTTCTGCTCTATTTGTAGCTGTTGTCTCATACTCTTCCTATAATTATTGAGAAAGAGCATTCAGCTGTCATAATTATTAGAGAGCTACCGTATCATCTGGTTAATAAGCGCACATCAACTAATAGGCGCATACTGGTTAGCAAACCAAGAGCTTGATAGAAGGCGCATGGTTTTCTGTACAGTTCTCTGCCCAATAACTGGTCTCCACACTTCTTTATAGATGCTAAGTCTCTTTCACTACCGGTAGTTGGGTTGCTGCTGTTAGATCTAGACCTCTTGCAGACAAACGATCGAGCTAGCTAATGGAGATTTGCTTCATTGAAACGTCTGGGCGTGGTTAAAATAAGCGCATCCGGATAATAGGCGCACAGAGGCCTGCAGGCGCATGCGCTTACTAACCAGATCATACATTGCATTCTTATACCTCACTATCACTGAGAGGTGCACAGAACTCATTGTAGTCCTCTTCTGCTCTACTTGCTCTATTTGCTATAAGTGGAGCAAACACACTTTCCATTTTCTCATAGAAGTACTCGAAGACAATCATGGCTCTCTCAACATCCCTCAGACTTACAAAGCTGCACTCATTCTGAAAAGGCGTGTTGGTTGACAAGTCTTTAACAGAAAGTAACAAGTAATCACCTTTTGGTTTCTCATGAACTTTTGAGATGCAGCCAGTACTGTTGATATGGCTATAATGACGTCAGAACTCTCATTGCACAGCAAGGGGTGTCCGCGTATCTGTATCAGGAAAACAATGACGATATTGATCCTTAGTTATTTTCTCACATGGTCCATGACGATCTGACGGGTGTAGTCATATTCAGTAGCTGTGTTAAGCTGGCCAAAGTCATAGACCAAAGGGCACATACTAGGAGGCAGCTCCAGCACACGGTATACCAACTGACGCAGGGGGATCTTACCTGCCACAGTGTGAGGGGAGGTCGTAAAATATTCACAACATACAACCACATAGGCCTGCAAAATTGTCACCTAGCTTCTGTTGAGTCTCTCTCACATAGAAGCCCAAACCAGCAGTTTCCAGCTTTCTAATCATATCCTCTGAATGCCTGTGTAGAGGGTAGTATAAAATGTATAGTATTTATAGTGACCGACTGTTATACAGTTCACTAGCTTACTTTCTGTATGGGTTGCAGGCGGCTATGAAATTAATATCTTTGGAAACTGGTCGACCATTGACTCTCCGATCACACATGACTTCCTTAATGAGTCCAATACTCTCAGTGGTGTTGGCTTCGTCAAAGAACACCACAGTGCTTAACCTGGGGTCAACTGCCTTGTTGGTCTGAGCTGTTTCTTCAGCATACTCCACAAAATTGGTGACGTCTAGGTCCGTTACTCCACCATGTATCTGCACACAAGCAACAAGATCTATTTGACCACTGAGCATGCAAGAATTGGCACTGTACCTTCAGTATGAGCATGTTCTTGAGATCCCTACCGCCCCGTGCCAGGTTACACATGTAGCGGATCAGCCTTGTCTTACCGCAGCCTGTCTCACCCATAATCACCACTGGGATGTCACATCTGTGTAACACGCCAGGACATAATAGTGATGTATCAGGATGTTATTCAGGTACTAGTTGTATGACTGAGTGTCCATAGCCGGCAATGTTAACATACTAACAGAGTATATTGAAGTAACAGTTAACCTTTTTTTAAGCAAATTGTTCTTAAAAGCATGCCTTATTTCCCCCCTCTACTTCAAAATCATGTATGACACCCTGCATACATTCAGCAATAAGAAGGCAATAACCAAACACACCTGAATCTCATCTGGATGGCCAGCATTTTTATAAGATTATCTGTGGTAAGCACATAGGTGTCATCAGGATCGTCAAGACAGTCAAATCCCATGACAGTCGCTATCTTAGTGATCATCTGGTCCTTCTTCCACCCGCGATAGTCCTCATCGAAGTTTACCTTGTTCTGTTTCAGACCTTCATAGAGCTGTGGTTTCATAATAGCGGACTCCAGCACTGTTTTATGAACCGGGTCCACAAGGTCGCCGTTTTGGGTTACCATGAACCCAATGAAAGTGATGCTCACTTTGTCCTCGTTGAAAAAGATATAAGGGTGGGAGCTGAAAGAGTGCACAGAGGTATATAGGGTATATAGGGTAGATGTGTTAATTGCAACTACCAATAGCTGCTCCTCACCCAGGCCAAAAAATTAAAGCCGCCCGGGCCACGCCTATAGTAACACCACCTCTTTCAAAAGACACTCAAGGTTAAAAGATTTTACTGCAATTGTCCCCCTCACACGATAATAAGTAAATATGTAGTGGACAATAAGTTGCAGAATTTTCCACGAGTAGATGAAAATGTGGGCGCCAAATAATAAGCGGGTGAAAATATCAAGCAGGTGATCGACAAGGTGCAAGTAGGAAATTTACTTGCTCCAAGCAGGTGCCAAAACATTTCGTGAAAATGCATTGCAACCATTGAGTAGTTACGAGCTGGTATGCGCACATGCACACAGGCATCTAGCTATTCAAATTAATGGCAAAATCAAGGTTTGGTGCTACACTGATTGTTACATGTAGACACAAATTTGTGTCTACATGTAACAATCAGTTTAGGCATTTATGCCTAAACATAAGATGATGCCTATGCAGATATGGGAACCGGATGAGCCTAACCTAAACACAATCGTCGTGGTGGTGAAAGCAAGATAAATAACTTGAATTTTGCTTTTTCAATTGCATGGTTTGTGATATTTATTGACAGTCACACCCAGACTCCGCATGAATGGAGTGGTCCCACCTCTCTTTGAGCTACCTACAAGTAGGGAAATTAAACTTGTGGACTAGCAATGACGGGATTGTAGCCTTGAAGGTGCTCTCCCGATAATGAGTGTCCTTCATAAATAATTAATGTTTGCATTCCATATTAGTTTAAATCGTACGCTTCAACGGGTATGGTCCCATCCAACCCAGTTAGCCTTGGGCTTATCTACTCCCTCTTCCAAACACACTACCGTATGACTCGTTAACCAATCCCACATCCGCAAGGGAAGGGGCTGCATGGTGGATTGCCTGTCAGAGAGTATTATAAAATCATCATACGTGGTTTGTACATGGTCAATATTGTGTGATTATTAGGTGCATGCACGTTACCACCTAAAACGTGGGCGAAATATATCATATGACATGGTTCTGGACTCTGATTGGTCGATCATTACCAAATTCAAGTAACGGCACAACTCTCTGATAGGCAATCCACCAATTAATGCAGAAATGGGACTGGCTAGCGAGTCTAACTAGTGTATACCTTGCCTGTGCATGCGCACCGATCGAGGCATAATGAAAGTATGGTTCTGTACACGTACAAAAAAATGCACATACTTATGCTCCCACTGCCTTCTAATGACAATCTGATACTGCTCCAACTGGTCATTATCATCTTCAGCTGCAGGAACAGATGGAACATCCTCCTCTAGGTTATCTCTGGCCAGCACTCCTTCCAGAGAGGGAGTTGAAAAGTCCTGTATGGGGTTGGGGTTAACACTAGCCGGTGTCAACAGCAAAATAAACGTCCTTGTACACTCTACATCATTATTAAAGTATGCCACACATTGACTGCTCCCCCTCCCCATTTTCAGGCAATAAACATTATAACCAAGACCCATGCCCCACTCTATACTGACATTGCTAATTCGCTGATGCATGCTAATCTGTATCAAGGCAAAAAATTACAGTTGCACCTGAGACATCCTGATCATAAACTTGACCACAAATCCCTTGAGACCAGACATGACATCACCTACAAGAGTCTCATCGCAGAACACTGAGTTTTCACATGAGTTGAGCTGAATGTCCAGAAACTTTGTGAAATGGTGGATTTCCGCCCAGCTGGGGTCTCTGATACCACACTTGCTATCGGGAAACACATAAAAAATTATAATGAACTGACTCAATGACAGCGTCTAAACACCACTAACCCGAGTATGATCTTGAGACAGTCTCTCTCATTGCCCTCAAACGTTCCGTCCTGGTAAGAAAACGTGTCCAAGTTGTGCTCACTTGCATGCCTCCTGAGGTACTGATACACTCTTTGTATGGTGGGGCCTTTGAACTCCTCATCGTCCATGCCAATCACATCAGCACCTGATTAGACGTATACAAGAGTAATTATAGGATGAGTCACTTGCTCTACTACCATATTTAACTACACTGCTTTGCGAGTGCTTTGACACCAAAAAATATGATGGCAAAGCCAGGTGGAATAAAATTAACGGTATGTTTTGCTTCGCTCAAAAGATAGAGTGTTTAGAAGAGGCATTAGTAAGCTTTGTATAATGTTTGTTACAAATATTAATGTACAATAACGTGCGTTTGATTGGGACAGTGCAGCTTGGCCGGAATAGCGAGGTGGTCGCATTTCAGAAAATAGCCACGGCTAAAAATGATCGACCCTACCAATTAATGACTCATTTTGCGGTTCTGTCTCGAGGATAATGATCATTGTGCTCTCTATTAAATGTAATCTGCCAAACCACACCCAAAACGTCATATCCAGCCGTAATAAAAGTATCAAATACCTAGTTTGGGTCAGCCAGTACTGGCTAGTATACGGAATAGTGAGTTTTGTGCAGTAAGCATTCATCGATCTAGCTAGCAATTCGTGCAAAACCGATAATGGCCGGTATATCGAGGTGGCCGTACTTCAGAGAGCTGGAGTAGCGAGAGTCTACTGTATCCCGTACCAATTAAGAACAATAGAAAAGGGTCACTAAAGTAGAAAGCTAGAATTAATGATCGTAGTCTGTTGCTTCTTTGCTGATCAGATCCTATTCCCAGAACATTAATTTCTAAGACTCATGCTATTTTGCTGACTTTTCTAGTCCACAGTGCATGAGACTGCATCAATAAAATTCCGTTCTCGGAAGTTTTAGCACGAGGCAAACGTAGTTGCACAAAAGATATACGGTAACTGTGTGTGTGTGTGTCTGTCTGTCTGTCTGTCCAGTCTACACTACAAGACTACCGGAAGTATGTATCATTTATATGAGGCCTTAATGATATTTATGGTCAGGGGTAGTAACACAAAAATGGAGTCTCTTTGTCAAGAATAACTTGCAACAATCTATTACAAGTGATATAGAGTATGCTCAATAAATAAGCCAGATTAACAAGAGTCTACTGTACCTCAACCACAAATAAGTGCATGCCTCGAATATAGGCATAGCTTCTTAGCTTTTAGTCACTTTTATTTGACAACGAAGCTTTAACATTAAAATCTGCCACAGTAAACTAATACTGAGGCTATCGATCCTGTAAACGCAGTGCTATGGCCATCCGAGTGAGTAGACTCACACAAACAAACGAACCAACAGACTATACTATACCATATTACTAGAATGTTGCACGAGCGTCAACAAGTGCGAAATTTGCGAGCGTTGATCACTTCGCAAAAACAGAATCAGAAAACAAAACTAGCTGGTACATGTAATGACACACGATCCTTACCAGAACGCAACAAACTAAAGGGTCAAATTTTCTGTTGATTTGGCTCATTCGCAAAGGTTTTACACCAGAATAATATTCTAGTAATACAGTAACCTGTGGCGGCCCACGCGCCTCAGGTTAATAAATATTTTATAGTACGTACATTGTATTATACCTAGCTGCTGCTGTATTTCTAGAGCCACATCTCTGGGGCTGGAACAGCAAATGGTAGGTAGTAGATTGAGCAGGTTGAGAGTTTGAAAGCCCTCCTGATCACTCTGAGCACTCTGAGAAGCGTATAAACAAGACATGCACTGAGGGATTCTAACATCAACTATACGGTACTCACAGTTCCTTCGGGTAGGGTAACCTCCACCATGTAGAGGTGGCTGGCATGACTCCTCCACACTAGCCCTCGGCTGTCACTGAGCCCCCTCAGAATGAGTAGTGAGAACAGAATACAGTCCACCTCAGCCAGTACCTGCATGAGATAATATAATTATGACAACATGTTGGTTCAAAGATGCTATACCTGTGGGGCAATGTCCAGGTGATAGATAGTGCAATTATCTCTCCCTGTGTATTTTTTAAAGTAATCCATGAGTGTGTCAGCTGTAACCACTGGCCCATGGATTGGGATGGTAACACAATTATCGTCGCCACACATGGCCGGTTTCAAAGAAGCTGCTTTTTTCTTAACATACAGGGACTTTCCCATACCAGAGCGAGTGGATGACACCACACGAACACAAGAGCTATAAGGGGAGGGTAATTTTTAGCAATCAAATGCATAATTATAATTATACTACCTACTTTTCAGGATCCACTATGGAGGCTCGTCGAGATAATGTGGGTGTGGCCTGGTCATCCAACTCCATGTTCATATGGTGCACAAAGTGTGTCTTGAGATAATCCCTACAATTATCTACCACCAGCGTCGGGACAACTGGTCGCCGGTAATTGTGTAGTCGTGAGATAATGTGCGACTTATCCTCATCCTCCTTGCTACATATCACCACCAAATGATAATCTGTACATGGCCAAGATGAAGGCATGCACTCACACCGAGACATTGTGCAATATACACAAGAAAACACGCACAACTAGAGCACTAAAGTGCAAACCGTCGGCTGGTGACATGATTACAAAGAAACCAGAGGAGTGATATAACAGTGCATGTAGTGATGTTATCATGTATGACTGAATTAACTGTCTAGCACATGCAGCAACTCAGGAACCAGACTGGAGGCATACTGAAACATTTGAGAACAGGGTTTTAGTGGCACATAGATATATGCACTGTGGACTAGAATCACAGCAAAGAAGCTTGGAGTCTCAGAAAAGTATGGCTCCTGCATGGATCCCAGATGATCAGCTAACAGCATGTACCAGGGCCAGGGACAACAAACCAGTCACAATTCTAGCTTTCTATTGTAGTGACCCTTTTCCATTGTTCTTGGTACAGGAGCAACTCAGTTGTAAATACGTAGGGTATTTCGAATAAAGGCCGTGTGTAGTTAGCTCGTGCAAGTTTAAGCTTTTATAGACAACGAAGTTTTAACATCGAAATCTGCCACTATTTAGCAAGATATTGTTGTGTGAAGGCAATCTATATATGCTGCAAACGCAGCGCTATGGCATCCAGGTGAGTAGATATACTCGTGACAAACAAGCAAACAAACAAACAAACAAACAAACAACCAACAGACTAGACTACTATACCCGTGGCCGCCCACGCGCGCCTCGGGTAATGACTCACGTGTCTTTCCCTGAGAGAGCTCTTGCAGTGATCTGAGAGCAGCATCACACACTTGGTAGGACAGCCTTTCAGCATGGGCCAGACAAAACACTCTCTTGTATTCAGGGTCACCGATAGCCCGTCGCCACAACAGACTTACCTGGGTGTGTGTATGGAGGCATACAATAATATAGCTATAAGGCCAGTACTATTAGCAACATAATTATGCTTTTACTGTACATACATGTACTGATTATTCTACCTCTTCAGTAGTAGTCTTGCTGGTACAAAGAAGGACCTCCTCTTGTGTTGGGAGTGGAAGAGCATGGTTTCCAGTGTACAGGGCCAGTACACTTCTCAGGACATTGTCTGCATGAAGAGGGTGGGATGTGGACAGTAACTACCGTATTACTAGCGAGCATCAAACATTTGTGAATTTTGCGAGATTGGCAACAATAAAATCCGCAAAACCTACTAGTAAATACACACGATCCTTGCCAGAACACAATAGTTAGATCGCAAAGGGTCAAATTTTCTGCTGATTTGGCTCATTCGCAAAGGTTTTTCACCCGCAAGTAATACGGTATACACATTGTACCACATTGTACACCATTACTAATTTACCTGGGGCTGTAACCAGAAGATTGGGTAGTCCAGCTTTGAGGAGCCTTTTGTCAAAGCTCCTCTTCTCATCCACAGCACCTGAGGAAACGTTATTTGCAAGTTTTCTTGGGGTACAATTTTACCTGGTACAACGGTGCTGACATTTTTTAGCAAAAAACCCAGTTGATCAAGCTGCAAGTGGCTGCTACTGGAATCAGAACCTTGGTACTCTACAAACTGCTCTCCATCAGCCTTAACAGCACCCCTGGAAACAATCACAATTAAGCTTAAATACCACTGACAAAAGCACAACACCTTTCTCCATGGCATATATGCATGTACATAATGTACATACAGTTATAGCTAAATAATATTTACTGGTGTTGCATCGGCTCCTCCCTGCTTATGGACCGCACAAACATTCCAGGTTGGGCCCCTTCCTCCCCTTCCTCCCTCTCCCTAGCATCCAATAGCTTCATGGCTTCCTGCACGTCCCCCATGCATTGCTCTACAGCCTCCACACAATCCTGGGTGTCATAGCCTGCTTCCACTAACTCCAGCACCCCAGGGTGACTCTCATCTACCGTCGGTATCACCACTGTCCTAATTTGGAGACTACAGTCAAGAACTGGCCCCTCTAGTTGAGCAGCAGTTGCTAAAAGCATGTGTAATGTTGGGAAGGAATCTAGATAATATGCAATAGACAATTAAGTACATGTATACTTCTACAACATAAACAATATCAAGCACCTGTGGTGCAAAATGACTCAGTGTAGGTTTGTCGTACAGTATATTGAAGGGTGCACATGCGCAGCACAATGAAAATGGAGATTCACTTCTGCATGATTTCATATTATCTGGAGGTAAAGCTTTGCAGTTCTTTTGTAGCTGCTAAATAGTTGCACTATAGCGAGGCTACTCATAAGTGGTACAGAAACCTTGTTCGAACCAGATGTTGTTACACAATTCTAAAAGACTGCTGCAACAGCATTCAATTGCGAATCAAATCCATGGCTAGAAGACTATTTATTAAATAGGCTGATATAGTTGTATTCGCAAAGGAACTGTTAAGCAGCTATATGGAATACACATGTATACACAAACAGCTTCATTGTGTATAATTCTACGGCTACACTCATAGGTATTAATGGTTTATTTTAAACCAAAGGGTTTTAGACTCACCTGTGCTGGCTTGTGATACTGACACAACTCCAAGCCTGTCATCAGAATCAGAGTCGTCCTCCTGGGGGGCATAAGGATACATCATCTCCTCTATTTCAAGTGAGCCCACACTACACTCCTCGTCCGGTGATAAGCTGTCTTCATTATTGTCACACCATCGTTCTATGTCATATATAGTCGCCTTCTTGCCACACTCATCGAAAGCTCTCAGTACGTGACCTTCAGAGAAGCCCAGGGAATTAACACAATTTGTATACACTTTATATTGATGCTCGGTCAGATCTTCACAAGTGAATGAAGGCATTGTTGAGGCTAAAGACAAAGACTGTTGCGAATTTTGTTTCTCACAAGAAGAGGAGGTGGATTCTATTACTTCACTTTCAGTGGCTGCAATGGCTGTAGCTGCTTCCACGTTATCCTCAGATATCATTGGCTCAGGCTGTTTTGTTGCTTGCAGTGATTTGATTACCACCCCACTGGTCACTTGAGGGGAGATACTCTTCAGTAGCATTAACACATTGGGTTTCACAGTGTGTGTTACATTTGTTTGAGTGAGTGTTCCCAGCTCCTTTCTTAGCTGGAGAAGTTGAAGCGTGGTGAAATAATTTAGCTCGTAGTACTTTCCACGAGCATTGTCCACACTCTGTTTCCAAGCAACCAATTTTTCATCCAAGGTCTTGATGTAATTATGTAGGGTAGCCACTTCTTCCTTGGCTCCGGCCTCATTGAATTGGACATCTTTGTCTCCGGGATGCTCTGCATTGTAGACAGCACATCGAAATGTGAGACTAACATCTGAGTAGGTGACCTCTCCAGCTCTCTGCAGGTCAAGGTACAGCTCAGCTATCCTTGTGGCACTGTGCAAAACCTACAGGATTGTTGTGTGCATGTATACATGTACATAAATGGCTTAGTATAGTGAAGAACTGTTTAACAAGTTTGGTTACAGACAATCATAGAGAGGGCCTCGGGAGCTTACTCTAACTACAATTGCTTGACCAGTCTACATGTATATCTTTACTCACATTGAGGTAGTGGTAGACCTCTGCCTTGTTCTCCGCCTTGCTCCCACAAATGAGCACCAACTTACTCTCCAGGTCTCGAAGTTCGTCCAAAGAATATTTCCGTTTGACTACATTCTGGCAACGTACACTCAAAGTTATTGTGATAAGGTCGTGAACAGTCTGAGCATTTTTTTTAAACCCAACTCTATACGTGCCATATTTTAGGATGTTACTCATTTGCCCATAAGAGGTTGTCTCCACTGAGCCCTGGGTTTCCTTGACAGACTGATACCACTGAACGTCTTTGTTACAATCCACCTAAAGTAGGGAGAAAGCAGTTTGTAAAAAAAATGTGTAAAGTGGTATACATACGCTGTACATACCAGTAACTTAGGAAGGTTAGGAATCTTTGTGAGTGAATCCCATAGTGAAGTGCATCTTTCCATCAACTCAACGTAGCCATCCGATGGTAAGATATCATAAATAAGGGAGGCAAATCCATTACCGACATTTCTGAGATGAGAGAGCTTGTCACTAGCCAAATCATCCTCTCCCCCAGCAGCAGTAGCTAGAGCTACAGTCACAAACCCCTGGATGTCCTTAACACCTGTCAATGAATTTATATATAGATAATTATGGCTGGACTGAAATGTTGTACAGCATGAATAAATTACTTTTCGTTGACTTCCTCAGCCATTCAATTATATCTTGACTTTCAACAAAGGCTTTCAGGCACTCCATTCTTGATTGTGTGTCCAAAATCTCTTTTAAGAAGTAGCCAGTTGCAATGAGTTTACAGTCAATGGAAGCTAGTGTTACATCCTTCTTGAATGACATGAGCTAAAAAGAAAACAATTAAGTGTAGAGTGTAGGCTGGTAATAATTTATACTACTAAAAATATTATCGATAGTATAATTATAAATTCCTAATAAGTATTATGGAACAAACGTTGTATACATCCTTACACTAGAGGCAAACATCTGAATAAGGGCGAAGTCACCAGACAGTTGGAGCACTTCCTTGAGTTGGAGGAACACTTGCGCTCCATCGTGGTACTCACAGATCCTCCAATAGTCCTCTATCTTTGACATTGCCCTTAGAAGTGCAGTATAATTAGGTGCAGTTGGAATATTTAAGCACTTGTGCATCCCTACAACTAAATTGGTGATATCTGCTTTGAAGGTGCTGGCATGGGGCTTTAAGCGATGGTCAACTGTTGCTAGGGTAATCTGGTGAGTAGCTAGATCATCGAGAAGCTTTTGACATTCCTCAAATACAGGCCGCCAAACTAGGGAATAGATGTCGTTAATGGTTACATCAGGAATTATCAGCAATTGCTTCATCTTTCGATTCAGAGGTTGTACAAACAGGTTGGAACTCCTGCTGTACATAATACCAAAATGGTCAACAAAAGAGTCCAGTGGTTTAGCTTCTTCAAAGCAAGACAGTTTGAGAGTTTCACCTTCCACCTGGCAGATATCTTTGATCATTCGGCATCTAAAATCTTGCTCAAGCTCTTTTTTCAGTGCGGTAATCCCTATACAGATTTTCATACCGCTGTTAGTGGCATGCAATAATAATGAATAAATATACCTTTAATAGACTCTGTCATCCATGTACATATCTCCATGTAAGCTTGCTTTCGTAACAAAAACTTCTCAAACTCGTCTAGTCTCTTATCAATAAAAGCAACAACAGAGTCGAGAGAAAGATTCTTGTCTGTTTGAAATGTTAGAGCTTCACATAGCCTACTTAATCGTACTCTTTTAGTCTTAATTTTCTCGAGGTCGTACAAGCTGATACTCCCTTCCTGAAGCTGAGTACATACTTCCTCAAATTTGGTTGCAGCACAAACACATGCAATCTGACACTCGGGCTGAAGACCAGCATGGAGAGGACTACCAACTGCATAATTATAATCATACAATTTGAACTATATATAACAATACCGTATTACTAGAATATTTTACTGATAAAAAATCTTTGCGAATGAGCCAAATCAGCAAAAATAGACCCTTTGCGATCTAACTATTGCGTTCTGGCAAGGATCGTGTGCATTTACGTTTTGCGATTTCTAATTAATCAACCCTCGCAAAGTTTGATGCTCGCAAAACATTCTATGTAATACGGTATATGATTTATCTGCTTGCCTTGTTGCACAATTTTCACATAGTTTGGCCACAAATCCCATTCAAGTAAGACATCCAGTGTAATCCAGTCATTTACCACACCTTCCGTAGTCAGTTGAGAGTATTTTTTTGTCAAAAGAGTTCCCAAAACCTTCCCCAATGGACGCGAGTGATTTGTTGTTATCTGCTGGAAGCTTTCTGTTGCACTTTCACACGGCTGCATTTGGCATAATTATGTTAGTCACACATTTACACAACTAAGTATCGAAAGCACTTACTCTCAATAGCATATTTTCAGCAGCCTTGATTGCTGCGTTCATAATCACGTCAGTCAGTACTTGGTGTTCTTCACAGTTGTCCTCCACAAGAGGCAAGAGTTGAATTGTGGTAAAGTTTGGAACCTGTACAATTCAATTTTTATTGCTGCTCACACAGCCGTACAGCCATCAAAAGTTAAAAAGAGGAGTACACCCAAATAATGTCCCGATTGTTACCTACTGTATGAGTTGTATACGGTTAATTTTACAATTACAATTATAACACCCATTTGAAACTAGAGCACTGAAGTGCTAACCCTCGGCTGTTGATGAATACCTTAAGGTGACATATTTTCACAGGTAGATTTGTTTGCGTTTTTACAGTTTTGTACATTTTGCTGGTATAAGAATGTCAATCCGGATACATTAAACAAGAGGGCGGCCAATTATTTGCAAGTACTCATTTTTGCGATTTTACTCTCATTCGCATAATTTAATACACACGAAAATATGTCACCTTAAGGTAAATAAACCAGAGGAGTCAGTTATAAGAAGCAACAAACCACAATTTTAGCTTTCTACTTTGATCCTGGTAAAGGACCACTTCAGCTGCAAATAATTAGATCTACTTCAAATAAAGGTCGCGTGTTAGCCAATGTGCATGCAAGTTCAAGCTTCTTGAAGCTTTTGTTTGCTTTCATTCGACAACAAGGCTTTAACAAACTAATAACTTGTTGTGTGAAGGCTATCCATGCTGTAAACACAGTGCTATGGCATCCAGGTAAGCAGACTCAGATATTACAAACAGACAAACAAAACAACCTCGGGAACCTATACATGCACCACAGCAAATATAATTATGTCTTGACAAGCAGTACACTCTTATCAGGGACTCACTTGGTCCACCCTTTTCGAAAGTATCTCCCGGACAATTCCATGCCACTTCTCAGTCAATAGAGCACTAGAGCACCCGACAGTTAGCAGTGATCTCCAAATCTGACGCGCACGATAGTTAGTACTTACAGGCATCTACACAAGTAGGACATAATTATATAACACATAGCTCACTTTTATTTCAGAATCACATTTTGGCAGGATTATATAATCTTTTCGTATCCTATACGTAAGTCCATTTCCAAACAAAGGTCCTCCAATTACACGATAATCATTAATCCATTTCAGTAAGCTGTCACGAACAGACGCTAACGAATTGTGTAAATCGTCGAAACTCTTCTCTCCCTTCACTTCAATGTAGAGTGCCATTGACTTGAAGACGAGAGAAAGAGACACATTAATTATGTCCATGTACTGTTCAGAGGGTGCTAAGAGAATGATTGTGCATCTATTAAAGAAGGACAGTGCTGAGTTGATCATTACAAACAGGTTCCGAGAGTACCTGAGACAAATGATATAATTAAAGTGAGTTTGGCATCTATAAAATACCCAAAGTACCTTCGAAAAACATCAATTGTCAATTTTGTGTTGATTGTAAAGATCCAAGACACCAATTTACTCGCCTGTACAGTAATGACAGCACGACATGTAATTAAAAAATGGTTCTACTAAATTATTGTGTAAGAATAACTCACATTTTCTCTTGACAAATCCTGTTGGATAAGATCTCCTATAATATATATAAGCCAAGCGGTGGACACATGTGGCAGGATCTTCTCAAACAGTGCACGCAAGTCTGCCTCCGGGCAAATGAAGACAAATGCTTGGAGCACCATTGGATCAAGCTCAAACATCTCCTCCAGTTGAGAGAAAAACAGCTTCACATAACTGTACGTGTTAGCAGAATTGATACTTATTTACAACAGACAAAATGTTCGGTACAGTAAGTAATTGAAATATCGTGATGTATATAATTATAAAACAGTTTGTTGCATTTTGTGTGGGGAGATCAAAGGAAACACTGTGCCAATATCTGCCATATGGCACAGGTCAAGCCTTGAACTGTGCCACTATCTAGATACTGGCATAGTATGGCTGAAGTTACCTAAAGCCCACCTTCCACCCAGTAACCTGAAACGGTCCGTTTTATAGTATAACACTGTTAACAGATTCAGTGGTAGGCAGAAAACGTTTTTCATGCGGCTGGTGCATTCCACAGCCGACCACAAGTAGTTGCAAACTAGTTGTCCTATAAAAGGAGTGATGTGTACACGGAAAGGAATGCAACAAATCAGTTGTTACACAGCTCACTCATGCCCACATGGGGTATATTGGCTCAGTAGTGCCTTTTCCCTCGAGGCCTGCGGCCCTGGGCCTAAGTCACTACTGAGCCAATATATCCCATGTGGCACTCCGTGCATTTGTCACAACTACATAAAAACGTTTAAATATGTATCCCCTTAAGGTAAGTCACATACACAAGCAATTTCTCACCAATGCATTCTGTTCTTTGCTGCTGCCACTCGCACGTCCACCAGTTTGAATTTTTGAGAAAGCTGACTCCAATTCTTAAACAGCATATCACAGTCATTGGAGTACAGGTCATCATAAGGCTGAGAGGAGCCACTCAGGAAGTTGCACAATGGCATAGGATACAGCCGCTCAATGCCAGATCCTTTGTTTATAGTCTGGACTATGAACCTTTGGAGCGCTATAGCTAATTGCGGTCTATATACCAAGAAAAAGGTTACAAACAGGGAAGGGATGGATGTGAAAAACATACCTGCATTGTTTAGGAGTGTAGTGACACAAGTAGTTGAATTCTACCCACTGTTGAGGCTCTGTTCCAGGATGCTTAGCACAGAGATGCTCTAAAATTAATGGAGCAAATTCAATCAATTTAGGAGGAATTTCAAGCTTGATAATACACCAAGCTAAGCACGTTGATAGTGCAAGTTGTTTCTCAGGAGGTAAAGTGTGAAGGTGCTCAACAGAAGGTTGAAGCCAGTCAAGAAAACGCTGTAACAGACATTATAAATTTTAAATCGCTAATACTATATACACACATACCTTCCTCAATGGTAGTAGTTCTCTATCTATAGAGACAAGTCTACCATTAGCATTTCGATCGGCACAGTAAGTGACCTTAATCTTAGCAAAAGACGAAAATATATGTTGCACGTCCTCGACAACTCTGTCGAGGGGTATTTCTTGTGAAAACTCAATTGAGAACACGTGTTTGTACTTTTCTAGGTACAACAGAAAGCACTGATATCTCATATCCGAATTATGGAGAACTTTTAAAGTTTCGGGGGTTTTTACACTTTCTCCAGACTTGAATCCAAAAACAGATAACATTTTGTTGGCGGCACCAGTGACAAAAGTTTCAAACACACCAGTAGAAACATGCACGTATTCTGGAAATGCCATTGAATCATATTGATGATAGGTTCCTATCGTGAACAAAACATATCATACGGGGGAAAACAAGAAGTATACAGCATACCTCTATTACTTGCCTTCTTCAAGTCTTCTTGGTCGAGTCGAAGGAAGCGATTCAAGAATTTTCCGCTATGCTGGGGTATATCATGAAGAAACTCGAAGTAGTCACATGCTTTACTTAAGGTCTTGGGAGTAAAAACCGCATACTTATATGGGATACACTTTTTCAAGAGGTCATGTTGTATTTGCAGGCGGCATGTCAACTCACAAAACATTTCATTAATATCTCTGCCAAGAAAAAACCATTATATCTTGGTGAAAACAAATAGATCTATACACACATATACCTCTCCTGAAACAGGCCAACATTTAGTTCCCAAGATCCAAGTTCTTTACATCCAAATCGGAGAAACACTTTGGAACTTTTGTCCCACTCCCAGTGTGGCTTGGGAATAATGACATGGAAGACAACTTCAAAGGGCTGGTGACTATCCGTCAAGCCAGGTAGTTTCCTGCAGAACAAGGGAGTGTGTATATATTACATATAACATGAGACCGAGTGTTTTAAAATATACGGGCACAAGCACGAGGGCGAATTACTTATATATTGCATAAAACATGAGGATTATCATGTTATAATTATAATTATCACGACGACCTTTAGTAATTGCACATCGTCAAGGGCTGTAATAGTCCTTTCCACACAACGGTACAAGGAATTTAAGTTATAGTTATACTATGGTCCGCCCTTGTGCTTGGTGGGTTTACTGCCATAAATCTCTAGCAACCATAGTATGAGTGTTATATACCCTATGTGATTGGCTAGCTATAATTGCGCATTTACTCCTATACCATGGTAACTCACTATTAGAAAGCAAAAAAAAAGCATTGAGGAGAAGCTTGCTCTACACTAGTTGGGCGGAGCCCGACCATCCCTGACAGGAGGTCGGGTTTCAAGCCTATGTCAGGATTTGTCTTTGCTGCAACTATATATAGTTGCAGCCCAATCACATTTCTACTGTGATCGGTGTCACGTCCGGTTGCGCAACCTCTAGCCTCGATTGCATGGTGATAGTGTGCATGCGTTAGTTTATTCACCAGAATCTGGGGAATCCCCTTTTTCTTTCTCTCATCAATTTCCGGCTATCTTTGTACATCAGCTTACTCTATTGCATTGTTCCAGAAGGCTTTCACAGTAGTCTGAAGCCAGAAGAGGCTCTCATCTACCTTTATGACGGTTGTATGCATGGTCAGGATGTTTTACATTGGATCTGTACAGGCTATGGGAAGTGTATGGTGCCTCAAACTGCTACTCGCGAAGCCAACCCGGCTATAGGACCATCCTAGACGTAGACGAGAGCCTCTTCTGTCTTAAAACTAGTGTTCAAGCCTTCTAGACCAACGCAATAGACGGCATAAGCCACAGCTTCACAGAACTCAGTCATAGAGACAAAGTATTAGAACATATTCTTAGTAAACGGACTAATTTCCGGTATAATTTACTAAGGTTTTACGTTCGTGGTACGATTACCCATATTCTGGGTAATTTGAAGCGCATGCGCACTATCACCCCTGCAATAGGTACCAGGCCGTATTTTAATCGGCCTTGAATCGAGGCTACGCAACCTCAAGCAAGGTAAAATTGGTTAACATCCACTTCAGAATAAGTTATAGTTATAGAACATGGGCATGAGGTATCTATGTGTTATAGTGTCCCAAAGCTCGAGGGCTTTATAGCCCGAGGGATGAGGGACACTATAACCATAGATACCGAATGCACATGTTCTAACTGATTTAGATCCCAAAACCTATTGGCTACTAGAAATGCACTAGCTTAGCAACAGTCAACCTATATATACAGCCAACCTAGCAACTGCATCATTATTCTTTTGAAAACTAATATCTGAAGTTGGCATCTCTGTGTCTCCTAAATCTGTGGTCTCTATTCAAGTCAACTGTTCCTCCACCTCTGTTTGATGGACAAAATTATAGTCCTAGCTCCACCCACAAAACGGAAACATCCAGCTCCTCCCCCAGTTTTGCAGCAAGCTAGCCCAGCACACTTTCCAAGAAACGAGCGGCTCGTACTACTCACAAAACGAAAGGAAGACACATAAGCTATAATTTGCAGCAAACAAGCCCAGCAAACGAGCGGCTCCTATATATATACTACTCTTGAACAAAGCGAAAGGAACTTTAGGAAGAAACCAAATCTAGAATCCCAGCACTTTCATACATCCAGCTCCTCCCCCATACAGCCTTGCAGCAAAAAAGCACAGCACACTGCCCAAAAAACGAGCGTCTCCTACTACTCTCGAACAAAGCCAAAAAAAGAAACTATAGTCTACTCTAGTTCTGTTATTATATTACTAGACAAAGCATCTAGCTACAATAATTTTTATGTTATTACATGTGCATCTTCTTGTAAATCACAATACAATGTAGTAGTTTGTAGCCCAGAGCAATCTATAGTACCGGTACAATAGCTCATAGTTCCCTGCTAAATACACTCAAATTATAGATAAGCTAACTTTAATGTAAAATTCATTATAGAAACTACTATAACACTAAATATTTTTTGAGCGAAAGCATAACATGGCGAGAGGCATTAGCAAGCGCACGCTTGCAACACTTGTTTACTGAGTAAAGCAACCAAACATTGATTTTAATATGGCAGCCTGCACAAAATAAATTTACAAAAGTAGAGAAAATTATCTACACGATCTTGTACCAAACATGTCTGGGGAAATATCAGAGGGAATTAGTTATAGTTATACTATGGTTCTAGGGATTTATGGCAGTAAACCCACCAAGCACAAGGGTGAGGTGTACGTGGTTTACGTTGCCATAAATCCCTGTGTGTCCAAAGAGATCAAGTTCACAAATGGCTACTATAGCTAGCTGCTTTAACAGATCTTTTCTAACTCTTGTAGCTAACAAAAAGCTAGCGCTTGTGCAAGGCTAACTCATATGTTGAATAGAAAGTTTGTGCGAACAGATGATTCTATGAAAGATTCTGAAGAGACTGCAACAGCCTTCAATGTGAGTCAAACTAGCCATAACTCGAGAAAGAAGCTTTAGTTTGCTGATCCACGACTCAAAATCCAAGAGAACGTGGCTAGAAGCCTATAGAAGCTGTTAGTTTTCATTGCATTGCAACCATTAAGCAGTTACAGCTGGAATACAGACACAGACACAGACAGTCGTATCCTTCGTGCGGCTACGCTTCGAGGCATAATCACTTGTGCATTATTCAATAGCTAAAACTTTAATTTTACATGCAGTCTTATAAATAGATCAAGCACATGGCATGCAGTTGCAACTGAAGTGATCATTTTAATGCACAGTTGATTGCAAAATGGGCGTGGCAGCAGCACTTCCGTCCCCCAGTGAGTCATTGAAAACTAATCGCAATGTCAGCACATTCCATTGCATTAAGTAAAAAGGTATATTGCACAGCTAAAATGCGCTGAAAACTGCATTAACGATTATAGCTAGCGAGTCATCTCGTCACTGGGACACCTGCGCTTACTGGGTGGGCCTTGAAAATGACTACAATGTATTATAATTGCTTATAAGCTATAAAAGCATCCTAGAATTTAAAAGCAATAATTATAACGTATTCCTCGAAGAGAGGGCCTGCATGGTATCGACTGCTTGCGCATGCGCTAACCATTAACCAGATACCGGCTAACGCAGGATAACAACGTGTATATGCTCAGTAAAACAACAACGTCACAACAAACGGAAGTGGATTGAAGGAAGTAGATAGAAAGTTCGATTAAAGGTTTCTAGCCCATCCGAGAAAGAGCTGGTAGCTACCCGTAGCCTGCTATGCTAACAAAATACCCACAGCCTGCAACAGTGTGGATGACAATCGTCTGAACGGAGTGAAAGCTGACAATAGCCTAATGGACAGGCCACGCCCATCTAATACTAACTTTGGTGAAAGTCTACTATACTACTGCTACAGAAAGAAAATAACTCACAGCTCTGTCTCTGGCTAGCTAAATAGCTCTGTGTATGACTTTCAATACTTTGTCGATCACGATATTTTCGTGATAAATTCAGTATTATAGGACATTTTAGGAATAAGTATCCAATAATGTTGCGCATGCGCAAGCAGTCAGTAGCAGGCCTTCTCTTGGGGAGGCCAGGGAAGGAGGCTATATAACGTACTGGCATGTTATTATAAGCACATATCACATATAAGGGCTTGACAAGGCTAGCTAGCGTACGTATAGTGCAAGTATATACTTGGAATGACATCGTAATTCCACACACATAATTTTATGTGCAGTACCTTATATCTGCTACTTCATGTTGTCTTGATTCAGCTGACTTTGGGAGCTTTTTGGTAGGCTTGCCTTTGTTCGGTTTACGGCCTTGAGCATGTAATAGATCTTCTGGTTTCTTTGATTTAATATACAAGATTTCTGTATGTGTCTTTTCGGCTTGATCATTCATATTGTTACATGTACTGCTGCTACCGTCCGCATCTGAATCCTTTGTAGGAGCCAGGTCATTTGGTGGTATATCTTTCGCTAGTTCATCCACCTTCTGGTCATTCTTGGATACTACCATACAGCTGCTGCCGTCAACTTTAGGGTACTTGACCGTTTCTCCAAGTGATGAATCACTAACAGTCCTCTTCCGTTGAACAGACTGCACAGGCTCACCAAGTCTCACTTGGTCATTGCTAGGCTCAGCAGCAGTGTTTTGCAAGTGGGCTTCTGCATGAAATGAAGGGTTGATTTTAGCAGAGGGTCCAAAGACAGGCTGATGAGAAAGAATACGCTGGCTAGAGTTCAATTCGGCGTTATGTTTCTCAAACCATCTTTGTCTATCTTGTGTTCCACAAAAGGGGCAAGTATGTGCAGCAGGGTCAACATTCAAATTCTTTCCACAATGATTACAAGGGGGACCAAGCTGATTCTGTTCATTATCAGACACTCCAACTTCTGTGTCTTTCTTCTGTGTAGAATGGGAGCAACTTCCACAGTACCTGACACTAGGATCGGGAATGTTCTTATCACAGTATTCACAGGTAGCTGGAGTTGGATCAGTGGAATTCGGTATGGATCCCGTAGTGTCAATGACAACCTGCAAAATGGAATAAAAATGCATGCAACTTTAAACAACTTTTTATCGTACGGTATAGTCACTGTAATTATATCAAAATAGGCACATAACTCGTTTACCTCTACGGTAAGCTTTAAAGCCGTTCTATCTGATCATGCACACTGCTGCTAACACATACAAACTGGCAAAACCAAACAGTTGCAGGCATCAACATTTGTCCACAGTTCAGCAATAATTTTGCTACAGGTTAACTAAGCACCACATAAGGAATACCTTCAACCATCTGAATAAAAATGTCTGGGTAAGGCTTAAAAACATTTGCAATGTGGTTGGAGAAAACACCAGAAACAAGCGACAAGGTAGAGCCAAACCATAACGTCGGGCGTCGGGCCTTCACACATAATTATATATAATTATATAGACGTATTATATAATAGTTAGACACTGTTTTGGAGGTGTCTATGGGATTTAGAAGCACAAAAGCATTGATTTAGCATCCCGAGCGTAACGAGGGTACTATAATGGCTGAGGGCTTCTAAATCACATGGAACCGACAAAACAGTGTCTAGATACTAGTGCGCATGTGTAAACCTTGACTATTTACATTAATTGACAACGGGTATACTAAGTAAGTTGCAGGTATATAAGTCTCTGAGGCACTTTTCCCATGTACTTCCCATGTAACTACTATCTAAGTTACACGAGTGTTGCAAGCGTGTGCTTGCTAATGCCTCTCGCCATGTTATGCTTTCGCTCAAAAAGTAGTAGTGTTATATATAGTAGTTTCTATAATGAATTTTATATTAAAGTTAGCTTATCTATATAAAGTCACTGAGAAGAAAAGACTTGTTTACATGCATCTATTGTTGTATTATGTGGCTTAATTAATTACCAGGACCTCAAGAAAGAAGAAAATTGATTCTTTCAGGATCTGTAGTTCAATATCTAAGAATAAAAGACTTGTGTACATGCATATCGTTATCTATATTGTTATAATTTTATGGTAGTGTTTTGTGGCTTACCAGCTAGCTAGGCCCTCAAGAAAAAGATGATTCTGCCAGGAGGATCTGGATATCACACATGGGGAATGAGCGCGCATGCGCATTACATCCACAGGAATAATTAAAGGGTGTGTCCAATTTCACAAATGGCTACTGCTTAGCTGTTTTAACAGATATTTTCTGAGTCTTGTAGCTAACAAAAAGCTAGCGCTTTAGTGCAAGGCTAACTCATAATATTATGTTGAATGGAAAGTTTGTGCGGACAGATGATGCTATGAAGAGACTGCAACAGCCTTCAATGTGAGTCAAACTAGCCATAACTCGAGAAAGAAGCTTTAGTTTGCTAATCCAAGAGAACGTGGCTAGAAGCCTATAGAAGCTGTTAGCTTTCGTCGCATTGCAACCGTTGAGCAGTTACAGCTGGAACAGACACAACACACACACACACACACACACACACACACACACACACACACACACACACACACACACACACACACACACACACACACACACACACACACACACACACACACACACACACACACACACACACACACACACACACACACACACACACACACACACACACACACACACACACACACACACACACACACACACACACACACACACACACACACACACACACACACACACACACACACACACACACACAGCTTTACCGTATCCCTCGTGCGGCTACGCCTCGAGGCATAATTACATTAGAGCAAGGGCTTTAGGTTATATAAACCACCTGAACCCGAAGGTAAGGTGTGGTTTATAACCATAAAGCCCGAGGCTTTAATGTAAACTGATATATATTTCTGTATAGAAATGTGCAAGATACTGGTTGCATCACTGATCCCACCCCTCTGGATATTTGCTTGCCAATATCACCCGACCAGAGGAGGTCCGACACGATCACGTGATACACTTTTTAATTACATTCTTGTTCATTTCTCCACTGTGGGTGCTAATGCCACAATGGATGTGCCAAAGCTACATAACATAAAGCTACCAGGAGTGCGGCCACTCATGCTAATACACACTGCATGCAGGATAATCTGTAATCAGAGGGAAACTCAAAGAGTGTACCATGATTGATGCTAAAAAGGATGCCAAAAATCCAAAGTCTATAGCTGCTGCATCAGTGCTCAGAGCCTTGCAGCTCTCTTCTCACTCTTGCTAAGCATTCTAGTGCAGAGCTAACTACTGAGTAGAGTAGCAACACTCCATGGACAAATTTTGCTATATGCACTCTTCAGAAAAGGCTGCAAAGGCTGCAATATGGCATTCCAAGTACTATATAGGCATAATTCAAGAACTGAGCATTATTTTGCAAATCCACGTATTGAAAACGTTACTAGAAGCCTATAGAAACTCTTACTTGCACTTCATTGATCTTTGAGCAGCTGAATGTAGCAGTATACCGTATACCTCGCTTGCGCAAGCACACCGAGGCATACTATATGAAGCCATAATTATGCTATAAAACTTGCATGGGGACATAATAATGATCTTTCATAGTTCACAGGCTTTCCTTTTCTTGCTGTAGTCATAGATACTTTATAGTCTAGCTATCTCAACATAAATTAGAAGGCAGCAAAAATAAAAAGACAAAATGAGACAACAAAGAAAGAAAAAAGAAGGCCTGATTCGGAAAATTGAGACACTGCCAAGGTACCAAGCTACTGCAAGTACACGCCAGCATATCTATGATACCAGGGAACCAGCGTGGTGAGCTCTGGTGGTAGGGTCCTGCTAGATTATAATGCTATCTTTTCGTGAGTATTAATTTCTGCTATTTCTGCGAATGAGAGTAAAATCGCAAAAATGTGTACTCGTAGATAATTGGAAAATGCAATGAATCTCATTAAAACCTCTTGCGAGTTATTAGATAATTTGCTATGAAACATTAATTTCACAACTTGAGCAGGAATTTAGCAGAATTTAAAATGAGCTAAACAGTGATAACACAAACAAATCTACCTGTGAAAATAATTATGTCACCTTAATCTAGACTTGTAAATCTAGCTATAGGTATAGCTAGCTAGCTTGTGTAAACTGCTAGCTTCGATCCCATGCAGAGAGCGGCCTGGAATCGAGGCTAGTAAACTGCTTGCCAACTTCAGCACACAAAGTTACAAAGTTATAGTCATAGATCTACGTGGGCAGTCCAGTATCTCCACCTTTGTATGCCCACGCTCCTTTTTACCTGTCTACCTTCACGCAACTTTGCGATATAGGCTCTCCTTTTTCACTCTACTAGCCTTTATTTCTTTATTTCTCCGTGTGTTCAGCCATTTTAGAACAATTAATTAAAAAAGCGACACTTTTTGCTACTTAATTGTGTACAGTACGTACTACATGTATATCTACAATAGAAAAAAGTTTTGATTCTTTGGATTGCCTATAATTATATATACAATGGAACCTCCATAAAACGAACACCATTGGGGAAGAAAAGTTTTGATCCTTTGTATTGCATATACAGTGGAACCTCCATAAAACAAACATCATTGGGGAAGAGCCGTTTGGCCGGTGATCCTCGTTGAAAGGTTTCGGTTGCCAACCACATGTATGTTCGAGTCAATTCCTGCTGCGACTGAATATTTTACAAGAAATGGTAGTTGTTTACCGGCCGTACTTATTCGATTTAAAGCGACCCTCCAAATGTGCGACACCCTCAATCTTTTCCAATTTTCTGACCTCTAAAAATAGCGACTACAGCGTTCACACGACTACAGCGTTCACAATCATTTTTTTATGTCGCGTCCTAAATATATAGAGGTCAAACCACAGCCTCAATTCCAGGCCGCAAGAAACAATGTAATTTAAGCGGCCTATAATCGAGGACAGTAAAATAACCTCCAATTAGAATTAGATGCGACCCTCTAAATATGTGACACCAGGCTCCAAAAGAAACGACCTCTGGCTTCATAAAATTATGAATACCATACTTATTCGATTTAAAGCGACACTTTTATTTAAAAAAGTGACAAATTATTTAAAAGTGTCGCTTTAAATCGAATAAGTACGGTATAGTACACTTTTAAAAAAACCTACCTGGAGTACTGTGCATATAATGAAAGCACCGCGGGTGCTGATGCCTCGGTGGAGGTGTCAAAGCTAAAGCTACTAGCTATTATAACAATAGCTTTTATACACACATTATATATTATCATAATGAACATTTTTGCATAAATTTTGCTGCAGAATCCAGAATCACGAAGAAACTCAAAGAGTGGGTAATGATCGATCATGATTGTCGTTAAACCGATTGATGCCAAAAGTCCAAGTCTAAAATGAATGGCAGCATCAGCAGAGCCTTGCAGCTCCTCACTCTTGCAACTACCAATAGCTAGCGTTCTAGTGCAGCGAGCTAACTACTATATATAAGTACAGTAGCAACACTCCATGGACAAGTTTTTCTACGCACTCTTCTGAAAAGACTGCAATGGCATTCCAAGTAAGCAAAACTAGGCATAACTCGAGAACGAAGCATTATTTTGCAAATCCAAGAATCCAAGAAAACATGACTAGAAGCCTATACTTGCACTTCTTTGATCCTTGAGCAGCTGTATCAGTCTACACACACACACAGACACACCGACACACACACAAACACACTACCGTTACCTCACTTGCGCATGCGCACCGATGTATAATTACAGTTGTTGTTGGAAGTGAAAATGATATTTTTGACGTACCTATACAGTGCAGTATAGAGGAGGTACGACACGTATATGTCAGTTGTCATACTTCATTGAGATTCATACACGTACCATTGGATTCCTTGTTAAAAAGCGCTTCTATTATATATGCAACCAGTTAAAGTTAGCATTTTCCATGTAGAAGTCCCAGGCATACTTGTCCACCACATAAAGCATAAATGAAGCCATAATTGACCACATAACTTCCGGGGCCAAACTCAATGCAAATAGACTATAGTTTCATTATGTTCTTTGCGAGATCGAGCGGCCATTTTGACTATGACGTTCACTGATGCAAAGAATTGGCCTCGTCAACGTCGCAGTAGAAATTGATCACACAATCGGTCATTACCCACATGATTACCCACATGATTAACAAAAGTAACGAGAACCAATCGTTGATGGGCAGCCAGTTGCCAATGTATGCTGGCCAGTGAGTCTAGCAAGCTTTACTCAGCGGCTACGCTTTGAGGCATGATACAGCTTGCTTGCCTAGATCAGTCGCTAGCTTAGCTATATAGCTGTATTAGAGTCGTCACTCGTCAAAGTGGTATATATTGGTTAAGCGCATAGATCTAGCTGCTATAGATCTGACCTCATAAGCCAGGGTTTCATACAGCTGGGAGGGGGAAACGTTTAATTTAGGGGGGTATGGGGGTCGTTCCCCGGAAAAAATGTTATTTTCTGAGGTGCAATTTGGGGTTTTTGTGTGTCAAGCCATGAAATTAAACGTTTTTAAGGGGAAAAGTCCTGTATTTTGTTATGAGATCATATTTCTAGAGGGGAGGGGGGGTTCCAGGGCGCCCCTCTCTCTATGAAACCCTGTTAGCATGCTAATCATTCAGTTTCTACAGTAGTATAGGTTATTCATAAAACAACAGGGTACCAGAACACATGAATACTATCACCGTGTACCAAGCTTTGAATGCGTAGTTAATCATTTGCGATGACGCAGTCACTAGCTGTTCAAGCCCTATTGCATTTCTAACTATTGCAAAATACATTTGAAGCTTAATTCCTATAATTATTGCATGCCCATGTTCATTAGCTGTTTGTGTGCTTCGTTCGTTTGTGATCTATGCGAAAAATAGCAATCAAACCCAATACACAGACGGAGGTGTTATCACACCTTGGATTGCAACATTCAGCATTCAGGAACCACCAATGATCCAACAATACTCACCTCTGGAGTTATATTTTGATCACTGTTACCAGTGTTTTCTGCGCTTGCCTCTAACTGTGCAGCACCTTCTGACTGCTCTGCTAAGCCTGGAGGACCAAGAGTAGGCGAGTCATTGGAGAGGCGGTTTTCTCCTGACAAACTCAGTGGGTTTTGAGTTATTTTGGTTGCATTTTGTTGCTGTTCATTTCTTGTCTCGGTACCAGAAGCTCCAACATCAGATTGATTCATTGTTTCGGTTCCTTCAGCAGGGGGAGGGAGAATTATGCGTTGGGCTCCAACTAAGACTGGTGGGTGAGTGAACGTTTCTGCTGTTTCAGGTTCACCGGGACTAGGTCTAACAGTCGATATGTCTGTACTTGTTACTAGCTCAGCAACTGCTTTAGGTATTACTGTCTGCAGGGGGGAAGAGAATAATAGACAGATTACTGGTACTGTGGAGACGGAGTGGGAATGTTTACTAATAATAAAAGTTGATGAGGATGATCTACATTATAGGCCAAATTACTGGGAATATTGCACTTGGAATATAGTTAGCATCACGAATAATCACGAATAATTTGCTTGTAGTAGGTCTTCATCCCGTTCTAGAAAACAACTGGTACCTGGAACCAGGAGTATATGAATTCATGCACTCTTGTTGGAACCAATGAAATGAAAGCACTGCTGGTGGTGATTGCCTCGGTGGAGGCACCAAAGCTATATGATATGACTACACCTAGCTAGTAGACTTACACTGTGGTGCAGCTAAGTGCAGCTCTTTTCTCACTCTTGCAGCTACCAATAGCTATAGCGTTCTAATGCAGAGCTAACTACTAAGTAGAGTAGCAAAATTCTATGGACAAGTTTTGCTACGCAAAGGCTACAATTCCAAGTAAGCAAACCTAGCTATAACTCGAGAACAAAGCATTATTTTGCGACAAATCCACAATTTAATATCCAAGAAAACAGGACTAAAATCCTATAGAAGCTCTTACTTGTACTTATTCATCCCTGAGCAGCTGTAGCAGCTAGTCCACGCACGCACGCACACCCAACACACACGCGCATGCACACTGAGGCAATTATCCACTAGGCCAGGATTAATATGATCGTAACAATCAATAACAGCTACTCAATGGACATTATATACTACAAGTATATATAATTAACTCACCACTGGAAACTCGGGAGAATTTACATTTTGGTCACTGATACCAGTTTCCTCTGTACTAGCCTTTACCTGTGTGACACCCTCTTCTCCTAGACTAGGTGGGTCATTGGAGAAGCCTTGTGTGAGTTTTTCTCCTGATGGACTAGGTGCGTCCTTGGAGTGGTTTCGTGTGAGCTTTTCCCTGGATGGGCTTTGGGTGTCTTCCATTGTACTTTCATTGTTTGTTTCGGTATCGGTAGCTCCAACATCAGATTGATTTCCTGCCATGATTTCTTCAGCAGAGGGAGGGTGAATTAGGTGTTCAGCTCCAGCTAAAGCAGGTAGGTAGTAAAAGTTCTCAGATTCACCAAGTTTAGGAGACGCTGTGTCTAGGTTCAATGTACTTGTTAGTTGCTCAGTATCCGCTTCAGGTGTTGCTATCTGCATAAAAGTACAGGAAAGACAGACTGACAGATTGCCACCATAATATCATTGGAATTGGCAGAATCTTTGCAACACAGAGAGTATAGAGCCAGTAAAGAACGAGTCCATTTGTCAGTACTGTACAGATTGCGTGTGTACTATTAGCCTTGTCCCCAGGGAAAGTTGTCTCTAAAGTAACGCTACGTCGCCAACTATAGGCCTAACCTATTTTTGGTTAGAAACCGGAAAAACATATATTTTTCTGTTGACAAAAGCAGCGTTGGTCCTAGCATAGATCCTAGCTTGCATTCCACACAAAGAATAGCAATTGATTGGGGGGGGGGGGGGTATTGAGGGCTTTAGCCCCATTTTGTAATGACCTGGCCTCATGATCAATGGAGAAGCAGTAATTTATTATCCCAGCTCAGAAGCAGCAACCTTAAAAATCTAAGACATTTCAGGTAAATAGCACTTTCCAGACGGGACACAGGACTGAGCCTCCAAATCCATGACTGTCCTAGTTGGGCAGAGTCCAACCATACGCAGAGGGTTGGACTCCGCCCAACTAGGTCTGTCATAGCTACTAATAGCTTTTATACACACAGTATAATTATTATGATGAACATGCTTGCATTAATCTGCATCACATGCACAGGGAAACTCCAAATAGTAGATAATGATCGACCATGATTGTTGTTAAAAACGATCAATGCCCCAAGTCTAAAATTAATGGCTGCATCAGCATGCAGAGCCTTGCAGCTCTCTTCTCACTCTTGCAGCTACCAATAGCTAGAGTTCTAGTGCAGAGATAACTACTAGAGTAGCACACTCAGTGAAAAAGTTTTTCTAAGTACTCTTCTGAAAAGGCTGCATGGCATTCCAAGAAAGCAAAACTAGGCATAACTCGAGAATGAAGCATTATTTTGCAAATCCAGAAAACACGACTAGAAGCCTATATAGAAACTCTTACTTACACTTCATTGATCCCTGAGCAGCTGTAGCAGTCTACACAGATCGACAGAAACACACACACACACTACCGTATACCTCGCTTGCGCATGTGCACCAAAATGTCTGTTTTTGTTTCCAGTTGCTAACCACGCCCAGATACAATCAATAGTAGGCTGTACATTGTTCACCTTCGTTCTATTAAAGAAAAATCGGCCTGGGAACAAGGCTATAGTGTACTAGAGTAGACTACTGAATTTCGTCAGACGTCAATAACCGTCAGCTATAAAAATGAGTATAATGCACAAACAAAACGAGTAACTAAACACACCAATAGGTGGCTATGGGACTACTAACCAGCGAAAATTTGGATGTGCCAAGTCGTTCCCAGTCGGAGCTGTGATCACTAGAAAAAACTGTCCAATAATTCGATTTTTGGCGAGTGTAATCTACATGTAATTCCGTTTTTGCCAGAACTACACGGCTAGAGTTAACTGACACATGCTGGGCTCAAATCCCACCCTGTACTCCCCCCTTAGCAATGAGCCTCACCCACCCAGAAAGCTATGGTGGGTAGGGCCTGACTCAGAACTTTACTTTCGCCAGGCATAAACTACTCAATCTATCTATCAGCTTCGCAAGGTTTACTGACTCTGCAATTGCTCCACCATGTACTGTACTCACTCTAGATTGAGCCCAGTACGTGTCAGTGACTCTAGCTGCAGAGGAGGTCGGACATCACTTGAACTTTCACTAATTATGATCTTTTAATGACATTCCAGGCCAAATCACTTTTTGTTTTTGCTGACTCAGCAATAGAACATGCACTGGATCTCAGGACCGGATCTAGCTAGGTATGGCTATTATGTGTTGATAGGCAGTAACCATCACAGACACCAAACACAACTAGTTGTCAACAGATTCAGCGACAGAAACCGTGCAGAAACATCGTCTCATGAATCAGTTGCCCTCTATAACATAGTCGACTCAGTATTAGGCCGCCCAACTTTTAGAGGGCAGCTGAAATATGAGACAAGCTGAAGTACAGTAAGACGCTACTGCTGAGTCAGCAAAAACGAAAAGCAATTTGGCCTGGAATGTCATTAAAAGGTCATAATTAGTGAAAGTTCAAGTGATGTCCGACCTCCTCTGCTCTAGCTGTGTAGTTCTGGCAAAAACGGAAATAGATTACGCTCGCCATCCAAATCTTGTTTTGTTCGTGCATTTATACGCACTTTTAGCTGACGATTATTAACGTCTGACGAAATTCGGTAGTCTACTCTACATGTGGTTTTTGCTTACATGACGGTAATTATGCCTAGAGGCGTAGCCGCACGAGGGATACGGTAAAGCTGACTGTGTGTGTGTGTGTGTGTGTCTGTTCCAGCTGTAACTGCTCAACGGTTGCAATGCGACGAAAAAAACTAACAGCTTCTATAGGCTTCTAGCCACATTCTTTTGGATTTTGATTTGATTTTGATTTGTGGATTAGCAAACTAAAGTTTCTTTCTCGAGTTATGGCTAGTTTGACTCACATTAAAGGCTGTTGCAGTCTCTTCAGAATCTTTCATAGCATCATCTGTTCGCATAAACTTTCTATTCAACTTATGAGTTAGCCTTGCACTAAAGTGCTAGCTTTTTGTTAGCTACAAGAGTCAGAAAAGATCTGTTAAAGCAGCTAGCTATAGTAGCCATTTGTGAACTTGATCTCTTTGGACACACAGGGATTTAAGAGTCAGAAAGAGCTGCTAAAGAAGCTAGCTATTTTAGTAGCATTAGTGAACTTGCAGACACACCCCTTATTCCTGGATGTAATGCGCATGCGCGCTACATATCACAAGTAAGAGAAACCATTTTGAACCCCAGATCTTGCAATTTTCTTCTTTGTTGAGGTCCTGGTAAGCCACAAACCAATTTTTTCTGATAACTCTTTTTAGACTGCTTGTTATACATGTAGATACTACTTTCTGTGATTGAATTCTATCTTTAATACTTATCGCACAGACTACTGATATGCCTTTGACAAAGGTTTACTCCCACTGTTTGGCTACAGGCCATTAATTAAGACGATCAGTGTGCACTATTAACTGTGGACCCCCCTTTCTTGTGAAACAATCAAAGCACATTGCTTTATCTCTTCTATAACACTCTAGAATACTTTTGAGCGAAAGCAAAAATATGGCGAGAGGCATTAGCAAGCGCACGCTTGCAACACTCGTTTTGAATTAACTAAATTCTACAAACTCCAATATGCACTTGGAATACATGTACATTGTAGTAGTATCAAGGGCCCAGGAGTGCATGAATATTGCTTGCTCTCTTTATAAGCCCCTAATTGGTAGCATGGTCTTATTATTCTCCCTTTCTAGGAAACAAGGTTACCAATGAATAACTTAAACTTGGTTAATTCCCATGGTTGAGTAGCTGAGCATATCTAACAACTAATGTTGCAAGCTGTGCTGTGCTGTGCTAATGCCTCTCAGCACATTTTGCTGATAGAAGAACTTAGGCTAGATCTTAGCCTCGATTCCAGGCCGCACTTCACATCAGGGAAGTGGGCCTGGTATCGACTATTTGTGCATGCGCTAAATCTCCTCCCGATATCTGGGGGCTTTGGATAACATCGTATACGCTCAGTATAACACAATGAACAGAAGTGGATTGAAGGAAGTAGATAGAAAGTTCGATTGAAGGTTTCTAGCTCATCGGATAGCATTCTCTGATAGCTACCCTTAGCCTGCTATGTTAATGAAAGCACCGCAGGTGCTGATGCCTCGGTGGAGATGCCAAAGCTACATAACATAAAGCTACTAATAGCTTATTTTTGCAATAATTATTTTGCTGCATGCAAACTCAAAGAGTGGGTAATGATCGACCATGATTGTTGTTAAAAACGATTGATGCCAAAAGTTCAAGTCTGGCTGCCATCAGCAGAGCCTTGCAGCTCTCTTCTCACTCTTGCAGCTACCAATAGCTAGCGTTCTAGTGCAGAGCTAACTACTAAGTAGAGTAGTAACACTCGGTAAACAAGTTTGGCTACGTGCTCTTTTGAAAAGGCTGCAATGGCATTCCAAGTAAGCAAAACTAGGCATAACTCGAGAACGAAGCATTATTTTGCAAATCCACGAATTAAAATCCAAGAAAACATGACTAGAAGCTTATAGAAACTCTTACTTGCACTTGATTCATCCTTGAGCAGCTGTAGCAGTCTACACACACACACACACACACACACACACACACACACACACACAAACACACTACCGTATACCTCGCTTGCGCATGCGCACCGAGGCATAACAAAAGACTCACAGCCTGCAACAGTGTAGATGATAATCGTTAAACAGAATGAAAGCTGACAAGAGCCAATATAGACAGGCCACACTCATCTAACACTAACTTTGGTGAAACTCTATGATACTACTGCTACTGACTCTATCAGAAAGAAAATAGCTGTACAACAAACCTACAGCTCTGTCTCTAGCTAGCTAGCTATATAGCGCTAGCTGTGTATGACTTTTAGGATATTTTTTCAGTGATATAGGACATTTTACGGGAACATAATTATATCCAATAATTTGGCGCATGCGCAAGCAGTCTGCATGTAGCAGGCCTTCTTTTCTCTTCGAAGGCCGGTGAAGGAGGCTAAGGCTATCCAAGCTAAATCGGCCTGGGAACAAATGTAGCGCTTTGGCAGCCCACTGACAGTATTATATAATAACAGATTCAGTATAAACAGCTTAATTCCTCCATATGGGCATCATACCACAAGCAACTCACCCCTACATGTAGGAACTCAAGAGAAGCTTCATTTTGATCACTGCTCCCAACCTCCACAGTACCTGCCTCTTGTGTATCACCCTCTGCTAAACCTAGAGGACTAAGGTTATTGGTATGGTCTCGTGTGAGGTGTTCTCCTGGTGGACTAGGTGGGTCATTGGGGGGTTCTTGTGCGAGATTTTCAATGGAGGGGCCTTGTGCGACTTCTTCTCCTGGTAAACTGGGTGGCTTTTCGGTATTTTTCGTCGTACATTCTGTCTCAGTACCAGTAGTTCCAACATCAGGTTGCACTGCTATGATTCCTTCAGCAGAGAGAGGGTGGGTTAGGCGTTCAGCTCCTGCCAAGTGGGGAAAGTTCTCAGATTCGCAAGGACTAGGTCTTGGACTCAATATCGATGTACTTGTTTCTAGCTCAGCATCTGTTGCTGTCTGCAGAGGGAGGCAGGCAGTAGCTGATTTGCTGGGTGTTGTCAGGCCAACCTCACAGTATGGACACACGTTAAAATTTTTTCCAACAGAAAGCGGCACAGATGTAGTACAAGCAGGGTTTACACATTGGCAAAGCTCTTCACCTCCTGATGCCTGTGACATCTTTCTTGATCTCGTTGGTGGTAGACTATGCTGGTTCTTTAAGCTCTGTATTACTACTGTACAGCTAACTTGATCATGAAGTGGTTTGTGTACAGAGTGAGGAATTGGAAGGGAGCTAGGTTACGTCTATATATTATATGCTATAAGCTAGCTATATTAGCTATATACTAAATGTTTTACAGTGTGTAGGAAGCCACATGCAAGAGGTTCGGTATTTCCCCGGGAAAGTCCCATCTATAAATTCCTGTTTTGATGTAGATCTATCTCATCAGGAATGTTAGACTCTATGTTATGGTTACAACATGGGCATGAGGTATCTATAGCCCTGTTTACACGCAAAGTAATGCACATTGTAATCCAGATTAGATAATGCGCATTAGTGCGTTTACACAGCCACAAAGCCAGTTGTGGTTTTATGCTGTGTAAACAGTCTGAACCGGATTAGTAACCTCATGCAAAGTGCTTCAATTGGAAAAGAAGTAAGAATCTTGGAAAGAGGACCTTATGTAACAGTTTGGAGTGATCTAATGGCTCACAATAATAAAGTAAGTCAGTATGATAGTAGATCTAATGCCTGAGGCCTCCTGTGTTCTGAGCATGCCTATATAGTAAGGCCTATTCATTGCTAAGTTACCAAATCCTGCTCATAAGCCTATATGCTTTGCTTTGCTTGCTATTATGGATGTTGTTATTGTATCTGTTGGTTATTTAATGACGACAAGAAGTACTATGCTTAGACAACAAGCTGTAATTAAAAGTAAAAAGAATTCAGCAAGAAGAAGAACTCGTTTTTATGAGAGACAGGCTCAAGAACGTTTGCTGTTTGCTATGACAATGTCTTTAGCAACAGCCAGAATGTCCTCAACACCAAGAACTATCTGAACAAGAGAAAGAAGTTCTCAGTGGTGGGAGCGGGTTGTAATGGAAACGTTTACCCATCAAGACTGGATGCACAATTTCCGAATGAGCCGAGAGACGTTTTTATTCGTCTGCCAGGAATTAAAATCTATTGAAAAAAGAAATACCTTGATGAGGAAAGCCATTCCACTCCAAAAAAGGGTTTCTATCGCTCTATGGTTTCTCTCCACCAATTCTGATTTTAGAACGATTAGCCATTTGTTTGGTGTCTCTAAAGCATCGGTTTGCCTCATAACCATAGATGTGTGTATGTGCATTGTTGACCATCTACTTCCTAAGTATATCCGTATGCCTTGTGGTGATGCATTGAAGCAAGTGGTGGCTGGGTTTAAAGAGAAATTGGGGTTTCCACAGTGCGTTGGAGCAATTGACGGTACACATATACCTATAATCTCACCACAAGAGTGCCCAGCCGACTATTACAACAGAAAAGGTTGGCATTCTATCATTCTCCAAGGATTGGTCGATCACAATGGTCTTTTCATGGACATTTACGTTGGCTGGCCAGGACGAGTCCACGATGCAAGAGTTTTCTCCAATTCCTCACTGTTCAGAAAAGGTCAAGAAGGATCATTGGTACCCACTTTGACGGAGATGATAGAGCAGTGTGAAATTCCACTCGTGATTCTAGGTGATCCGGCATATCCACTTTTAAAGTGGCTCATGAAGGCCTATCCCGACACAGGACGTCTCACCCTTGAACAGAAGACTTTCAACTATCGCCTTAGTAAAGCTCGAGTGGTTGTTGAGCATGCGTATGGTCGTTTGAAGGCTCGATGGAGATGTTTGATGAAGCGTAATGACACCAATATTTGTGATATACCTAACATTGTCTCAGCTTGCTGTGTTTTGCACAACATCTGTGAACTTCGAGAGGAATCATTTGATGACGAGTGGATTGAGAGTGACTCATCATTTAGTATGATTAGACAGTCGGCATCTGACTCAGTAGATATTAGTGGTGACCAGATAAGGAGTGCATTAACACAATATTTCAGTACATGATATTAATGTGACGTATAATTATAATTATATGTAATAAGGACTGTAATACTATGATTATAATTATAACGTTTGATGATTGAAGTTAGTAATTCGAGTCTTGGTTAAATGATTGTGATGGTGGCGGGAAGTACTGTCATGGCTGCTGTATCATCTGTCCAAGCATTTGCATCATCTGTAGTTGATGTGCCTGTTCCTCCTTTCTTCTCACGTCTTCTAATTTTCTATCTTAGACCTCGTTAGTAGTAATGCGCTTTACAATGCGCATTAGATGCTGCGTGTAAACAGGGCTATAAGCCAAAGCTCGAGGGATGAGGGACACTATAACCATAGATACCTAATGCACATGTTCTAACTGATTTAGATCCCAAAACCTATTGGCTACTAGAAATGCACTAGCTTAGCAACAGTCAACCTATATAAACAGCCAACCTAGCAACTGCATCATTATTCTTTTGAAAACTACACAGCCAAAAATCCACAGGTCCGTTTCAGGCCGTTAGTTGAAAAATATCTGAAGTTGGAATCTCTGTGTCTCTCCTAAGTCTGTGGTCTCTATTCAAGTCAACCCTGTTCCTCCACCTGGACAAAATTATAGTCCTAGCTAGCTCCACCCACAAAACAGAAACATCCAGCTCCTCCCCCAGTTTTGCAGCAAACAAGCCCAGCACACTTCCCAAGAAAAAAGCGGCTCGTACTACTCTCACAAAGCGAAAGGAAGACACCTAAGCTATAATTTGCAGCAAACAAGCCCAGCAAACGAGCGGCTCCTATACTACTCTTGAAAAAAGCGAAAGGAACTTTAGGAAGAAGCCAAAGCTAGAATCCAGCACTTCCATACATCCAGCTCCTCCCCCATGCAGCCTTGCAGCAAAAAAGCACAGCACACTGCCCAAAAAACGAGCGTCTCCTACTACTCTCGAACAAAGCCAAAAAAAATAAACTAGAGCTTCTCTCTTTCATTCTAATTCTGTAATTATAATTACTAGACAAAGCATCTAGCTACAATAATTTTTATGTTATTACATGCATGTGTATCTTCTTGTAAATCACAATACAATGTTGTAGTTTGTAGCCCAGAGCAATCTATAGTACCGGTACTATAGCTCATAGTTCCCTGCTAAGTACACTCAAATGGGATCTAAATAATAGTTATAGACTGAGTCCAAGGTCCAAGGTCTCTATGGGGTTTTGAGACCTGAAGGCCCGAGGCTGTAGCATCTCGAGCGTAGCGAGGGTGCTACTAAAGGCCTGAGGGTCTCAAAACTCCATAGTGACCGTTGACGAGGCCTATAACTGGTTTAGAATAGTGCTAAGCAAGCTAGGCTATATTAACACAAAGAAGACTCTGAAACCAAAAGTTTCTACAAGCCTCAAGCAACGTTAAAGCTTTGCTCTGGCTAGTCTACATAAAAAAACTCACATTGATGAAGGCAGTTTCTGTTTCTTGAGAATCACGCATTGCAAATAAAAAGTTGCTATTGTCATAGTAGTTAGCTCTGCACTAGAGTACTAGCTATTGTAGCTGCAAGAGAGAGATAAAAGCTGCAAAGCGGCACTGCAGAACGCAAAACTTAAAAAAAAATTAATTTTTAATGATGCACTGTATCATCGTTACTATGACTTCAACATAAACTGTGTGATGTTGCCATGTTCCATACATGTTAATCTTGACATCATCTTGCCTGTAGGCATAATCAGTATAATAGACCTACTTAGAAGACCTCAGGTCCATAAGTGAAATAATGGACCTCTCAGTGACCTATCAGATTGCAGTATTACTACAAGCATTTTCTAAATAATAGTTATAGACTGAGTCCAAGGTCTCTATGGGGTTTTGAGACCTGAAGGCCCGAGGCTGTAGCATCTCGAGCGTAGCGAGGGTGCTACTAAGGGGCCTGAGGGTCTCAAAACTCCATAGTGACCGTTGACGAGGCCTATAACTGGTTTAGAATAGTGCTAAGCAAGCTAGGCTATATTAACACAAAGAAGACTCTGAAACCAAGAGTTTCTACAAGCCTCAAGCAACGTTAAAGCTTTGCTCTGGCTAGTCTACATAAAAAAACTCACATTGATGAAGGCAGTTTCTGTTTCTTGAGAATCACGCATTGCAAATAAAAAGTTGCTATTGTCATAGTAGTTAGCTCTGCACTAGAGCACTAGCTATTGTAGCTGCAAGAGAGAGATAAAAGCTGCAAAGCGGCACTGCAGAACGCAAAACTTTAAAAAAAATTAATTTTTAATTAATGATGCACTGTATCATCGTTACTATGACTTCAACATAAACTGTGTGTTGCCATGTTCCATACAAGTTAATCTTGACATCATCTTGCCTGTAGGCATAATCAGTATAATAGACCTACTTAGAAGACCTCAGGTCCATAAGTGAAATAATGGACCTCTCAGTGACCTATCAGATTGCAGTATTACTACAAGCATTTTCTAAATCATGTGGAAACTTCTTAAACAGTGTCTAAGCATTTTAGATCATAGCAACCATGAGTATTTAGCCAATCAGATTTGAATGTTCTTATCTAATCTTTGCTACATGATTTTCTAAGTGAAGTACATGATTTTCTATTGAAGTACATGATTTTCTAAATTGGATAGAACATTTCCTCTAACCAATCAGATTGCAGTATTTATGACAAACATGATCTAATCTGCAATAGACTCGCTGGCTACTCCCATCATCACTATCTTGAGGATTCTTCATGATAGTGATGATGGGAGTGGCCAGCGAGTCTAATTCTGCAATTTTCATGTACATACTTGTGGCAGCTCTGATACAATCTAACGGCCTACAATGACATGAATATACCATACATACAACAAGGAATCATTTCTTAATCAGTTGTTTTCGTTGCTGTTCTAACAACATTTCAAGATGGTCAGCTCGTTTTAAAGCGGACTCGTATTGTTCCCTGAGACTCTGCAGGTTGCCTTCCTTCTTGCTAAGGGCTTGTTTGACCCTGTCGTGAACTGACTGCATTTCTTTGTCCTTATCTCTACCGACTTTCTCAACATCAACCTTGTGTCTTGCTCGTAGCTCACTCCTTTCTATCTTCAACTCTTTGTTCTCCTCCTCTGTGCGCACCAGTCTGAAGAACACATAGTTGTATTAAAACTAAGTATGACTTGATGTCCAATACAGAGAATGTGAAAAAGTACTGTTTAGCGATTTACTTTCGAGAAAAAATGTTGCAGAATAGAAATTTGCGGATAGAGATTCAAATGACCACACCCCTACAATAGAAAGGTCTACGAAGCGTTACAGTAGCCACCTGAGCAGGCAATCTATAGCGAGAGTACATGTACTGTATATCTTCTAAATTATCTAACACTTCTATTACCCCGGACACTCTTCTAGGCAATTTTCATTGTTCTAATACAACAACGGACACTCTGGTGCTTTAATAATACCATGAAAAAGTTGAGCAGCGTAGCTTTATAGTCGGCCAGTAAGAGTGCTGCAGTTAAATAGCTTTGAGGATTTATAGCTACATGTAGTTTTAGATAGCTTGTGCAACTATTCAGCCGCACACTGTTCTATTAAACTTATTTCGGACACTTCGCGTGCTCTATAAAAATATACCCGGACAATTTCCAAAAGAATAATTTTTGCTGTCCAACAAATTAACATAATTATATGTATAATGGTACATGAACGTTGCAGTAACCACCAGTTGCACCAGCTGCATGTACAACCGTCATTATGATTATAATTATATACACACCACCACATTAATAATTATTTACCTATCAGCAAACTCTTGTCTCACAATGTCTGCTACACTGTCTCTTTCTCTGGTGAGCTTAGAGGCCACCTCACCCACTCTCTCAACCTCCTCCTGCTTCTGTCTCAGCAGTGACTTAAGACGAGAGAGCTCCCCCTCGCACTCCACCACCTGTGTCTGTGTACGATTTGTGGGCAATTATACGAATGATTTGCACATTGGTTTAAATATGCGTTCAATGCGCCTGCATAGACCTGATGGGTATTACCATATAGCGGGTGCGTTTCGAGGGTATACAATTTCGCGGATTGACCGTTAAAACGAGTTTCGTGGAATAGCAGCCTTTCTGCATGCATGCGATATTATATTCGTGGGTATAATGTTCGCGGTACATGCGAAAACCGCAAACATTTATACCCTCGAAATATACACGCTAATACGGTATTTCGCGGTAGTACGGTACCGTACAACAAAATTGAGCGCACGGTGTACGTGCACATCAGTTGTGTACCAGCAATGGATGATTTATATAACAGCATGCATGCAGTCAGTCATTCATTGCTGTTGTGGAGGAGTGAACACATGTAAGTCGAACACTTTGTAGGGAATAAAAAGACTACATGTAGACTACATGTATTTAATATGTACCTAGACAAGTAATAGGTACTACATGTACCTAAGGAGAGTAACTATTATACACATTGTACAATCACGTACTTCTACCATCCCTACACGGTATGAAAACCCCCTGTCCCTTTCCCTGAAATAAACCCTGGTGTTACATAACACCAAGAGTATGTAAGAGAAGATCGAGTGTCGAACTACTGATACATTGTAGCTCTACACAAAAACTATGCACAAAGTAACATGACTTGCACGTGATGATCGAAGTATTGTAAAATGGTTAGTAATTGGCTAGTAAATGTTAACTGTGACGATTTAGGGGTGTTGTAATCGAACAATGAGATCTGACTCCAGCTAGTCGTTCGTGTTCAACGTTCAGAGCTGCTCACTGCACACTGATAGGCGACAATATCTTAACAAAAAATTATCTAAATAGAGACAATAGTCGGGTCGATCCTCGAGTTTCATTTAGTGGAGGGGCAGAGGTGAACCTTCCCCCAAAATGCTCAACTCCCCCCCCCCCCCCCCAATTTTGTAGAATAATGACATCATCACATTAGTATAGACAGTACTGCCTATGTGTGCAGCATGAAACTAGATCTACTGTGATGCCAGAGGAGGTCCGACACGAGTACTTCGATTAGGCTAAAATCGGTCGTATGAAGCAATGATTTTAACGTTGCACGTGACCAAGCCTAATCAAGCCTAATCGAGATACTTGTGTCGTACCTCCTCTTGTGATGCACTTAGTATGCAATAGGGGGTGCAGTCAACAAATATAGGAGTGGCCAAACATTTTGCAGCGTGTGTAAACCTTCCCCCCAAACTTTTAATCCTAGATAAAACCCTGGCTTATGCTTTTTACTCAGTTAACAAATTCTGTGCTTTGCGTAATGGATGCGTAAGTTTGCAAACATAATTAATTGCGAGTTGCTCATGTCAGGATGTCACGTTACTTTGTGCGCAGTTTTTGTGTAGAGCTCTTTCTTATATACTCTTGATACACACACCTTTAGGCTGTTAAATTTTTCCAGTGTGGAACGTTCTGACCTCTCGACCTCTCTCAGCTCTGTCTCATATTTTTCTCTCACCCTCCTTACACGAGCCTCTGCTGCTCTCTCCATCTCCTCACGTGACGCTGTAGTCTCCTCCTCTAACCTTATGATGACTAACTCTATCTCCTGCACAGGCAGAACAGAAGATACAGTGGTGTCAAAAAGTTGCGTACATAAAAATACATACTTGCTTTTACAGGGAGGGTGGTTCAAGTTTATTGTGTTCCAATAAACTGCTCAGTGTACACAATTCACCTTGTCTCTCTCTCGTCTCAGCTGGTCTCTTAAATCCCTTTCTTTGGAGAGTATCATCGCTTCTTGTTTCTTGAGCATGTTCTCTTCCCATGCCTCCTTCTCCACTTTTGACCGTTCAGTGAGATCTTTGCTTTGGCAGCTGTGCCTCCGCTCGAGTTCAGTCATCTGCCGAGCATGCTCAAACTTGAGCTCTTCCAAAAGGCTGCATAATTACATTCCATGACTGTTGGTTTTGAGTCCATTCTACATGTACATGCCAGTACAATGTAAGCAGTACATGTACATTATTACATGTATGTGCAGTGTACATGTAAATGCACACCAAGATAATCGTAGACCATAATACTATTCCTGTGTACAGTGGAAAGTACAAAACACACCGTATATAGCGGGTAAATTTGGCAATTTTTAATTTGACAATTATACCGCATGATCGTCATGACTTCGTGCGATAATATACAGGGACTGAGATCAAGCTTACACATGGCGATTTATAATTTTGGCAACCCTCATCTTGATTTGCCAAATTCACCCGCTATACGTTATATTATGTACATGCACGAGCACTGTACATCACCGTCATGTAGTATTCGTACCTCTTATTAGACTGTTGCATGTTATCAATCTTCTGGTCAATGGAGACCTTCTGTTGATGAAACTGATCGGCCAGTCTGTTCTTCTCCTGCTGCACCTCAGCAAACAGCTTCCTTCTCAACTGCTGGTAGTTCACCTCCTCTTGCTCGGCCATCTTCTCGTATCTGAACAAATGGGTGTGCATGCATATCAGTTTTACATGCAAACATCGAGCCAACAAAAGTATGGTTAGGGTAATGGATCCTAAAGCAATTTTACAGTACATGTACAGTGCCTGTAACCTAGGGAGTAGAATACAAACATTTGTACTTAAGTGTATCTTGAGATTGCAACATTTCTAAGAAATGATGCTGACACCATTGTGTAGGTGAATGAATAAGCTACAAACATATTCAAAAATATTTCTCTAAAACATTGTTATAGTGGAAAATCATTTAGGTGAAAACGGGGATGATTGTAAAAAAATGTATGTAACATCAATTATCTCTGTAAGTAAAATGTTTCTAGAAAAATTGCTTCTACCAAAAGATAGACAATTTATTAACAATTACATGTGTAAAAAAAATTAGACCTTAGCCGAAAAATTTACTTAAAATCTCTCCCTAAGCGAAAAGGCACCCAAAAACACACATAATGGAGTACGAAACAGCGTGTGTACTTATGTAACCGATTTTAATTCATGCATATGTTAGCTCAACTATCCACTGATGTTAATGCCAGAGTTCCAGACCTTAGCCGACAACGGTTGGTGTTTTTCCTCCCTAAGCTTTTGCTCACTATCATAATAATTTGTTGCTGTTGTAAAAGCAACCACATACCCACCACCTTAGGTTGCCATGGAAACATTTTTGGATATGTTGAAGCTCAAGCATTCACCTACACTTTGGTATCATCAAAATTTCTTAGAAATGTTTTAAGGTCAAGATATTCACAAATGTTGTATTCTACTCCCTAGGTTACAGGCACTGTATTGTGGTGGTAGAAATAATAATTATGTGTTTTGGTCCATTTTAAGGATCCGAAAACAGTATGAGGTACGTACTTATTAAACACTGCGTTCTTAACGTGATTGTACAAATGCCTCGACTAAACGCCGATTATAGTTAGCCACTCGCACAAATAGTTTGTATCGCGCATAAACTTCTAGCACTACGGTATGTAACACAGCAACCATTTCTACGTAGAGAGACCCACCTTTGTCTAGCCAGTTCCCGCTCATGAGCACAGGCTTGCTCTTTTTCCTCTGCACATTGCGCTCTCAGCTCCTCCATCTGCACTACAAATCTCCTACTAGCTCTCTCATCAACCTGCAACATATCTGCCTCGTGTACAGCCTTCAGTTTCTGTACTTCTGCCTTTCCCTTGGCAATGATTCGCTGAATCTCAGGCTCTAAACTTTTCACAGTAGCTTCCTTGATTCTCTGTGTCTCATCGGACTTCCACTTTTCTCTACGAAGTTTCTCAGCAGCTGCTGTGACTTGTTTGAGTTTGGACATTTCAGATGAGTTTTTCTCTTCTAAGGTTTTAACGTTGGTTTTATACTTCTTGTCTAGTTCTCTCAGCTGCTTCACAAGTTGCTCACATCGCTCACTGAGAACCTTCTTGTCATCTATCAGCTGGAGAGAAACATTTAAGGAATAAAAAACAACAACTGACAGCTGGTGTAGAAGTGTACAATAGTAAAAATGTATATCCAACCTGATCAATGAACGTTTGATGCCTCTGAATCCTCGACTCATACTCTGTTCTCAAGAGCTCCACCTTCTTCTGTCCATCTTTATCCATCTCCCTAGCGTGATAGACAGTGAGCTCTCTCTGCTGTGTCAGTGCTTTCTGCATCATCTCAATGGTTTTGTTCTTATTGTCCAACTCTATGCGCTGGGCCAGAATGGTGGTGGTAACATCGCTGGCTGCAGCTGTAGCAGCTTCTAGGGAGGCACTATGGAAAGAAAATGTTTTATACTCTCTTGTGCTCAATGTTTAGCCCTAATTACTTTAGGGCACATGTATACATACGTACATTGTATATGTGTGTATACATTCACTGGCATTGTATGAGCATCACTGTGAATGGTACATGTAGATGAAAAAGCCAGTACATGTACATGCATGTACAATACATAATTATGCTGGCATAAATTATCTTTACCGTCCTAGCAATGGAGATATTTTCCATAACTCACTCAGGGTTTTGCCTACTACTTGTTTCCAAACCCGCAGTTGTCAGGGTACTCCTGGCAGACCGAGGGGTGCCTCCTGCCGTTGTGGAGGCCTTGGTCTTTAGTTCAGCCCTGGATTGTGCCAACTGGGAGAGTAGGTCTTGGTCAGCCTTTTCCATCTCATCCAAGTAAGCAAGGATGTTGCCTAGTTTACCCTCTGAAAGATTTGCTGAATTAGATAGAGGACCATTTACAGCAGGTGGGGCTAGTTTCTGGAGGTTTTTAGCAGATAAATATGTTCTGTCAGAGCAGGCCTGGTCTTTGGTTGAAGCTAGGGGTGCTGGAACTTCCTCCAATAGCTTGAGCGTTTTTAGAATGTCATTGTATGAGTTGCCCTGTTTATAATCACTGTCAGCCAAGTGCATAGGTGAGCCTTCAGTCAATTGTGCAGGTGAGCTGTGTGTTGTAGAATGAGTTGGTACTGGTGACTTCAATCTGCTACTGCCGGCCTAAGAGTGGATGCAACATTTTCATAATTATGATAATAAGTCGCGCTCACGAGACTAAATAATACTTGGTACGCGATTTAGAAGCCCATGCAAAGGGCTGGTTGCAGTTTCTCGAAGTTATACATATAATCATTGCATGTAGAAGTCAATGCCAGTCTTCTTCGTTTCAAAATACATTGTACCTGGAAGAACTCCTTAATAATTTCATCGGGATCATCAGGAGATTTGTCCATTTTGGCAACGATTTTTTTTGGTTGCACAGGCTTCTTACGTGTTGGCTTCTTGACCTTACCACTTGCTTGCAGTAGGGCCTAAAACATGGAAGGGAAGTACATAACTGTAGCTTTTAGCTTGTAAGTACATTTCAATGCAAACACAACATTATAAAATTTAACATAGCATGTTCATGAAGCTGGTACACTCACTATCTCCTCTTGTGCAATTTTCTCCGCTCTCAACCTCTTTTGTTCCCTTTTTTTGTTGAGCTCCTCAATGGCAGCTTTCCTGGCAGCTTGCATCTTGGCTTCCCTGCGTTGTTGCTTCTCCATCTCTTTACTCTCATCTTCCAACAATTCCTGAGCCCTGCTCCGACTCAATTCATCTTTCTTTGCCTGCAGCACACTCTGCACGCTGACAAGTTGGGCTGATCGAACTCTTCGATACCAAGATTGGATTTTGGTTGCAGCCACATTTTCATCTGTTGGCTGATGCTCTATTCGAGTGGGAGGAATTGAGCCGGTATTTCCAAGAATTTGTGGCTGAAGTAAAATAGTATTCTCTGGTTTTGAAGAAGGGGCACATTCTAAATTGAGTGTAGGTACTATAGTGTTAGGGGTATATGTATGTGTCTGGTTAGCTCCAAACTTGGCTGCTAGTTTAGGTCTGCAGGGTTTACGTGAATGGTCTTTGGGTTTTTCAGAAGTAACACCTGTGGACTTAACTTCTCTCTCACTTTGATTTGAACTTGAATCATCATGACTATGGTGGAGGGTAGATAATTGGCTGAGAGGTCCGGGAGTGAGTGGTTTAACAAGAGCTCCAATGTCTTTTAAGAACTGATCAACATCAGGTGATAGAGACCCAGATGATCGATCAAGGTCAGTGCTGTTTTCTAAATGTCCAGCAATATTGAATCCTTTCTGATAAACATCAGGGGTCTGCTTACTCGCACGTTGGAGATCAACACTTTGATGTGTGCAATTCCTGGATCTAGAGGTTGTGGAGCCTTCCTTAGATTTCTTTGAATGTCTAACATGCCTCATAACGGAGGTTGGTTTTTGAGAATCTTTTTGTAGCGATGCTTTCACCTTGGCTGAAGAGGAAGGTCTGTGATGGAGAGGCAAGGAAGACAGACTGCTTACAGAAGAACGAGCACTAAGTGATCGGGATGCCAACTGGATGGGGCTGGATTTAATCTCTAGACCATGATGAAAAGAGACAAAAGGAGTAGTGTCACTGCGAGCTGACATGCTCCTGACAGACTTGCTTCGAGAGTCTGAGGTCATAGGCCTAGCCTGAGGGGATTTAAAAGGTATGTAACGAAGGCCGGTTAAGGACAGGCGAGATGGTTGTACTGTGTGTTCGTAACCATGGTAACCAAAGCCATACACATTACAATGTACGTACGTACGACACAAATGTTAACTAGAAAAGCTACTACCTTGTGTATGTAGGTTTGATGAAATTTTTTATCAGGCTGCTGAGAAGTTATATGCTCCATTTTTCAGCTTAGACAGAAGTGTTCTTTTCCTTAAATTTAGCCTCCAGAAGAACCTCAAGCAGCAATGTGTTTCTTGTTCAAATTGATTCCCGCCATGACATCATAAAGATCACATGCGCAGGTCATCAAATTGCAAAAGTGCACGAGGCTTGAAGCTGGTCTGAAGAACCTTAGCTTGTCATACTTCCATACAAAGCTTTATAGATGCATCTCCTGAGAGCAAAAAGATAGTACAATGGCTGACAAACGAAAGTTACAAGGTTAAAATTGTCCCAACTGTGTGTGTTTATTCTATTTAATTCCCACCACTTATTTACCTCCCATGTTATTTATGTACCTGAAACTCTGTAGGAGAGATAGACAGATGTCTAAAGAGAGTTTCTGAAGGGGTGGATACCTTTGAGGACATTTGGCAGAAGGTGTACCCCTCAGATCTATCTCTAATACCCATGATATTCATACTCCCCTTTGTTTGTATAATTATGTGAAGGTGCACACGGCATCCAATGCCAACCAGAAGGAGAAATATGAGGCAGACCTGAAGAAGGAAATAAAGAAGTTACAGGTAGCTTGTCCATGTATTACTGTCTTAGATAAGCACAAGATTATAGCTACATGTAGTATATAGTCCGTGTTTACAGGTTAGCTTGAAGTGTATAGTTTCAAGTGTGTGTGTGTTTTGTATGGCAGCGTTTAAGAGATCAAATCAAAACATGGCTAACCTCAAACGATATCAAAGACAAGAAAACTTTAACGGAGAACAGAAAACTGATAGAAACGGTCAGTAACCAATTTCTAGTTAGCACCTGTTGTGTGAGTAGAGTGTTTGAACAATGATGTCTTTGCCTCAGCAAATGGAAAGGTTCAAAATTGTTGAGAGGGAAACGAAAACAAAGGCGTATTCTAAAGAAGGTCAGTCACTTAAACACTGCCCTACATAATAATTATGATTATTGGAAGTCTGATTGGTGCTAATGCGTTAATGGAGCAAAACTAATTCAAGGGTATCCCTTGGCAATGGTGCTATACACATGTATGTAGCTTAACTCTACTACCTTCAATTATAGTCTCGTTATCCTACTGTGTTTCTCTGAATTTGCAGGTCTGGTGTCAGCAGCCAAGATTGACCCTGCCCAAAAGGAGAAGGATGAGACAAGACAATGGTTAACTGAATCCATCGACACACTGAACGTTCAGACGGATCAGTTTGAGTCGGAGATTGAGACTATGTTCGCTGGGATCAAAAAGAAGAAGTTGGACAGAGAGGTAAAGTGTATTGTACCATACCATACCCCCACGTGCACATTAGTGCCAACTACCACCGTGTGAAGTGGTAGCCATACTACTTGCCAGTTAGTGTTTGAAATGGTTCGTAAGTTTCGGTGTGCCAGTGGCTATATTCTAAGTATTATGTACAGTATACTAATTAGGTATGGACTACTGGTATTTGGATTCGTTGATAGGCCATTTTAGTTTTCAGTTGGCAATGACTCATTGAATGACATTTACCCAACTAGAAAACCGATAGAGTTGATGAACTGAAAGAATGGGTGGAAAGACACAAGTTCCATGTGCAGAAGCTTGAAGTGAGTTCCTAAAATACTCTTTTTGTGTGCTCTGTACATACACCGTTGCTGTGTTTGATAGAGTGGGGTTTCGTTGTACATATAGAACCTACACTGTACATTCATGTATGATGATCTGCTTGAAAATAGAAACACTATTCACTTTCACGGTTCTCCTTGAAAGTGGTCTAGTGCTTACGTACTGTTGGTTCTATAGACTATCATGAGACTGATGGACAACTGCTCGTTAGAAGTGTCGGAGGTCAAGGATCTCCAGGATGACCTCAACTATTACCTGGAGTCAAACCAGGAACCAGATTTTGCTGAGAACGAAATGATGTACGATGATCTCGACCTAGAGGATGTTCAAATATACCAAACACCACGTAAGCAGAAAACTTGCTCAAAGCTGCTTCATAGTTACACTTGTGCTGTAGCCATGGTGTTTAGGCTAACTAGTGGCTAGTGTCTTTGCTGATGTTCAGTATTTACATTGATAGTGTCTTGAATCTATATGCACAGTGTACATGCATACGGTAACTCAATAACTCACGCATTATGGAGATCAATACACGTACATGTGTTAGGTTTTGCTTTTTCCTACAGTGGTACTAGGGAGTGCGTCTCAACCGTTTGTGAATGATGATGACACTATTTCAATTCCTACTTCTCCCGGGTCCTCTCAAGGCCCTCTCTCTCCCAAAACCCCCACTGTCCTCAAATCTACGTCACAGGTTAGCCTGGGTTAGTCTGACACCAACCTTGTCGTATCTACTTCTGACCTTTAAATATTGCTTGTAGTACAAGTTAGTTTTAAGTACTTCTCTACTAAACGAAACTCTAAGTCACCACTTTTGTATCTCAAAGAAGCCCTAATGGAGAATTTGTATGCAGGAAATGTTTGATGAGAGAAGAAGACGAAAAGCCTCGTCCAGTTTTTCCAACGACATAGAACCAGTGAGCATCTTTATTCCTTTAAATTCAGTGTATTTGCACAACACAAAGGCAGTCATGTTTGTTTATACGGTGGAATATACGTATATACACTGTATTATTGTGTCTTTGTCTTTTCGACAGCCATTCCAACCAGCTCCCTCTCCTAGAAAACTTAGTAAGAGCTTATCAAATTCTACCAGTGGGTCATCTAGAGCGTCAGGGAGTGTACCCTTAAAGTTGGCGATCACCCCCACGACAGGAAGACCCAATTCTCTGGGTAGCAGTAGCACGAGGACGTCCAGTGTGTCATCCCCAAATGGCAGTAATCAAAAAGGAGGGTCCAATAGCAAGCAAGCCCAACCTCCACCAGGCCCTGCCTATTCTATTGCAGCAGGTCAGTGTTTGAACACAGGTATATATACCTGAATTCTGCACACATACATTACGTTTGGACACTCTCTTTTATGAAGTGCTGTTTAGCGTCGTCTGTACTTGTGCTTCGTTTAGATGTGTATGAACACATGGAGCCGGCTAAACAAACGTGTATAACATAGCATGGTTTTTGTACGTCAATAAAATGTATGTGTCACAACCACTTGTTGTATTGGCAGAGCCTGTGTAGAGCGTGTGTGTAATTGACCAATGTCTTGTTTTTCTCGACTCGATACATGTAGGTGGGCATGTAAACTCTTCACCCACCACTTTGACGTCTGCTCTGCCCTCTGACACAACCAGCAGTAGCACTACTCCAGCCGAGGAGGACAGTGGGAGTGGTCAGTCAGCGGGAGAGGGCTCTCAACATCAGCGTCTGGTGAGCATGTACATGTATGTATAGTAGTCACCTATTAAATAGCGAGTATATTTGGGGAATGTTAGCTAGTTGACAATTATTATTCGTATGAATATATGACGAGCATTGTATGAAAAAAGTTGTAATAACAGTAAAACCACAAAAAGACATCATTGATCAGTGATCAATATTGCCATCCAATATGATCGTCAAATAAAGGTTGGCTTCAAGACCAAACAAGATGAGTTGGTGTTGTTGTTTTATGGTTGATATTGTCATGATTCGAGTGAGGTACAGCACTAATTCAGTGCGGATTAGCAAGTTAATTTTAATAATTATTTGGATTCCACATTTTCACCCACTGGTACAAAACCCTGAAAGAAAAACCCTGACTTGCATTACTCTGCTAATCAAGCGTTCAGGTTCTTTGCTGGCATTTTATGATGACACATTAGGAGTATAGGGGTCACAACAACGCTACAATTTAACCAAACAGTTTGGTATGCCCCCAGTGGATCCTGCATTTATATACATTCAATATTAACTGTACTGATGCAATTATAAGTAGTGCCGAACCATGCCAATATCAACCAGCACTAACTCTATCTTCTTGTAGTCAGTTTTTGTTTTTGAGCCAACCGATTTTTAACAATCGTGCTGCATGGCACTATTGATCACATTAGCACATTTTTAATTTGGCAATCCTCACCTAAGTTCGCCAAAATTATTTCCTTACCTAATCTACCTGCTATACCTGATAAAAATTCTGTGGAATGAAACTGTAGCTAGCTTCTGTGTAGGAGCATGCGAATCATAGGGCGAGCTTAAACTATTTGGTGAAAGGTAGTTATAGAAACTTGTCTTGTTATGGGTCAAGAACAAGACCCTTATTTGTAATTGTTATAGGGTGTGGCACTAGTCAGCTAAATGTACAATATGTACCCTATACTGAGAGTCAGCTACTGTAACAATGTACGAAGTACCCATTCCTATTTTAAATATTCGTACAGCTCAGGATAGTGACATTGAGTATTGTGTCACGCAGTTTAAATTTTTGTAGGTGCCCTACTGATACGAAAATACGAAAATAACCCGCTATACAGTATCTAGCCTGTCCATGACCAACAGACAAACAGAAATATTACTCTTGAGGTCACTTAGTATGGTTTTGCCCCAATTATCTGCATACATGTAGTTTTACCCGGTCCCTTTCCAACAAGTGTTGTGTCTATTACTCAGCACTCTCCACCACCTGTGAGCTCCCCAACCACCTGCGCATCCCAAGCAAGTACATCGGCATCAACTGCTCCGGCTGGACTGGCACACATACAGACCACCATATCTCAAACCAGACCACAGGGACCAGGTAGGCATAGCTACAATCTTGTAGCTGTTTTTCGGTATGCCTTTATTAACGTGACGGCTGCAGGTTATAGCAGTATGTTAGTATTTTTTCATTATCAGGAGGAAGAGATTGACGCCGCCTACATGTTGGCTGTACCTATTTTTCACAGCTTCAACTTGAGGCTGTTTAATTAAGGCCTTTTTGCTCTGTTATTACCCTAGTTCCTGTGCATAACTTACAACTGCCGCATTCTCAAAGCCTTGCTCCAGCCGGATTGCAGCACCCTTCATTCTAATTTCCTTTTAAGTTGCAATTCCCGATTGACATAAATGTACACTATTGTAGAAACTGGACTGCATGTCTTTATTTTAAGCGCATGCTCAACTGCAGGTATTTTGCCCTTGAATTGAAGCGTTTCCAATGCCTTGGTGGAGGAGCCAAAGCTTTATGGCAATGAAGCTACAGTACTAGTAAAATACACACATGTACAATTACAATTTACATTTATGCCTCTGCATTTGTACACAAATGACATGCATGAAGAGCACAGAATGGTGAAAAAGAGTGGGAAATGATTAACTATGATTGTTGCTAAAATGACATGCATACAGAGCAGGTGAAAAAGAGTGGGAAATGATGATTGTTGCTAAAAAGGATGTCGAAACTTGATGGCTGCAATGAACAGTGTGGCCTTGCATCTTTTTTCTCACTCTTGCAGCTACCAATAGATAGCGTTCTAGTGCAGAGCTAACTACTAAGTAGAATAGCTAACTGATATCAACAGATTTTGCTACACAAGAGTCTGCAACAGCCTTCAAATTAAGCAAAACTACATAACTCAAGAACGAAGCACTGTCTTGCAAATCCACTAATTGCAATCCAAGAAAACGTGACTAGAAGCCCATAGAAAGTCTTATTTGCACTTGATTTATCATTGAGCAGCTGTAACACGCTACACACTACAGTATACCTTGCTTGCGCATGCACACATCGAGGCATAATTATGCGAAGGATATAAGAGAATTGATTCGGCTATATATAGAGTAAGCTAGCTTGTACTTTCTACGGCACTGTTGTAAACTGTCAGTAGCATTATTACTAACTGTTTACAACACTTCTCTAGTTTTAAGAACATTGTTTAGCAACCACTTCATACAGTGTTTTTTCCTTCCTGGTACAGGGTCATCAAATTAACATATAAATATCCGGTTGTACTGTAGGTTCCCAAACATCCCACCGCTCTGAGCACAGTCGGTCCAGCAGTGCCTCATCATTCTCTGCCTCTCTCTCGCAAGACTCTCAGTCATTGACTCATACCAGCTCCAGTAAGTGCTGTAAATTGTCACAATAATCTGGTAGTCAATATATGCTCCTCACCACCTGGTCTTTCCAGGTATAGCAGATACACACAGTGGAGCATCCAGTAACAGCGGGGGAGCACATTCAAGTAAGTTGTTCTTTTGGGCTTTACAAAAACACTTGGTCTCTGACTTAACTGTTCACATTCAGTGCATGGTTTACATTGTGCAGCCCCTGTGTCAGAACCAAGCCCCCTAGTAGTGGACACTGGTGTGCGGCCTCCCTCCTCTACCCATTCCTCGGTCGGAGCTCTCTCTCCCCTCATCTCCACCACAATCACACAACCAACCCCTCATAGAACGCCCTCTCAACCTCCAACAACCGCACAGCCCTCCATTACGTCACATCAAGATGCATTTGTGGTCACGCCCTCGCCAATGCCACTGGCACCTGTTGGTAGTGGTGTGGAGTTAGCAGAAAATCCTATGGTCGCTGCTCAAAGTCCTGGCTTTAATCAGTTTCCATCAGGAGGTTCAAATCTCCCAGTGTGGATGGCAGCGGGTGATGACGGTCTGGAGGTAGTTCCAGGAAGTTTAGGGGCAGCCTTCGGCAATGGACTATTTTCGTCTTCTACTAGCACAGGTGGGCAATAATACTAGTGACAATAAGAGCATATCATACATGTACATGTACATGTATGTGGTGGTTTGCTGTAACTAGACACGGTACAAAGCTGTCCCTTGGTTATCTGGTTGATTAGTATCTGTTCGTCGGTTTTTTATTTATGATTTCATGTGCTGTATGTTTGAATACCCAGCATTGTACGTACATTTGTTCAAGGGTCTACTTGTGTATTCAGGTCTCTCACCGACACTACCTGTCAACTCGCCTCCTCTGTCCTGTAATTCTCCTCTGGTTCAGTCTGCCGCCTTCCCCTCACAACCTCCCATCTCCAACTCCCCTCTCACTTCTGCCTTCCCCTCGCAGCCCACCCCCCTCACAGGGGCACTCCCCACTACCTTCACAGTGGCACAGTCAACCTTCGCTAACTTTACAGGAGTCCTACCAACACACCCCACTTCCTTCGCTGGGCTCACATCAGCAGGCTTCATGTCGCCAGAGGTATGTTGTTTGTTGCACACATGTGGTTGGTGCTGATGTCTCTGGTTGATTAGTACACCTTCCCTGCCTTATCTGCAGTGGTGCTGTGTACACAGCTGGTTTTTGTGCATTGTGTGTTTTACAATTTCTTAGAAATTTGATAATGAACTGTTCCCATTATTGTTTAAGCCTGCCCCCACTACTGTAGACCACTCCACTACAAGTCGTATTATGTTTACGTGTGTTAGTGTTTAATGTACACGTATGCATGCACATGCTGTATAGCAACCCTTCCTACAGCAGACTGCTCTGCCGTCTATGGGTGAGCGGGATGCAGGGCCTGGTGTCGTGGGTCAGCTCTCCTCGCTCAAGTCCATAGCAGCCCAGGTAGTAGCCTCATCTGGCACACCAGTCACTAGCAGTAGAGGAAGTGGTTTGGAAGCAGTGATGGGCCTCGAGAGTAGGCCTGGGCAACAGAGCTCAGAGCAAATGAGACGTGAGTGTAAAGCTGATTAGTTACATGTATTTGTACCATGGAATATCAATTGAAACCTCCATATACTCTAGTGTACATGCCACACACCCTCCAGGAATGTACATGTATGTACTTTATGTGCCCAAAATGTGTACCGTGGCTATCTTAATTAGTGTGTACTGGATTGATCCCTCGTGCAGTTGTATGTACTCCCGAGGGCGCATAGAACTGCCTTTAGGTACAAATCTAAGCTGGCCATGATACACTGTACATATTGTTCTGTTATCATTGTAACAATGATTGTATTGCTTGTTTACAGTAATAATTTGGTTTTTAGAGTAGTTCCATTGTGACTTTGTACTACACTTCCACCTGCTTTAGTAATGGCTGCAATCTCTCCAGCTCTGTTAGAGTCCTTCAGTAGTCGTGCTTCAGAGGAGACATCGGCAGGTCGTACAGACACTCAGATCATGCCTCTGCTAGGAGTCACGCCCCTGGGTCCAGTGCAGCTGACTCAAGAGAGGCTCTATCAGCTCAAAATGTTGGAGACTGCATACAAGCACCTGCCACATCAGTCAGATTCAGAAAGAGTGAGGTGAGGGGGTGTGTGTTAGTGCAAGTGAAGTATTTGATATCAAAATGCTCTACCAATCTCGTTTCCAGTATAGTTTCACTTATAACGGTCACCCTTGGGCAACCAACAGTGCCTGTAATGAAAGAGGTTAGAGTTACTCAACTTAGGGTAGTGCATGTTGAAACAAATTCAGTTTTGGGCCCATTAAGTTGGCTGTCTATAGAGAGAGGGTGGCCTGCTTATAGAATAAAGTTTACTGTAGTGTCATCAGTCCACGTTCTTTCTGTGTGCATCGTGTATTTTGTGATTATCTTACAGGTGTACATTTACTTGCTTTTTTTCAGCTGATGTTTACGTAGCACTTTATGCACACACATTCAGACCGTATTTGCAAAGAACACCGTATCCCACTCCGTTCTATCACCATCAGCACCCTCCATCTCACTTTGACTCGTTCGAGTTCTTCCAGAGACTATCTATAGACTCGCTCTTCTTTGTATTCTACTATATGGAGGTATAGTTTTGTGTATACTGTTTAAGAATGTGTACTCTTCTCACAATGTTTAAATTAGTTGAGCTCCAGACTGTTGGCATTGGTGTACAATTACATAAGATACCTTAAAACCTTGACTCCTGGATGTGTGTTAGTCTAAGACAGTTTTTAATGTACCCGCGGTCCCAACCGATTGCATGTAATCCATTAAATTACATGTAGATTTGTTGAACACTCCATAGTTCGAGTAGACGCTGTGGATCATCATCACTACTACTAGATTAAAGTTACGATGCAGTATTCGCCCACGCAGTAATTATCTAGAAATAAATCAAGCTGTCTTGACTGTATACACTAATAGTCATTTTATATGCTATAATTATATTGCATGCTCTTTGTCAGCAAGGCAATTAACGAGGAAAAGGAGCAGGGCGGCTCAAAACAATTTCTTCAATACAATAAACAGTTACCCTCGTGTAGAAGTAAAAAGATAGTTGACCAGCTAGTAAACTCTGGCATTTTTCTTCGGTCTGTAAATTGATAGAAGCAAGAACTCTTCGAGCTGCCCTCTGTTATATCATAGACTGCTAGTATTTCTTGTTTGAGTCTACTATTTGACGACTGAAATTGGCTATGACCACACGATCTTTGCGGTAGCATACTGATAAGCTAGCAAGCGCTGTATTAGTTACTTATGAGTTGAGGCTATCCATGTTGTAAACGCAGTGCTATGGCAGCCAGGTGAGCAGGCTCAGATACTATACCCGTGGCCGCTTACGCGCCTTGGGTAGTGCAGACACATAAAAGAATAGTTTCTCTTTCTCACAAAAACAAGAATAAAAAATATATAATTCATGAGCAAACACTACATCGTAACCTTAAATGCTTTGGTTTTTTTAATTATGTTTTTTCTCTAGGGAACAAAGGCCCAGTACTTCGCAGCAAAAGCTCTCAAAAAATTATCTTGGAGATTTCACACAAAGTACATGATGTGGTTTCAGAGACTTGAGGAGCCTAAAGCCATCACTGACGACTATGAAATGGTAAAGGAGCTCATACAACTCCCACCACTAATTTATAGTGGCTAGTTGGCAGATGTTCAGATGTTGCAGCCACTAGCATCATACCACATGTTTTTCTGTATGCACCAGGCTGTTATGATAGCGCTAAGAGTGCAGCTCGTGAAGTGAAACATCATACTTGATAGCATCAAATAATTATTGTGGCTCTTCGTTTCTTTTTCCCTCCAGGGTACGTATATCTACTTTGACTTTGAGAAATGGAGTCAGAGAAAAAAAGAAGGGTTCACATTCGAATACAGATTCCTTGAAGACAAGGACCTCCCCTGAATCATGATTGATCCATCTTTTTATGTTGTCTCGTTCATGTCTGTTGTCTACTGAGAAAACTTGTACTGAGGAATCAGTATGTATTAAAGTGAACAAACATAATGTCATTTCATTGCCAATCAGCAGTCCCTGTGGTTGTTCGTAATCCTGCATTGTAATTACTGTTGGTTTCATATGAAGTGAATTTGGCACTTTGCTCTTTTTACTATATAATACTTAATTATGGAGCATATAATTTTGGGGTGGTGCATCTATAATTATGACAGTTAAAATCACATTTTGTAATTATAAGGGGTTGAGGTTGATCTTCAAGTTTTGACCACCGACTGACTGTATACCTCTACTCTTCATTTGTGAAGAATGAAATGTCTGCATCTGCTACATGTGTGCCTGGTTGCAGTTGGACTGCTTGTTATGTGCAGCTCTGCTCAGGATAGGTAGGTAATGTGTAAAATAGAAGATTCTGCTAGTAACATGTAGGCAGTAGGTAGCTACTCACTATATAGGCTAGGCGTTCCAGATTTACTCTAACTCGTTTTGCAGGATGTGTACATCGACTGAAACGTTTTTAGAATCTTACAGTGAGCCTGAAGTATATTCTTACCGTTGCGGTTGGTGGAAGTGGCGTCGTTGTCATGCAACAAGGCGAGTATAAAATAATTGATGACAGTGCAATCTCCATGTAGAGCATAAGACATCATGCCTGACCAGATTATAGCTATATACAGTCTTATATGCAGTCTCTGTTTATACAGGTATATAACTAAGCATAGAACAGCGGAACGGCACATCCCACATTGCTGTAATGAATACACTGGTACTCATCCAAACTGCATTAGTAAGTCATTATGTATAATTATTATACATACTGTATACCGGGTTTCAAATGCAAGACTCTTTTGCTTGCGAATTACGAGTTTTTGCAAGATCACAAACAAAATAATACTTGCAAAAGAGAGAGCATGCGTATCACCATGATGAACCCAACCATGGCTTGTACCCAATGTCATTCGCTACGCGTTTGAAACCTGATATGTATTTATTTACCATGTTTACTAGAATGTTTTGCTAGTATCAAACATATGCGAACTTTGATCAATTTTCAACAATAAAATTGCAAAATCGAATTAGTACTTACTCAGTAAACAAGTTTGGCTACATGCTCTTCTGAAAAGGCTGCAATGGCATTCCAAGTAAGCAAAACTAGGCATAACCTGAGAACGAAGCGTTATTTTGCAAATCCACAAATTAAAATCCATGACTAGAAGCCTACAGAAACTCTTACTTACACTTCATTGATCCTTGTGCAGCTGTAGCAGTCTACACACACACACACAAACAGATACACACACACACAAACACACTACCGTATACCTCGCTTGGGCGCATGCGCACCGGCATAATTATAAACACCAGAAGAATTGTACACAGTATAGAGTATAGTTACATGTGTATATAGTGCTGTGCATGTCCTAGCAAATTAGTAGGGGACACAGTTCAAGTTCTCTAGCTCTAGTCTTGAGTCTAAGAAAAGAAAAGAAAATGTAAATAAGAAAGAATCGTATAGAGTATAGTTACATGTATGTATAGTGCAGCGATGTGCATGTCCTAGCAAATTAGTGATATGTCCAACCAATATGTTACTTGGTCTGACAAATGGCCTAGCAATTTTGAAAAGTTATTTTGTACACTATTAAGTCACATTCAAGCTTTGTCCACACACTACTATTAATTGGTGCATGGTCGTCAACAGGCTTGCGTACAAGGCCATCACATGACATAATTATCTTAACATAATCTGCTACCACTGCATTCTTGAATATGAATACTTTTAAGCTGGCTTCAAATTGACCATGCAAGAAAACGACTAAGTCAGTTAGATGAGATAAAATGCTACTGATAAAAAGAGGGGGTGGAAACAAGGCCAAATAAGGGACGCCTTTGTTAACAGGAGCATATAAGTAGATGGAGTGTCATAGTATTGCGAAAGCAATATTGTCTACCATATTTTCACAGATTGCATTTTCAGTTCACTGTTTAGCTCACTAACTGGTATTAAATCCTGCTCAAGTTGTGAGTTATTTATAACGTTTCTAATACTCGCAAGTGGTTTTAAAGAGATTCATTGCATTTTCCAATAATCTGCGGAGTAACAAACTTTTGCGATTTTACTCTCATTCGCAGAAATTAATACTCACGAAAATTGTCAAGGTAACTAATTTCCTTGTTTGTAATGTGCTCTGTACGTACGCGGCTGATAACGCGGTTGATCTATTTAATGTTGGATTATGGCAATGTTTTGTACATGCAGGACGATATTATCATTTCCGCGTATAATAAGACGCTCCATCTACTCATGTGCTCCTGGTATACTTTTGAGCATGCACAAAACCTCAACTTGACATTGACACTAGCCAGGCATCTAAACCTATTTAGGTTCTTAATCCCTAGGAACACGAATGATGAGTATCGTTACTTAGCTGGCTTGGATTCTTAGAGGTCATAGGTCAAATGACCTTTGGGTGGGGTTTCTCCTTAAGAGATTTCACGTTCTTTCAGATAGGGTATATACAGTGGCTAAAATACACTACCTTCGTGAAGGTACCTTTTTCAGAATTAAGGGCGCGACAAGCAACTAGTCAATTTTATAATTTACCGGATGAGGTACGACATGTGTGGTGCAATTCTAATTGCTAATTGACCATTATCACTCACTAGCCTGTCTCCACGCCCACTACGGCTCCTTAATAATTGCTTACATGGTCAATGCTGTGTTTATTGGTAATCGAAATAGCTAATGGGTATGTGTAGTGTAGTAGACCGTTGCAGTTTCTTCAGAATCGTGCGTAGCAAAAGTTGTTTGCTTTCTACTAGTCTTCGTAGTTGGGTCTGAACTACTGTGCTATCAGCTGCAAGAGTGAATAAAAGCTACACTATGATAAGAAGCAGCAGCCATGGACTTTGAACTTACAGCGTCCCTTTTTAGTAGCAATCATGGTCGATCTTTTTGCATCATTCATTCCACATGCATTATTCACCAGTGAAAGCTGCGGCATCAGTTCCCACTATGCTTATTATAAGAGTATTCTTGGTAATCGAGACATAGTTATGGCCTTACTGACACCACTAGCCTTCCTGTACGTACGTGGTCAAATATTTGCTTCTCAGAACTTTTGTTACTAAGCAACTTATTATACTGCCAAATATCAATATTAGTAGCGGTAGGTATATATACGTATAGTGAATGTGTGGCTCAAAGCTCAAACCATTTAATTCCTACAGAAATACAGTGTCCTAGTCTACGATCTTCTGTAAATGGCAAAGTGGCTGTGAGCTCGCGTTACCTCAATGGATTTGGTACATACAGCTGTGACTATGGATACAAGCTGGTCGGGTCATCATCAGTGAAGTGTAAACGTGATCAGACGTGGTCCGGAACGGCTCCATCTTGTCAACGTAAGTGGACCTATACAGTAGACTCTCCCCCCCCATGAGACAGTGCAGCTTGGCCGGAATAGCGAGGTTGCCACATTTCAGAAAATAGCCACAGCTAAAAACGACCCTACCTCAAATCTAATCACTAATTTTGTGGTTCCGTGAACTTCTGTCTCGAGGATAATTAATCAGTGTAATTCAATTTTATCTGCCAAACCACACCCAAAACATCATTTTCAGGCGTAATAAATGTATAAAATTACCTAGTTTGAGGCAGCCAGAACTGGCCAGTTTACGGAATAAAGAGTGGCTGCATTTCTGGACGAGTTTTGTGCAATCCGTTCCAAACCAAATCGAGGTGCCCATACTTTCAGAGAGCCGGAACAGCGAGAGTCTATACTGTAGCAATATAATCATTAATGTGTTGCGTGCAGTCATACGTAAGTAGACCTAATTACATGTAGCTGTATATATATATGTGTTGCAGTCACATGTCTAGCCTTGTCCCTACACCCACTTCTGCTCCTATTGATGCTTGGTCGTCCAACAGACCTGTGTAGAAGCTTAGCCATCACATGACATGTCTTAACAATAATTATGTGGAAATAATAGATGTAGCTTGCTACCGCTGAATTCGTGGAAACAGTCGCACTAGTTAATCGAATGGACAGTTGACTAAAATATTTATTTACTACAAAATTAATTTTACAGTATGATTATATACATATTGATAAACCTTCTTAATTAACTATTATTAAATCCAGATAATTTTCTGGGAAATTTTAATAGCAGACACTTTTACATCTATAGCAAGGTAAACTCAGCAGCTGCCATTGAACATGAGTTCTGCTTTATAATGGCGCACACTGAAATTTGCCTTATTAGACACACTCTCCAATTATAAGCGCTCATACCCACTTAATATGCGCCCACAGTACCTAATACTTTATATATCGTTATGCAGTTATAATAATTATATGTGTTCTGATTGGTATATAATCAAGACTCATAGTGAACTCCACTGACACCGTCCTACAGGAGTACGGTGTCCTAGTCTACGATCTCCTGGCAATGGCAACGTGGCTGTGAACAAGTACTACCTCGATGGAACTGGTACATACAGCTGTCACTATGGATTCAGGCTGGACGGGTCATCATCAGTGAGGTGTAAAAGTGATCAAACATGGTCCGGAACGGCTCCATCTTGTCAACGTAAGTAGACCTATACAGTAGACTCTCCCCCCATGAGACAGTGCAGCTTGGCCGGAATAGCAAGGTGGCCGCATTTAAGAAATAGCCGCAGCTAAAAAACGACTCTACCTCAAATCTAATCACTAATTTTGTACTTGAGGATAATTAATCAGTGTAATTCAATTTTATCTGCCAAACCATAACGTCATTTTCGGGCGTAATAAACGTATAAAATTACCTAGTTTGGGGCAGCCAGAACTGGCCGGGTTTACGGAATAACGAGTGGCTGTATTTCTGAACGAGTTTTGTGCAGTAAACATCTAGCTAGCTAGCTAGCAATCCGTGCTAAACCAAATCGAGGTGGCCGTACTTTCAGAGAGCCGGAATAGCGAGATCTATACTGTAGCTATATAATGTGTTGCAGGGTGTCATACAGGATTTTGAAGTAGAGGGAAATAAGAAAAGTAACCAGAAAATGTTGCTAAAAAAGGTCAACTGTTATTTCAATACGTAAGTAGACCTGATATACATGTAGCTGTATATATAATATATGTGTTACAGTCACATGTCTAGCCTTGTCCCCACTCTTACTTCTAATGCTTGGTCGTCCAACAGACCTGCGTAGAAGCTTAGCCATCACATGACATGTCTTAATAAAAGCCTTCAATATGTGTGCATGTAGCTTGCTATCGCTAAATTCGTGAAAACAGTCGCACTAGTTAATCGAATGGACAGTTGACTCAAGATTCACTACAAAATTAATTTTTCAATATAATTATGATAATTAAACTTTCTTAAGTAACTATTATTAAATCCAGACAATTTTTCTTTATTATGCCTCGGTGCGCATGCGCAAGCGAGGTATACGGTAGTGTGTTTGTGTGTCTGTGTGTGTGTCTGTCTGTCTGTCTGTGTAGACTGCTACAGCTGCTCAAGGATGAATCAAGTGCAAGTAAGAGTTTCTATAGGCTTCTAGTCATGTTTACTTGGATTTTAATTCGTGGATTTGCAAAATAATGCTTTGTTCTCAAGTTATGCCTAGTTTTGCTTACTTGGAATGCCATTGCAGCCTTTTCAGAAGAGCACGTAGCCAAACTTGTTTACCGAGTGTTACTACTCTACTTAGTAGTTAGCTCTGCACTAGAACGCTAGCTATTGGTAGCTGCAAGAGTGCGGAAGAGAGCTGCAAGGCTCTGTTGATGGCAGCCATTAACTTTAGACTTGAACTTTTGGCATCGATCGTTTTTACCAACAATCATGGTCGATCATTACCCACTCTTTGAGTTTGCATGCAGCAAAAGCAAAAATGTTCATCAGTATAAAAGCTATTAGTAGCTTCATGTTATGTAGCTTTGGCATCTCCACCGAGGCATCAGCACCTGTGGTGCTTTCATTCTAATATAGCAGACACTTTTTACATCTATAGCAAGGTAAACTCAGCAGCTGCATAAAGAGCCATTGAGCACGAGTTCTGCATTTCATTGTTTTGTAAATGGCGCACACTTATTAAACGCACTCTCCAATTATAAGCGCTCATATCCCACTTAATATGCGCCTACAGTACCCGTTTTTAATAGTAAAATAATTAGAAGGTAATAATACCGTTATGCAGTTATAATAATCATACGTGTTCTGACTGGTATATAATCAAGAATTCCACTGACACCGTCCTACAGGAATACGGTGTCCTAGTCTATGATCTCCTGGCAATGGGCAACGTAGCTGTGAACAAGTATTACCTCGATGGAATTGGTACATACAGCTGTCACTATGGATACAGGCTGGTCCGGTCATCATTAGTGAGGTGTAGAAGTGATCAGACGTAGTCTGGAATGGCTCCATCTTGTCGACGTAAGTATACATTAGAATATTGTGATGTGTTGCATGCAGTCATACGTAAGTAGACCTGATAGCTGTATATGTGTGCAGTCAGAGGAGGATAGTCAGGGTCAAAAGATTTTTAGCCTTATCCCCACACCCACTCATGCTATATTGATATTGATGCTTGGTCGTCCAACAGGCCTGCATTGAAGGCCATCACGTAATAAATTATTCATAATTATGTGGATATAACAAGGTAGGGCTGGATACGTACTTTAAGCAGTTGCACTCGTCAATCGAATGGACAGTGAACTCAAAGATTTATAACAGAGGAGGTTGGACAGTATTACGTGCACCTATACACACATGCCATTATAGCCTGGAATTCAATTAAACTTACCTCCAACTAAGTACATATAGTGCACGCAGTGCAGTGATGGCTGTTTTAGATCTACTCATCACACAAGAACCTATAATCATTTAAGCACATCATTCCTCGTTAATTTTACTTGGCTACAAATTTGTAATGGTTAAGTAATATTCAGTAAAAATGCAAGTGCAATACATCATGTGAGTTAGTTAAAGTTACTGAGTTTGTGTGGGTCCAACTGATGCATAAAAATGTTCAGTCAGAGCAACACCTTGCCCCAAGAATTTGCGAGGTGATAATTCCACAGGGTGTTTGTGAAACTGTGTTCTAAGTGTTTTCTTGCTCCGAGTGGTCAGAGTGATGTGTCCAGTAGACCCATCATTTCTCTTTGAGGGGGGGAAGCTAGGTTGGGTTCTTTTGCAGCAATTCTGAAATCCGTAAGATCACTGTCTACAAAAAAAGTGCATGTGTCACAGCCAGATCTACATGTATAGTCATATTTATATCTATTTTAACATAAGTAAAGGAACCCCCATCGTTGCATCCTCGGGTTCTACCAGTGGGTCATCTAGGGTGTCAGTTAGTGTACCCTTAAAGTTGGCGATCACCCCTACGACAGGAAGACCCAATTCTCTAGGTAGCAGTAGCACGAGGACGTCTATAGTGTGTCATCCCCAAATGGCAGTAATCAAAAAGGAGGGTCCAATAGCAAGCAAGCCCAACCTCCACCGGGCCCTGCCTATTCTGCAGCAGGTAAGTGTTTGAACACAGGTATATATATACCTGTATTCTGAACACATACATTACGTTTGGACACTCTCTTTTATGAAGTGCTGTTTAGCGTCGTCTGCACTTGTGCTTCGTTTTGAACATGGAGACGGCTAAACAGAATGTGTATAACATATGCATGGTTTTTGTACATCAATAAAATGTATGTGTCACAACCACTTGTTGTATTGGCAGAGCCTGTGTAGAGCTTGTGTGTAATTGACCAATGTCTTGTTTTTCTCGACTCGATACATGGGGCATGTAAACTCTTCACCCACCACTTTGACGTCTGCACTGCCCTCTGACACAACCAGCAGTAGCACTACTCCAGCCGAGGAGGACAGTGGTAGTGGTCAGTCAGCGGCGGGAGAGGGCTCTCAACATCAGCGTCTGGTGAGCATGTACCGGTACATGTATGTATAGTAGTCACCTAATGAATAGCGAGTATATTTGGGGATCGAATGTTAGCTAGTTGACGATTATTATGAATAGGACAAGCATTGCATGAAAAAAGTTGTAACAACAGCAAAACCACAAAAAACATCATTTTCTCATTCTTTTCCTCCCACTCTTCAGTTAATGAACTATAGCTCTACAAAACAATAGTGATATAAATACACAAAAGGACGGAGTCATTAATTTTTTTTACGCACTGGCTCTCTTTGGTGCACAACTTGCACATGGTACATGGTAAAATAATGTAATGTCCAGCAAAAAAAAGAACTTTGACCTCAAATAATGGCTGACATCAGCAATAATGACTTAATTGAGGAGATGAGCAAAACTGAGGAGGGAGGTTGATCTGAAACAAGTATGCAACTAACAGTGGCCTAAGCTAACTTTAATGTAAAATTCATTATAGAAACTACTATATATCGCTCTAGTACTTTTTGAGCGAAAGCATAACATGGCGAGAGGCATTAGCAAGCGCACGCTTGCAACACTCGTTACCCTAGTTCCTGTGCATAACTTACAGCTGCCGCATTCTCAAAGCCTTGCTCCAGCCGGATTGCAGCACCCTTCATTCTAATTTCCTTTTAAGTTGCAATTCCCGATTGACATAAATGTACACTATCGTAGAAACTGGACTGCATGTCTTTATTTTAAGCACATGCTCAGCTGCAGGTATTTTGCCCTTGAATTGAAGCGTTTCTGATGCCTTGGTGGAGGAGCCAAAGCTTTATGCTTACAGTACTAGTAAAATACACACATGTACAATTACAATTTACATTTATGCCTCTGCATTTGTACACAAATGACATGCATAAAGAGCACAGAATGGTGAAAAAGAGTGGGAAATGATTAACTATGATTGTTGCTAAAAAGGATGTCGAAACTTGATGGCTGCAATGAACAGTGTGGCCTTGCATCTTTTTTCTCACTCTTGCAGCTACCAATAGATCCAAGAAAACGTGACTAGAAGCCCATGCCTCATAGAAAGTCTTATTTGCAATTGATTTATCATTGAGCAGCTGTAACACGCTACACACTACAGTATACCTTGCTTGCGCATGCACACATCGAGGCATAATTATGCGAAGGATATAAGAGAATTGATTCAGCTATATATAGAGTAAGCTAGCTTGTACTTTCTACGGCACTGTTGTAAACTGTCAGTAGCATTATTACTAACTGTTTACAACACTTCTCTAGTTTTAAGAACATTGTTTAGCAACCACTTCTCATACAGTGTTTTCCCTGGTACAGGGTCATCAAATTAACATATAAATATCCGGTTGTACTGTAGGTTCCCAAACATCCCACCGCTCTGAGCACAGTCGGTCCAGCAGTGCCTCATCATTCTCTGCCTCTCTCTCGCAAGACTCCCAGTCATTGACTCATACCAGCTCCAGTAAGTGCTGTAAATTGTCACAATAATCTGGTAGTCAATATATGCTCCTCACCATCTGGTCTCTCCAGGTATAGCAGATACACACAGTGGAGCATCCAGTAACAGCGGGGGAGCACATTCAAGTAAGTTGTTCTTTTGGGCTTTACAAAAACACTTGGTCTCTGACTTAACTGTTCACATTCATTGCATGGTTTTACATTGTGCAGCCCCTGTGTCAGAACCAAGCCCCCTAGTAGTGGACACTGGTGTGCGGCCTCCCTCCTCTACCCATTCCTCGGTCGGAGCTCTCTCTCCCCTCATCTCCACCACAATCACACAACCAACCCCTCATAGAACGCCCTCTCAACCTCCAACAACCGCACAGCCCTCCACTACGTCACATCAAGATGCATTTGTGGTCACGCTCTCTCGCCAATGCCACTGGCACCTGTTGGTAGTGGTGTGGAGTTAGCAGAAAATCCTATGGTCGCTGCTCAAAGTCCTGGCTTTAATCAGTTTCCATCAGGAGGTTCAAATCTCCCAGTGTGGATGGCAGCGGGTGATGACGGTCTGGAGGTAGTTCCAGGAAGTTTAGGAGCAGCCTTCGGCAATGGACTATTTTCGTCTTCTACTAGCACAGGTGGGTAATAATACTAGTGACAATAAGAGCATACATGTATGATGTTCATGTACATGTATGATGTTCATGTACATGTATGTGGTGGTTTTGCTCTAACTAGACACGGCACAAAGCTGTCCGTCCCTTGGTTATCTGTACATTGTATCTGTTCGTTGGTTTTTAGATATTCATGTGCTGTATGTTTGTTTAGGTGAATACCCAGCATTGTACGTACATTTGTTCAAGGGTCTACTTGTGTATTCAGGTCTCTCACCGACACTACCTGTCAACTCGCCTCCTCTGTCCTGTAATTCTCCTCTGGTTCAGTCTGCCGCCTTCCCCTCACAACCTCCCATCTCCAACTCCCCTCTCACTTCTGCCTTCCCCTCGCAGCCCACCCCCCTCACAGGAGCACTCCCCACTACCTTCACAGTGGCACAGCCAACTTTCGCTAACTTTACAGGAGTTCTACCAACACACCCCACTTCCTTTGCAGGGCTCACATCAGCAGCCTTCATGTCGCCAGAGGTATGTTGTTTGTTGCACACATGTGGTTGATTCTGATGTCTCTGGTTGATAGTACACATTCCCTGCAATGTTGAGTACACAGCTGCTATTTATGCATTGTGTGTTCAATCAAATTTGACAATGGATAAGATCAAGAGTGCATGAATCCTGATAAGATTCTTAGAACTTTAAACCATTATTGTTTAAACCTGCCCCCACAGTTCTACTGCTGTAGACCACTCCACTACAAGTTTATAGAGTCAATTTCTGTTGTTACGTGACTTAGTGTTTAACATACATGTACATGTATGCATGCACGTGCTGTATATATAGCAACCCTTCCTACAGCAGACTGCTCTGCCGTCTCTATGGGTGAGCGGGATGCAGGGCCTGGTGTCGTGGGTCAGCTCTCCTCACTTAAGTCCATAGCAGCCCAGGTAGTAGCCTCATCTGGCACACCAGTCACTAGCAGTAGAGGAAGTGGTTTGGAAGCAGTGATGGGCCTCGAGAGTAGGCCTGGGGAACAGAGCTCAGAACAAATGCGACGTGAGTGTAAAACTGATAAGTTACATGTATACCATGATGTGTTAAAATATCAATATCAATTGAAAACCTCCGTATACTCTCCCATACACCGGTGTCTGGCGGATCCGGATAACAACGGAATGTACCCAATGTGGCTATCTTAATTAGTGTATATTAGATTGAACCTTCGTGCAGTTGTGTATGTTCTCTCAAGGGCTCATAGAAATGCCCTTGGGAACAAATCCAATACACCCTAGCTGGCCATGGTACAACTATTACTGTACATGTACAATAACTATGTATTGAATTGTTTTGTTATCATTGTAAGAATGATTGTATTGCTTATTAATTTTGTTTTTAGTAATTCCATTGTAAATGTGTACTACACTTCCACCTGCTTTAGTAATGGCTGCAATCTCTCTTGTTGTTTACAGTACTAGGGTGACACAAGGTGTCATGGGGCGAGCGTGTTAGCAGTACAGGTGGTTCACATCTATGTGTTGTGAATACCTATGCCTGTCAGTCTTGTTCCAAGCGTGCCTGTCTGGCCTCAGGAGTCTCTGTAGAAAAAATACACTGGCTTATCATCATGAACGCCACTTGTCAGTGGCACTTACCCGAGGCTCTGCTGGTTTGAGTTGAAGCAGCCATTTGCTGTAGGCGTGCCTGTCTGGCCTCAGGAGTATCTGTAATGAAAATTACACTGGTTTATATCACCTGTACGCCGCCTGTACTTACCTGAAGCTCTGCTGGTTTGGGTGGAAGCAGCCATTTGCTGTAGGCGTGCCTGCCTGGCCTCAGGAGTCTCTGTGTCCCGTCTCAGTTGCTGGGATGCTCTATTGGCATCCAGTGCAATGGTTACCTTGAATCTTGAGTGCCCTGTGCTTTTCTCTGCGTTTGGCTAGCCTGACTTCTTTCTCTTCAGCTGTTTCTTGGGCTCTTGCTTGTCTCTCTCGATCCCTCCTTATTTGAAGTCTTTCTTGTTTGCATTCGTTGTCAGGATTCATTTTATGCAACTTTTCTTATGCCTCCAGTTGTGCAAAATACACGAGGAATACACGAAATTGGTAAGGGCCGCGTGTCTAAAAACCGGCTATCAGGCCGTACGTACCACACATACATACATACATACAGAGAAATTTTATACCGTCGTCACTACGTTAGGGCTCGCTACGCTCGCCCCAATTAATTTTGTTTTTAGAGTAATTCCATTTTAAATTTGTACTACACTTCCACCTGCTTTAGTAATGGCTGCAATCTCTCCAGCTCTGTTAGAGTCTTTCAGCAGTCGTGCTTCGGAGGAGACATCGGCAGGTCGCACAGATACCCAGATCATGCCTCTGCTAGGAGTTATGCCCCTGGGTCCAGTGCAGCTGACTCAAGAGAGGCTTTATCAGCTCAAAATGTTGGAGACTGCGTACAAGCACCTCCCACATCAGTCGGATTCAGAAAGAGTGAGGTAAGGGGGTGTGTGTTTGTGCAAGTGAAGTATTTGAGATCTATACCAACCTAGTTGAACGGTACAGTAAAACTTGTCTATAGCGGTCACCCTTGGACAAACCAACGATGGCTGTAATGAGGTCATTAACTTGACTGTACTATAGAGGGTGGCCTGCTTATAGGATGAAGAATTTACAGTTGACTTTACTTTACTTTCAGTCCACGTTCTTTCTGTCTGCATCGTGTATTTTGTGATAATCTTACAGGCGTACATTTACTTGCTTTTTTTCAGCTGATGTTTTACGTAGCACTTTGTGCACATACATTCAGACCGTATTTGCAAAGAACACCGTATCCCACCCCGTTCTATCACCATCAGCACCCTCCATCTCACTTTGACTCATTCGAGTTCTTCCAGAGACTATCTATAGACTCGCTCTTCTTCGTATTCTACTATATGGAGGTATAGTTTTGTGTATACTGTTTAAGAATGTGTACTCTGCTTGCAATGTTTAAATTATTGAGTTCAGACTGGTATACAATTACATACGATACCTAAAATATTGACTTCTTGAGGTGTGTTAGAGAGCTTTTAATGTATTGGCCATGGTCCCAACCGATTGCATGTAATCCATTGAATTTGATTTGTTGAACACTTTCATAATAACGTTCTACATGTACATTGATTTGTAGTCGCTGTGGATCATTATCACTACAGTGCCTTTAGCCTATAGAATAAATAAATGCTATTTGTTGCGTGTTGGTACATGAATGTAAATATTTTGGGATTAGAACATTTCTAAGAAAATATGATGATACCATTGTGTTGGTGAACAAATTATCTAAAACGTATCCAAAAAGATTTCCATGGCAACCAAAGGTGGTGGGTATGTGGTGGTTTATATAACACCAGCATTTTTCTATAGTGGACAATCGCTTAGCAATAGAAAAGACCAATTGTTTTCGGCTAAGGCATGGAACTTTGGCACAGCATTCCTGAATAGTTAACCTAACATATGCATGGTTACGTATAGCTTACATAAATACACATACTGGTTAATACTCAATTATAGGGTATTTTGGGTGCCTTTTCGCTTAGCGATGGAACTCAAACAAATTTGTCCGCTACGGTCTAATTGTTTTTGCACATTAATTATTTCTATCTTTTGATATAAAAAAGTTGTCCAAAAATACTTCAGTTCCGGAGATATTTCATGTTATGATGCAGTGTTTGCCCACGCAGTAATTAGTAATAAATCAAGCTGTCCTGACTCGGCATTTTATATGCTAGATATTGCATGCTCTTTTCCATCAAAAAATTATCTGGGAAAGTGGCATGGCGGCTCGAAAAAAACAATTAACAGTCATTGAGTTGGCTTTGTACAAGTAGAAGAAAGATAGCCGACCAGTCCTCTAAGTATATCATAGACTGCTAGTAGGTCACTGTTTAGTTCTTATTTGAGTCTGCTATTTGCCAATTGAAATTGGCTATGACCACAAGACCTTTGTGGTAAGTTTTATCATCTAGTTAGCGTACAAATAGCTAGCAAGCACTGTATTAGTTACTTATGAGTAGTGCAGGCACATAAAAGAATAGAAACAATATCTCCCTTCTTACAAAACCAAGAAATTAAACTCTAAAGTAATTCATAAGCAAACACTGCATCATAACCTTAAAATGCTTTGGTTCATAACCTTAAAATGCTTTGGTTTCTAGCTTTAATTGTGTTTAATTTGCTAGGGGACTAAGGCCCAGTACTTCGCAGCAAAAGCTCTCAAAAAATTATCTTGGAGATTTCACACAAAATATATGATGTAGTTTCAGAGACTTGAGGAGCCTAAAGCCATCACTGATGACTATGAAATGGTAAGGGAGCTCATACAACTCTCACCACAAGTAGACATAGTGGCTAGTTGGCAGATGTTGCAGCCACTAAGCATCATACCACATGTTTTTCTGTATGCACCAGTGCAACTCGTGAGTAAAACATTATTCTTGATAGCAAATAATTATTGTGACTCTTCAATGTCTTTTTCCTTCCAGGGTACATATATTTACTTTGACTTTGAGAAATGGAGTCAGAGAAAAAAAGAAGGATTCACATTTGAGTACAGATTCCTTGAAGACAAGGACCTCCCCTGAATCATGATTAATCCATCTTTTTTTATGTTGTCTCGTGCATGTCTGTTGTCTACTGAAAAAACTTGTACTGAGGAATCAGTACGTAAAATGAACAAACATATATAAAATCTCATTTTCATTGCTGATCAGCAGTGCCTGTGGTGGTTCAAAACTTTGTGTTGTATTGACTGTTGGTTGCATGCCTTGAACTTGTCCCCAACGTTGCCTGTAAGCTGCTCATTAAATTCAGTGGTATATAAAGTGCAAGCTCACAGGGAGGATTTCAAGTTGGTTGGCAAAAATTAAAAGTTGGAGTGTGGCCACCCATGACCACAATGTATGTTTTATTATAATGCAATAGTGGCCATGGTTAACCAGTTGTGCATTCAACTTTTGTTCAGTTCACAATCTAATTGAATTTGCATGTTGTGTAGATAAAACTGGCCACCCATGACCACAATGTACGGTTTGTTATAATGCAATAGTGGTCATGTGGTTGTGCATTCAACTTTTGTTCAGTTCACAATCTAATTGAATTTGCATGTTGTGTAGATAAGGTATCTAAAATAGGTGCTTACCCTATGTGACCCTGTATAATTAGTATAAAGTCTAGGTTGGAAAACCAAGTATTAAACCACTGGTTTGTAGATCTAGTTTGAGTATAGCATCTTCTATGTCTGAACAATGAAGTATCTGCTGGTGCTACATGTGTGCCTGGTTGCAGTTGGATTTCTTGTAGTGTGTAGCTCTGCACAGAATGGGTATGTTTTTTTAATGCATGACTAGACTGAGTGATCAGCTACTAGAAGTCTGTAAAGTCTAAAGAACCACTGTTCACTTTATTTTAATTTGCAGGGTTTGCTCAAAAACTAAATACCGTCAAGGCACTAGGTCACAACAGTTTCCAGTCACTCGTAATGTGCCCCAAGTTTATTCATACCGTTGTGGCCTTTTCAATTGGCGTCGTTGTCGTGCAACAAGAAACATGTGAGTTTCGATCAGTGTCATAAAGCCGTTAACTAGGATTGGCACCACTTTTGTAGTAATTTTGCATGTATTATAATTATTTTCACTAGTGTTCAAGATTAATGACTTATATACAGTGGAACCTCCATAAAACGGAAACCATTAGGGAACAGCCTTTTGGCCGTTATAGAGAGGTGGTCTTATACTTGGAGGTTTCGATTGCCAGCTATGTATGCTCTCTGAGTCCTTTCTTGCTGCAAATGAATCTTGGAGTTTTGCTAACTGCTTCTTTAGCTTATACAAGCTTTGCAGAGCTACAGCTACGTTTTCACGATTGTGCAAAATAATGCTATCTCAGCAATAACTAATTCTGGGTGTGGCTGTCCATTCTGGGAGGTTATTTTCCATTGGGACTAGAAAGCTGCTCGTTATACGGAGTAGAGAGGTGGCCGCTCCTGAGAGGTTGCTTTACATTGAGGTCATTGTAGTTTCAATCCAGACCTGAGCTCTTGGCCGTTACATAGCGTATGGTTGCTCTTTGGAGGTGGTTGTATACTTTGCATGCACAAAATATAATTATTTGTCAGTATTACACACACTATATATTTCATCGTACAAATTTTAAATAAAGTAAGAGGAAGACCATGTGTGGTTAGTGGTAAAATGTTCATGACCACAATGACAGCCTTCAAAAACAAAATAATTGTGCTGCAGCAGTTGTTATATAGCTCTGTTTAGCAACGAGGTAGTTCAAGGAGGCCTTCCAGACAACTAGAGCTGTCAGTTATAGGAAGAGTGGTGGACTCTTTGTACGTTCTAGAAGTTGAGTGAATATAGATCTACTTTTTGAGTGTCGAGTCTAAAAGCTTTCAGGTGTGATCATTAGCTCTTTCATCTTCAGCAATGACTTCTTCGAATATAAATGGCAAGCTGCTTATCTTTAATGGCTTGCAAGCTGCTTATCTTTAATGGCTTGGCTTGACCAATTAATAGTGTAAGCCAATTAAAGCAGGACTCAGTCATCTTTGCACAACACTTCTAACACAGACTACAACTTCAGAATACAAAATGGTATGTGTTTATTTACTGACAGTATCCACAAATATGCGGATTATCCCCTTTTTGGGATGATGTACGTGCATGCGCATACAATATACCAGGCCGCTGATTCAAGTTTCTCGAGGGGCGGTCTGGAATCGAGGTTAGATCTTTATCAAATCTGGAAACTGACTGCACAGCTGAATTGTACTGCCTTTCTCGTGTATGTATGATAAGGCATATAAATTATGATAATCTAATAGTATAATGTCAAGAGTGCATAAGAAGTGAAGAGTGTCGAACTACTGATATACCTCTACACAAACACTGTGCACAAAGTAACATGACACGCACGTGATAAAGTATTGTAAATTTACTAGTAATCTCCTAGTAAATGTTAACCGTTACGTTTTTAGGAGTGTGGTTTTCGAACAATTAATTGTTCAATGTTTGCGTTCAACGTTCCGAGCTTGTGGAGCTGCTCACTGCACACTGATAGGAGACGATCTCTTCACAAAAATCACCTAATTAGAGACAATAGTCGAGTTGATCCTCTTCACTTGCACTCTTTACTCAACTTCTGTGCGTTGCGTAATTATGCGCAAACGTCATCAATTGCGAGTTACTCACATGCAATTGACAGGATGTCACGTTAATTTATGCACAGTGTTTGTGTAGAAGTATCAGTAGTTCGACACTCTTCTCTTCTTATGCACTCTTGATAACATAATCTATGATATTCCAAGATTGGCACAACAGTACAGTATAGACTCCGTTAATCTGGTCACTCTTGGGACAGTGTAGTTTGGCCGGAATAGCGAGGTGGCTGCAGCTCAGGAAATAGCCGCGGCTTAAAAACGACCTTACCTCGAATCTAATGACTACTTTTGCGGTTCTTGTCTCGAGGATAATGTAGGATAATGAAGTGTAATCCAATTTTATTTGCTAAACCACACCCAAAACGTCATATCCGGCCGTAATATACGTATAAATATTACATGGAAAACCTTGTTTGGGACAGCCAGCACTGGCCGGTAAACGGAATAGTGAGTGGCCGTACTTCAGGGTGAGTTTTGTGCAGTAAACATTATTATAGCTAGCATTCCGTGCCATGCCAAATGGCCGTTATATCGAGGTGGCCGTACTTCAGAGAGCCGGAATAGCGAGAGTCTACTGTAGTAGGTGTTGGGTAAAATGAATTTTTAGGACAATCTTTTGGCAGGAGCTGTTGGTAACGCTTGAATAGCCGAACGAAGCATCTTTCAGGGTTTTCGGGATTGTTGTAGTGAGACACTACTTTTGGTTTGAGTTTCCTGCCTTTCAAGCCTCCTGGTCGATTTTAGATAATTATGTCTTCTGTGTATTTCAAATACGACCGCTGTCCTTCAACTTCAATTACTTGAATTTGGCATGGTTCTGACCTCAATTGACGATGTTCGCTACCACTTCGTAGAGCAAAGTAGACACCATTCATAAAAAGTACCGTATCAACCAGTGCTTGTGGAGTTTTGGATCCAAGAAGATCTTTGTTCCATAAAAGTTTTTCTTCTTCTGTTAGAGGTTCAAGCCTTCTTCTTTTGTGACCCTAGTCCAGCTCTCTGCAAGCGCTTCATTTCGGAGTCTAGGCACATTCGAAAGTCAGCAAAACAAGCATCCTTGAACAGGTCAATCCCGGGATTTCCATTCCATCGCAAATACCTCTGTATGCCACTCACAATGTGGTGCAGTGTGTCAGGGGGAAATTCTGAGCCATCGTTCTTCCGAATCTGAAAAATGAAGCATTTCAGGTTCTCGGATAGTTCCTTGGATTTCAGGTCACTCAATAGTGGAATAACATCACCATGGCACTTTAATCGGTACTCACACCAGTCTTCCATAGCTTGAAGCAGTACTTTGTATCTGAAGTTGTGCTATTAGGAATAGCACTCTTCTTCAATTTTTCCATCTCATTTTTTGTTAACTGAAGTGCAAATGTACGCACTTGCTTGGAGGTAGAGGCACTGCTTGAAGAAAGCTTCATTCGCTTTGAGTTAGGTAGAGAATATTATGCAGGTTCTGTTGGCTCGTCCAGCTCCTCCTCCTTTCTTTGTTCTGTAGAAAGAGTAGCCAGCTCCGCCTCCACATTTATGTCGTAGAGGGCGGGGTCTATGGGCTCGGTCATTATTATGCCGAGTACTTCTTCAGAAAAGAGCTTGTCTAGGCCTAGGTCTTCGTCCGCGTCCATTCTTTCAGTTAGTTTTTGAAATGAACCTAGCAACTAAACTCATTAGATACTGTTTAGGAGGTATCCAGAGGAGGGAGGACACGATTAACCTTAGCTCTAATTAGCTAATTATCGCGACCTTTTAATTACATTCTTTGAACGATTCATCTTTTCTTTCTTTATAACCTCTACATATTGGGACACATAGAACAGTACTGTAGTATGAGTGACAGGCAATTCTTGCAGGCACAGAGCAAACCATACAAATAAAGGGGTGCTAGAAGCTGAGACTGTTAGTGTCATTGATGTTCTTCATGTTGGAGACACTCTGAACTAAACAATTCCATGTTGCAGCTTTATCACAGAGACAGGAGTGCCTGGGGTGCTTCTCACAGGGATCTTGGAGACAGGAGTGCCTGGGGTGCTCCTCATAGGGATCCTGTCTCCAGGATCAAGAGTGCTTCTCACACAGACAAGATCAGAGTGCCTGGGATGCTTCTCACAGGGATCTTAGAGATAGGAGTACTTGAGGTGCTTCTTATAGGGGTCCTATTACCTTCAGGTCCTGACAACTTGGCCATAGGGGTACCTCCAGTAGGAGAAAAGGCTTACTTTGCTCTAGCTCTTGTGTCTAATATGTAGAGGTTATAAAGAAAGAAAAGATGAATCGTTCAAAGAATGTAATTAAAAGGTTGCGATAATTAGCTAATTAGAGGTAAGGTTAATCGTGTCCTCCCTCCTCTGGGAGGTATCTATGGGAATTATAAGCCCGCAGGCACTCGTAGTACCCTCGCTTTGCTCGGGATACTACAGCAGGCCTTTGGGCTTATAATTCCCATAGATACCTCCTAAATACTATCTAACTATTATTTATGCCCCTGTTTTAAGTGTATAAATTATATGTACCGTATACCGTATAGCGGGTATATTTCGAGGGTATAAATTTTCGCGGATGGACCATTACAAAGGATTTCGCGGATTTTATTTTCGTGGTCTGAGTTCCAGCCTTTTGGTGCATGCGCACATCAACATGCATCTGTACCTCCACACCGTTAGCCTCGAACCCGTAATACTGAACACGCCTACTATTCATAAATTTTCGTGGGTATAAATTTTCGCGGTACAGGCTCAATCCGCGAAAACCGCAAACATTTATACCCTCGAAATATACCTGCTATACGGTATGTTCAGACATCAAAAAAATTTTTTTTTTTGGAAATTGTCTGGGTATAATTGGAACAAATTTTTATAGAGCTTGCGAAGTGTCCAGAATGATTAGAACAAGCATGCAGCTGCATGCGAGCTAATAGAACAGTGTGCTACTGAATAGTTGCACTAGCTATCTAAAATTAGCTACTCAAAGCTATCAAAGCTATCAAACTGCAGCAGCACTCTTAGTCTTCTTGCCGTCTATAAATATAACTCAACTTTTCAAGGTATTGTAGAACAAATGTAATATTAAAGCACCAGAGTGTCCGTTGTATTAGAACAACGAAAATTGTCCAGAAGAGTGTCCGGGGTAATTAGAAGTGTCCAATAAATTAGAAGATATACGGTAGCTGTACCTTAACTGGCTCTGTTCCGAGTCTTGGATAATAAGAGATCATAATTATAGAGAGAAACAGACACACAGAACATGCATGCAGACATACATAGGAACAAAGACGAGCAGGGCCTTTTCACAACACAACTATAACAAAAAGCACAGAGCCTTGCTCTACATAGGGCTATTTCTACGGTAATAATATTAAAACACACATTACACTAGAAAAAAGAACAAGTGTGTCCACAGGTGCATGCTGACAACCATCCTCCACAATTTCTTGCTCTTGGATTTGCAGTTTATTCTCAACTCCGCCAGGAAAAGTTCTTGATCTGGGCTGCAGCTGCTGCTCTAAACTGTATTGTCGTGCAGTAGCCAACTTCTTATGCTCAGTATAAATGCGTGTGCTGTGTACGTTATACAATGGCTATTTGTGCTGCCACACTGTAATGCAGGTATTTTGCACATAATTATGGCTACCCTATACTGTTATCCTCAGTGACCAAGCAGCACAAATTATAGGGCTAGTATAGGCCCTAATCAATTTTTTTATTAGATCTACATAAATTAACATTATAACCATTGATTTTCAACTCAACCTCCTATTACTGTTGTGCTGGTTTGTCCACTGCTCAGAATAGACTTCCCTATGGGGGGGGGCCTAGGTCACTAGTGCAATAGTACCCCCCCCTAACGCCCCAAATCGCTAGCGTTTTAGGGCCAGGCCCCCAAAATAAGGGGGAGCCCCACATCGCTTCTACACCGGTATAGCGAAGGGTATAAATGTTTGCTGTTTTTGCTGATTAAGCAACTGGGGAACATTTATACCCATAAATATTAAGATCGCATGCATGCGCCAAAAGGGGTTGCTAAGTCCACAAATGCATTTTCATGGTTAAATTTTTCGTGTCTTGAAATATTAACCCTATGGATTTATATTGCATCGTTACATCCCGCGGTAAAAATTGCACTCTACATCATGAATATCATTTGCATTGTTAAGTTGGCCTGCATGGTGGCTATTAATTTTCACACTTCATATTTTTTCCATGCTTTTTAGTGCTTTCCCCGGCAACTGTCACATTGCAAATGTTTTTCAGGGTTATAGTTGTTGTGCATAAACCACTCACATCATTGTATTGCATGTTATGAATTCATTAGGCCTGTTTAGAAATGAGCACTGTGATGGATTGACATGCAGTTCTGATTTTGGTGCTTTCATATTTGTCTGGGCTTACACACTTAACTATTGGGTGACCTAATTTGTTAGCGATGTGCACATGCAGTGATTCAAAAGCAATCTTGTACATGGTTTCCTTTAATTCTCTTACAGACAAGTATCAAGCAACGAGTACAAGCAAGTCACTCGTACAGAAAGCTACACAGAAAATTATTGCTGTGAACGTTTCATTGGCTCTCCTCCAAATTGCATCAGTAAATTACGGATGTTCATACCTCTGTAATAATACTATTTTATATGTTGTGTTTCAGTTACATGTCCAGTCATAAATAACCCTTCAAATGGAAATGTGGTCTATAGCTCCACTGTGTATCGAAGTGTAGCTAACTACCACTGCACTCCTGGATACACACTCAATGGTGCCAGCAGTCGTACTTGTCAATCAAATGGACAGTGGACTGGATTACAACCGTCATGCCAACGTATGTTGTTAGTATAATTATAATTAGAGTGGTACCAGTAATTTATATGCTGTGTAAGACTCACAAAAAGACACCCACATACCTTTTTGTACGGGTCTTGACTAGCCTCGACTCCAGTGGTTGTGAGACGTAATATTATACAACTGCCGGTTAAGCATTTCAGTGCTCTATTAATAATGAGATTGCTCTCCTATAATTATTATAGACGTTACCTGCTCGGTTCCAACACGACCAATGAATGGACATGTTTCCTACACTTCTATTTACTACAATGGTGCTGCCCACTACTCCTGTAATGATGGTTACAAGCTAGTTGGCTCACTGAGTCGTACTTGTATTGGCAGTGGACAATGGAGCGGTGCACTGCCCAGTTGCCGCAGTAAGTCTTAAATTATTATATTGTGATGCAAGTCTCTCGTGTCAGTATATAGATGGCATGGTGGTACAGACTAGGCGCGTAGTGGGTATTCAATAATAGTTTCAAAGCTGCAAACAGATAAGTATCGTACATCTATGTTAGAAACCTGCTAACGATCAATATCAAGTCAGTTGAAGGACTACTTCCTACAGGGTTACAGTGTCCTTTTCTACCTTCTCCTGAGAATGGCAACGTGGCTGTGAGCTCCAACTACCTCAGTGGAATAGGTACATACAACTGTCACTATGGATACAGGCTGGTCGGATCATCACATGGGAGGTTTTGTAGCAGTGATGAGACATGGACGGGAATAGCTCCATTATGTCAACGTAAGTATACCTTTGTATCATACATATAATTATAATTACAACATATTTTGAACCTTGGCAAGTGATTAAAATGTATGTATTGCAATTTCTTTCATAATATAGAGCAGTGGTGTAGGAAGCACGAGTGCTCAGGGTGCTGGAGCACCCCCTTATCTCAAGCTACCTTACCTACTTGCTCCATGAAGCTAGCTAGCTTGATATAGCAGCTAGCTAGCTCAGTATAATATTAGTTACTGAGCTAGCTATACTAGCATAGTTACGTACACAGTACAAAGGTCAGCTAGATGAACCACATCGTAGATATCTCTTATAAAGAGCAAGCACATGCATTGCGAATCTGCAATGGCAAGTAAACAAGCAAGTCTCCTCTCATTTTTGACATCAATGGTAAGTTTCCATGAACAGCTACTAAAGAGGGTAGCTAGACTATAGATCAAGTGTAATTGGATCCTAAAATAGACATGCTGTCTATAGCTAACTGCCAAACGTTCGTTTTCTTCACTGAAACATTCCTCCGAAGTACAATGACACAATGCAATCTTTTTTTATTGTATACTTAACAGATTCTATAGTATATCAAACTAATTGCAATGTGAACGTTGCTAGGATTGCCAGGAAAAGAAAAGCGTGAAAAAGCGAAGAAACAAGAAATTCGGCGAGTGCATAACTCCAATCCGTTACAACGTTATGGTTCTCGACTAGAGGCTGTATCTAGAATCTTCTGAACATGTCTGTACAAGGAGGAAATGCTTTCCAAGAATGTTACTTACTTACTTAGTCAGTCAGACGAAACACGGTGAAATGTAACAATAGTGCAATTTTTCAAATATCAATATTAATGCATGTGAATATTCATTGACTATAATATCACACATTTACACAGATAAAAGGCTAACTAAGCTATCTATCCAGTTAGTTTCTTGATGTGGCCTTTCCCTGCAGAAATAGAGCAGTCTAAACACGAGTCAAAATTTGTGCAATAATAAAACACACACTACTGCACTGTCAATCCTATATGTACAACCTATACTGGTTGTACTAATAGCAGAACTCACGTAGAATTAAATTTTGATACTGATAATTTTATACCAGAATTAATCTCCGGGAATGTAGAATGCCAAAATTTTCCGGGGGCTTGGACCCCCAGATTTGTCCAGCACCCCCTTACAAAAACATCTTCCTACTCCTCTGTAGAGATACGTTGCCCAGCTCCCACCCAACCTGGTAATGGTACTGTAAATGTCACATCCAACACTGTTGATGGAATTGCCCTCTTCTACTGTTTACCCACTCATTATTTGGATGGTTCCAATCGTCGTGTATGCACAGAAAGTGGAGAATGGAATGGAACACAACCTCAATGTGTTGGTCAGTAAAATATAGTATGCATTTATAAAATGGTGAGGTAAAGGAGACCGGTAGTCCTCGTTCAGGGTTTTCACACAGGCTACTAAGAATAGAGACCAAAGCACTGTCTCTTGTACTGGTGTTTTTGATAATCAATCCTTTACAGGTTTTACTGTGTCTTACACATGCATGACATGGTTTTGTGTTTTATTATAGAGAAGTGTACTCCCTTCATTGGTTTTAATGAGCCCTTTTTGAAAATCAAAGAAGGAGAATCGAAAACAGTGTGTTTAAAGACATGTTCCTGTTACTTCAGCTCCAACCTTACATTGGAGTTAAAGGCAAGGAGTCAGGATGATGGTGAGTTTACTGAATATTATTGTTTTGTTTACACTTTGTACATGCAGCTTTGGAGAAGAATACAGACCTTGTCCTACCATCAGAGCTGATAGTGAATGCAAATTCCAGTTGCTTTGAGGTGACTGCTGTAGATGATGATCTGCTGGAAGGTTTCGAGGCTAAGTTACTCCTTCTATACAAACCTACTGGGGAGAGATACCACATATGTGAAGACAGTGCAATTCTACCTGTTTCAGTTGTTGATAATGATGGTAAGTCATAATTTTGTATGACTCAGTGTCTATGCACCAGAGGCCAGGGTGTCATACAGGGGAAAGGGGGGATATCCCCTCTGGCTCAATTTCCCCTATAATTTGCATTCAGGTAATACATGACTGAGTGTCCATAGCTGGCAATGTTACACTTACTTGAAATAACAGTTGACCTTTTTATGCCTCGGTGCGCATGCGCAAGCGAGGTATACGGTAGTGTATGTGTGCGTGTGCGCGCGCTCTTTCAGCTGCTCAAGGATCAATAAAGTGCAAGTAAGAGTTTCTATAGGCTTCTAGTCATGTTTTCTTGGCTTGCTATTTGTGGATTTGCAAAATAAAGCTTCGTTTCCTAGTTATGCACTACTTTTGCTTACTTGGAATGCCATTGCAGCCTTTTCAGAAGAGTCCGTAGCAAAACTCGTAGCAAAACTTGTTCACCGCAGTGGCGGATCCAGGGGGAGATCCCAGGGTGCCACGGAACCCCCCTTTCAGTCTAGTTATTATGGCTTTACAGCTACCATATCTAGCTATTTATCTCAGTTTTTGTAGCTATTTGTAATTATTTTGATGTATCAACTGCCAAAAGAGTGTTCAAAGTCAATGGTTAGTCTAGGCTAGCTAGTTGACTGTTTGTAGCAGCTAGCTAGCTAGCTCTACACAAGTCTATTATGGGACTTCCCCTGGCTGAGAATGGAATTTTCCCTAGTGTTACTGCACACCGTGTGACCATAAGTGGGCGTAACCCCCCAAATTTCGCGCTCGTTAGTTTGGAGCCCCCCTAGCTTTCATTTTTCCTGGATCCGCCACTGCACCGAGTGTTGCTACTCTACTTAGTAGTTAGCTCTGCACTAGAACGCTAGCTATTGGTAGCTGCAAGAGTAAGAAGAGAGCTGCAAGGCTCTGCTGACTTGTAGCCATTAATTTTAGACTTGAACTTTGCCATCGATTGTTTTTAATTAATAACAATTATCGTCGATCATTACCCACTCTTTGAGTATCCCTGTGATTCTGGATTCTGCATGCAGCACAATTAAAAATGTTCATCTTAATCAATGTGTGTATAAAAGCTAGCTATTAGCAAGGGCGTATGAAGAGAAGAGGGTATGCAACTACAATCTATCAAATTACAAATGGGAGGGGCGTGTGCACTAAAAATAGACAAGAAACTATTGCACGTGCACTTACTCCATATTAGTCACCAAGCCAGCTAGCTAGCTAGCTAGCACTGTACTGTTAGGTAGAGTTAGCCACAAAGGTCAACAAGCGGAAGAGAAGGACCAATGCTAGACTAGAAGTAGCCATTGATCAATTCTAAGCTCTTCTAAATTAATTTTGCAGTAAATTTCTAGTATAACAGTGTTCCCGCCCACTATCACGCCTATTTACGTGTGGGCGGTTGGCTAAATATAGTATATCCTGCTGACTCATCAGTAATTTGACGACTACACAGTATATACGCATACCCTCTTCTCTTCATACGCCCTTGCTATTAGTAGCTTTATGTTATGTAGCTTTGGCCACCGAGGCATCAGCACCCGTGGTGCTTTTATTTTTTTTTAGAAAAATTTTCTGTAAAAGCATGCCTTATTTCCCCTCTCTACTTCAAAATCCTGTATGACATCCTGGAGGCATACGGTTACGTATACCGTAGTGTGTGCAGAGGGGAGAAGGACACAAATTAATAAACCGTAGGTAAAAATTCCAACCAAGAGGAGACGGTGCGTCAAAAGCAAAATGTCAAGACTCTTATGGTGAAAATAATTACTAACTCAATGCGTTACTGTATTCAAATTAGGCCACACAACTTGTTTCAAGCCCGCCTGCAAAAATTTGTTTGCCCCGCTTGATCCTTTTTATTAGGGAGGGTTGTAATAGATCGTTAAAACAACTGGTGTGAAATAAGCTTATCACGGACTTTTGAGTCCTTTTTTATGCATTAAGATGTATGCTGATGCTTCCTTTAAAAAATCCTCATCTCCCAGTATCAAATTTTGAGGAAAAGGCTTCCAACAAGTATATAATTATATATAGTTTGTATTCATGACAAATACAAACAAAAATAGTGCTATAAAATTATTTGGACTAAACAATGCTCCTTAAAGGCTATTGATGCTTGTCAGTACTGCTACCCAGAGGAGGTACGACAGGCGCGGTGCAGCTCAGGCAATTTAGCCTTTGATTATCCGCCCACACCCCGTCCCTGTCGTATGTTTTTGCTGACAGTAATCAAAGGCTAATTACTTGAGCTGCACCGCGCCTGTCGTACCTCCTCTGACTGCTGCCTTTGCTGTCTGGAGTACATTAAAAGGTCAAAGGTTGCATTTAAATACTTAGCCAAGATCTCTTCTCTTGAATGGGTGCATCAGAGGAAATAGCTCAATGGAAAGTGAAAGAAGTTAGTGGTAATGTAGAAATCCAGGGGGCCCGATGGTAAACTCTATTTACAAATTAATTAGAAGCCCACGTAATGTAATTACCTGTGGTACTTTCCTGCTTTACACTGTTCTATGGCACGTCTCACTATATTCCATAGAAGTTGCAATCACCTAACACTGATATTTTATTTTAATCACTACTTCAGAACTGACCATTGGATTTGAGAATTTCTCCATGAATGTCCTTGAAGCAGCCGGAACTATGGAAGTGTGTGTAGTTGTGTCTGCACCTGAGAAAACTGTACATATTCCCGATGTGGTAGTGTATGTACAGACCTGGTTCTTTGGAGAAGCAAGTAAGGTGACATATGTCTTCATTATAGGTAAATTATGCACACATGCATTGTGGATTACACAGAGCAAGGGGAAGACTACAGAAGTATTGACAGACTGCCATTGCCCCTCTCTCATACTAACCGAAGAGCATGCTTCCCTATAACCATAATCGATGACAGTGACTTTGAGGATAATGAAGAGTTCTCATTGCTCGTGGAAAGAGATTCTGTAGTTGATCTTACCATCCCTTTAACACTTGAGCCCAATCAATTGACCCTAAAGATCATGGATGATGATGGTTAGCCCATTTAATCGTGTTCGTACTATCCCTATTAATGTCGTTCATGTACATACATGCAGGTATATCACTAGGCTTCGAGAACTATGAGAGTAGTGTGGATGAAGGGGGCACAGACAGTGTTTGCATTGAAGCAAAATTTCCTTTCCCAGATATCCAATCGTTTTTTGTTCTTCTCAACACAAGATCACTCACAGCTGGTATGCATAATGTTAATTCATGCGATGTTTAGTCTAAGCTTTGACCAAACGCAGGCGGTAGTGTGCGTGCGTGCGTGCCTTATTGTTGTACTATACTTTTCAGCTCATTTGAAAGTTTAGAGCAAATTCAATAGTAAAATGCATGTGTACATGATATAATTATGTATAGGTAAACATGACATCACTGTATCAAATTAAGGTCTTGTATAAACAGTTACACTTGTATATGACTATTTAATTGACCCGAACTCCTGGCAAAGCACAGCTTCTATATAGGCTTCTAGCCGTTAGATTTTGTTTTGTGGATTTCAAAATATAGGTTTAATTGTGCTTGCTTTGAAAGCCACTGCAGTCTCTTCAGTTGTGCACAGCAAAATCTACGATACCAGTACTACAAAATGTAAAAATTGCTGGGATTGGCCGTGGAGAACATCAACAAATAACGAAAGAAGCGTAAGGGAGAAGAGTTTAAGTACTTTGATCATAATAATAACGTCATCACAGTAATTTTCCTGAGGTACGTAGGGCTATACATGTATATCGGTAGTAGTCTGTTTGGCTGTCTGCATGTTTGTGATTCTGAGCCTGGTCACCTGGGTGCCAAAGTGCACAGCATGGATAGCCTCAATCCTCAACTCAACAAGTTGTTTAAATGAAAGTGAGCACAAGCTACGTAGGTAGTTATATGCTCCTAATTTGAGTTATTTCATTGCACATGCAACTGCATTTCACCACATTTGACTGAGTGGGTAAGTAGATTTATTTAAAAGCTTTCCTGGAATCCTCATGACATTAGTTCATCACCACGTGCAGTGCTTTCATGTGTATATATATAAATGCTCTACAGAAGAGGGGAGTGACTATGCAGGAGTTAACAATGTTCGGGTAGGACCATTTTCTCCTGCTCAATTGAGAAGATGTTTCTCCCTCAACATAACGGATGATGCTCTAACTGAACAAAAAGAAGATTTCACGTTGGAAATAAGTGGGGAGCCAGATTATGTGATTGTTGTGCAGCGAACAACACTTGTTACCATCAATTATGATGTTAAAGATGGTCAGTATAAATCACTATAGCTGCATGAGGAAGCATTTATATCTGTCGCATTAAACGGTTGCCTTCACTTGCAGAGCCGATGCCATGTGACAGTCCTTTGAGACTAATTTATGCACCACTTTTTAAACACTGTGATGATTGTGAGTATCCACGTGAGTGCTTGAATTGGGTAGAGAAACCCGGCAGCAGGGTTGAAGTGCCCAAGAAAATCTGTTCAAGCAAGAAAATGTGTGTAGAGCATTGCACGTTGAACGCAACCAACAAGGAAAATTGTAATGCTAAAGAAGAGTTAAAATCAACGTGTGAGTACATGGTTACTGAGTAGTGCTGTCAGTTGTCAAACATTGCTATTACATTAAAATATAATTTTTGATTGACATAATAATTATGCATGTATGGCAGACAAACAGACACCACATAAGTCACATAAATTCATATGCTATAATTATAGGTGTTCTAACAACTGGGCAAAAATTAGCCTCTGAGATAGGTGCTGGTAACGGAGTTTCAACTCCGCCAAAAACAACACCTAAAGATGCCACCAGTAGTCAATCAAGAGGCAGGAGACAAGCAGACGGTACCCACTGTTATGAGCCACAGGATGCACTATCACTCAATCCTCAACAGTGCAATGGTAACTTTACCTATTATTTATTGCATGCAACATAAATTATTGGCGAGTGTAGATTAGTGCATAAGACCACTAATTATTATTGGCTGATTGTGTTGCGGGGGGGAGGGGGGCACCTTAAAAAGCTTTAATGTGCATGGCTTCACTTTGCAATATGCACTGTGGTTTCTTGCTTCTTCGCTCAAACATGGAATTGTATTTCTACAGCGTATTCACTTCAATGTCCCTATTCTAACAATGAAATTCGAAGTCGGGGTCCGAAGGCTCCTTGTACGAATCGATCAGTGTTGTTTGTTCTGGACTCATCTCATAGTGTTGGGTATGATTTATTCAAGGAGGTTTCAGAATCCCTATCTCACCTTGTGGGGCATTTATGTGGTGATGTTCAATTTGGGTTATTGAAGTTCTCTAGTGCAGCATATCTCGAATTTTGCTTCGATTGCTACTCAAACAATGAGCGAGACAAACTCCGAGACAGAATAATAAATACTGAATACCTTGGACACTCCTCCTTCACAGGCTATGCAACACGGTGTGCTAACAGCTTTATGTTTGGCGAGTCCAATTCTTGTGGGGATCACGAAGGAAGATGTGTTGACATCATTTTTGTCACTGATGGCCAATCAAGCGATCGAGCCTTTATTAATGTTTGTGACCAAGTCGAATGCCTTCACAAGAACCCTCTCATTTCTGACCGTCTCAATATCTATGCTCTGAACGTAGGTACGTCAGCTTTAGACGAGGCTCAATGCATAACCAAGTACTCAAAGCTTAGGGATGGCTCTTCACCAATATTCAACTTCAATTCTATTGACGACCTGATTATTGAGTTGAACACCGTGATTCGCTTGATAAGTCAGGACCAACAAAAACACAGGGAGAGTGCCAGCAAGTTGGTTTATCAATGTAAAGGGTAATGAACCAAACAACTTATGAGAATTAACTGATAATTTTAGCTAGTTTATTCCATAAAAGTTTTTGTAAAAAGTATGACTAGCCAAAGGCATCGTCGAGTGGACATATGAAATTACTGCTTATCACTCTAGACTATTGTATCTTATTTGTGTGCTACGTATATCCAGAAGCCCATTTTTTATGTGCTCCTGGTGTATGTTACTGTGTGCTTGTCTTTCCCAAAATATAGATATCTTCTTTGTGTCCTTGTTGCCCAGTGAGTGGGCAGATCAAAGCAATCCAGTGCTCAGTATATGGCATGTTGCATCACTACCATGGCAACCATATATTGCACTGCATTATTATGGCATAATGCACTGGGATTATATGCACTTGCACTGTGTGTATTCCAAGATCTTGCGATTATTTTGGGTGGAAGTCCAAAAGCGTCGTTGCGCATGCGCAGATCTGAGAGTAAATTCTACAGGATGTAGAGTAACAGTCACTGTTCTGCCACCAGCTAGGGTTTAGGAGTGGATGTGCACAACCTGTTAGGAAGATCTAGTGCTCACTAAATAAAAACATATTTATTAGGCCTAGTGATAATAGTTAGCTAGTTGAGCTAGATATAGATCCAACAAATAGGAAACAAACTAATTACCTTTCTGCTGGTAATAATTGTACGTGTTAAATGTTTCACAGGGAAGTACAAGTTCTGACACGACTAATCCTCCGGCACCACTAATGTCACAATCTCTATGATAGATATGAAGGTCAGGTTAATGGAGGAATTCAAGGGTCAAGTACCAGCAACAACATCATTTTCAATGGGTTACTTTGCTGGCCGCCCATCTGCTAAATATTGGATTTACACAGAAGAAGATTTGACTTCTATGTATAGCAAATCCACCACTCACGAAATTATGTTATGGTGTGATGGCCGAAATATTACTGATAGTGAAACTCTAAATCCTATGCGGCGAAAAACTGGAGAAGGGCGTTTGTCAAGAAGAGAGGAAAAGGAGCTTGAGGTGGAAGAGTTATTAACAAAAGAATTGAATGAAGAAAAATTAACTTTAAGCGAAGTGCAGTATCGTCTGTGGGCTCGCATGATTACAACAGGGATTCATTCAAGTAAAGATACACCGCCGCAAGTACCTATGATAACTGGTATTACTCCAAAAAGGAAACAAAGAAAGGATGACATGACGATGTCAGATACTATTGCGAGCACTGCCGACAGCTGTTGTTAAGACAATCAATTGTGTTCTTCAGTCACCCAATCAGCTACTATTCAATAGACTATTTCAGATTCATGGACACCTACCAGACCTTTAAGAGATTCATCACAATTGGTAATTTCCCCTGGTAAAGCCTCTGAAATACGTGGAAAATCATTTGGACAACTAATTAAGCACCCTCAAACAGCTATATGACGACTGTGTCTTAACGCAGGATGAGTTTAAAGAGCAAAAGCGAGATATTTTGTGTGGACTTAAAAGGCTTCAGTGACGCAGATAATGTACTTTGCAACTGTATTATGTATTTGCTATAATTATACTGAAGAATATAGTCTTATTGTATTCATGCCACCCATTATGTCTACAAAAGTCTTTGTACATAATGTGTGTGTGTATTCTAGTATATTCCAATACTTAAAATCCAGGCTTGACGATCTGCTACTGTTATTGTTGAAAATGCGTATAATACAATAGTGTCATTGATTGCTTGCATTTCTGTTTCCAATGATCTCATCATAATTATACTTGACTTTTGAAAAAGCTAGTTCTATGGGATTAAAATCCGGTGAGTACGGGGGCAGGTAATGACTGACTGATCCAGCATCACTGATGACTTGCTCAACTTCATGCACATGGTGGATGGAACAGTTATCCATGATGACAATACTATTTTCGTTAGTACCGTTGGCACAAAGTTATAGAAATGATCACTATTTACACCACATCAAACAATTTTCAATCCATTCATTGACATTGCCGCAATGGCAGAAATATGTTCTCCTCTCACAAACAATTTCTGGGCTTTCATTGGTTTGCCTCTCAAGCTATATATAGCCATACGTGCGTATAGCATCCCTTGAATCAGTGCCTGTTTCATCAATAAACACAAGGGAACTCTTTTCATATAAAGAAACATCAGTTACAAATTCATTTCGGAGTAAATCGTCTCTCTGTAAGGCAAATGTAACCAGCTTCTGCCTTGTAAATCCACTTTTTTTCAGCATCTTACACACTGCGCTTTCACTCACATCTAGCCCAAGTGTTGACTTTATTTCACTTGTGATTTCTCGGAGGTACATCCCTGGCCTTTGGAGTATCAGATGGATGATGAAGAGGAGCTGCACCGAAATGCTCTCTGAACTGGGTATTCTTTCTTGGCAACATCTCCAGTAGTTCTAAAGATGTGTGCATCACTCTCCAAACTGTTGACACATCAATATTGAGATTACAATTAAGCTATCACTGATGGCTTACAAAGAAAAGCCTCACTTTGCCATATGATCCTCCAACGTAGATCTTCACTGTAAGCACTAGACCTCTTGATTCACAAGAAGTAGACGTAGCCATTGCTCACAATTCAAAAAGATCTACTGCGCATGAGCAGGCACAGAATAACCAATCGTGGGCTCATTTTGCAAGGTCTTGGAAAAATACAGTAAATGCAGTAGATTTCTTGAGATATCCGTTTGGGACTTATGCCCCACCAGCAACTCATTTGGTCCCTTTTATAGGCTACTACTTTTAAAACTAGAAGCGGGAAGAAAACCTACTATGGAATTCAGCAAAACTAATGAATACACTAAATTCCTTCAAAACACATGTCTTTTATTACGATTTATATGACCAGTCAGACGAGTTTAACGTCATTGGGCAACAAGTTAGTTATTGCAGGCGCCCTCGTGCAATATATGGCATGTTGCACTCTGGCTGGGCAATAACTAATACTTGTATAATAATTGTGCTAGATCTACATAATTATAGAGCATGAGTAGAGCCTCAGAACAAAAGGAAACATCAATAATGCTTCTGTTCAAATTCCCTTAAACAAACAACGTATTTTACGTACAAGTGTTTATTGATTGACTCAACAATCTTCCAATGCTGCCACCAGGATGATTATGCTTGTAGACGTCCTTGTTTACGTTTTTCTTGGCGATGATCTGGCACAGCAAAGCATTACATAGCATTTCCTGCATGTGTATGCAAAGTTAGAAATACAGTTGATCTTTAAAGTAACTAAGTAGATTAGAAAGCTTCGTTCTCATACACAAATAATAGATGTAACACATACTTACCTGAATGACTAAGCTAGTTGACGGTAGACAGCCAAATGGTTCCCAAAGACAGTCTTTGTTGTAGAACAGGCTGAAAGTACATAGCTTGGCAAGTTTCGAATCTGCAATCGAGTTGGTTTGTTTATAATACTAGTTATCACCCGTTATATTCGGAGGCAAATAGTCTCATCACGTTTGGAAATATAATTATCCACTCGCCTCTATTTTTGTGATTAAAAAGTCAGTGGGCCGTTATTACAGAAAAGTATAATTATCTAATTTAGGGTTATCCAACCAGACTTGTACCATGATGTTGTGCTCTGACACTAAGGAATATCCATTGAAACTCTCAGGATACTCCAGGGTACAAATCCCATGTACCCTAGGGTACATTGGCTTGTGGTCAGCCTAAAGGCCTCCCCCCACCCTTAAAGGGCTCTTGACACACTTGGATCACATTGTGAAGATTGATTCTTCAGTATCCAATCAGATTCACTAAAACTACCCGACCCTATATTGGAAGTGGGTGTCTGAAGTTGTAAATGTGGTTGTCAAGTGCAAGCACACGTATACACAAAATGTGCATAGTGCATGCACACAAAATGTGCACAGTGCATGCACGGCAGAGATCAAAGAGTGTTTACTACCACTCAGTTGTAATTGGGTTGGATAACAGCTTCTAATTATCAATACGTTCATATACAAGCTACCTGTAGGCCCTGGCTTATGCCGGCATAATTTGGGGCATAATAGGTTAGGTCATTATGCTGGCATAATTGGGGCATAATAGGGTTAAATTTTTGAATTTGGTCAGTTTGGTCCAAATGCAACGTTCCTCTGCTGCTGCTGCTGAACGTGTTTTTTCTCTTTTAAATGCCTCTTTTACATCTAGAAGATTATGTTGAATTTTCAGTTTTCAGTTATGTTACAACGAAATTATCTCTTGTTGTATTCAATACAACAAGAGTTGTTACTACTGCTGAAAAAAGATTATTTATGACGTTAATATGGGGTATAATGGGTTCTTTTGACAAGCATAATAGGCTGAATTTGGGGCACTGCTCAAAAGCATAATAGGCAGAAAAAGGAGCATAATTTGCCAGGGCCTAGCTACCTGTACCATGGATATCTGCGTGTGTATTGTTATGTACCACCTCGAGCAGTTGTATGTATTCCCTCGGGCTGCGCCTTCAGGGAATACATAGAACTGCCCTCGGTAGTACAAATCCAATACACCCTTGATATCCATGGTACAACTATTACATACACCATACACACCCAGGGTTTCAACTAGTGGGGGGATAATTAAGCTCCACAAGAGAGGAGAAAATACGAGGAGAGAGGGAGGGAGGTAGAGGGGAAGAGGTTTGAGTACTAGACTCAACATTATCTAGACCACGGTCTTTTGCTACATGTAGCTTTGCTAGAGGATGATTGGTCATCATCTAGTCTTACCACAAATTAATCTATCCATTGCTTTTGTATAATTATAATTAGTACATGTCGTTTCTAGTGTTCTACAGGTTCACACAATCATCAAGTTACATGGAGTTGCCTGTCAATGCACATTGCCAGGAGTACATTGCTAATAGGCACCAACAACAAACAATATAGGGGGTGCGATGACTGGAAATGGGAGTGTTGGTGACCTGAAGTGGGCATGTCCTCAAGTTTTTTGCACTGGCGCGCGGTTCCTTTTCAAACTTCCCCCAAACTTAAAATCCTAGATAAAACCATAACTAAGAACATAATTAATATCTAGTGATGCTACAAACGATTCTTATAGCTATAAGAAGATTGCAACAGCCTTCGAATTCACTGTAGTTCAGTAGACTCTCGTTAAGGTTAGTTATTGTGATCACTCATGAATATTCATGAGTTTAATTTTGTCAGCTTTTTCTCTTTTGCAGGTTCAAAGAAGTCTGCTGTACTTATAATTGTATGATTATCAACACTATATTGCTATTGTTTTGTGTAAGAATGCCATGATTATGAAGATGCATGAATGAGAAAAGTGGGCATCAAAACCACAAGTATATAGACTAATTTTTGTGTCAATTTATAAGAGCAGTAAGTACTTTCAGCAAGCTTTATATTGGTATCTATACGTAGCTAAGTACCTTCCAGAGGGCCAGACGAAGAGATATTCATTGTAAAACTTCATACGGGCGAGTAAAAGCTAAGAGTAGACGGTAAGTATCTAAAAATACGCTTGATCTTCCGATAAACAGGAGGCTAGCTCCAACCAGATTGACTTTTTTCTTCGTCTGGCCCTGCCCCTACCTTTCTTTAATTGGATAGAGCCCTCAGTTGAAGATTCCCGGGTTTATCCATGCTAAAAATTGATGCAAGAAAACTCCAGTACAACTTGTCTGATGCTATACTAAAAACATAGTGATAATGGTATTCATACTCTATAAATATCGCGGGGGCGAAACACAATACCCTAACCTTAATCCAGCCACCCTTGGGACAGTGCAGCTTGACTGGAATAGCGAGGTGGCCGCATTTCAGAAAAAAACCGCGGCTAAAAAACAACACTAACTCAAATATAATGACTAATCAAGTTTCATACAGAGGGGGGGGGCGCCCTGGGATTTTCCACCCCCAGCAAAAATCCCCCCCCCAGAAATCTAATGATGTCATAACAAAATGTGTGACTTTTCTTCTTAAAAATATCTATAATCTCATTAGGCCAGTAAAATTTATGGTTTAAAGCACACAAAACTCAAATTGCACCTCAGATATAACCATTCCTCAAGGACCCCAAGACTCCCCTCAATTAAACAATTCCCCCTCCCAGCTAAAAATCCTGTATGAAACCCTGCTAATAATTTTGCGGTTCTGTCTCGAGGATAATGAATCATTATTATGCTCTCTATTAAAAATGTACCATATATGCTTGATCAGGAGCCGCGGCTACTAAATATTTCATTTTGCTGGAAGAGGAGGCTACAATTCAAGAGAGGCCACTGTTCAAGAGCGGCGTTTATTAGCTCCAGATAATTTAGTTTGTCATCAAAAGTTGTTTTCACCTGCATAAACTTGAACTCTGCCATGAGAAAGTCTTTGTGAAGCACTAACAAGCTGCTACTTGTAGCTAGCTGCTAGTAATCATTTTTTTGGCTGCCACGTGCAGAAATGCTAGAGTCAAAGTTCACTGAGGCTACTATTTGAGAGCGGCCTCTGATCGAGCATATACGGTAATTAAATTTTATCTGCCAAGCCACGTACGTAGCGTAGCGTTGGGTCAAACAACTGCATGTTTAGTAGTGTGATGGAAGCTAGTCAGGATGATGGTCTTGATGTCTCAAATAAGTCTTTTTATTAAGCGCCAGAAAATAATTACAGCAACGGTAGGCGCTTCTTAGGGCCTTAAAAATTATGCTGATGCTGACGTGGCGCTGTAATCACATCAGTTCAGTAGCCATAAATCTAGTTTTAGTTTGCAAATCCAAGAGAACGTGGCTATAGAAGTCGTTCTTTCTCATCGCATTGCAATCGTATAATCATAGCAGTTACAGCTGGAATAGACGTCTAGACATACACATGCAGCCAGCTTGACCCAGAGGAGGTACAACATCCGTGAGTCTTAAAGACCCACATTCCTGGTCAAAGTTCAATAGCCAGCAAACGAAGTGATACTCATATAGGCTTAGTTATAGTTATAACACGGGCAAGAGGAATGTATGGTATATATTGCACTGAAGCACGAGCGCTGGGTGCAATATATGCCATGCATCCCGAGTGCACGTGTTATAACTAGTTTATATCCCGAGGGCATAGCAACATAACACTGTCTTAGTAACATAATATAAACTGCACAAAAAGATGACAGAGACAACTCTAGACACAGCTCCATCTCTTCTCTCTTCTAGACACCAGTATCGGCAGCGTGTAAGATTGGCATGATCAACGAATGGCTTGACACAAAATTGTTGGAGTTCCAACGCTGAAACCAATACTAGAAAACAGCCCCACTCCAAATCTGGTGCTGCAAAACAGCCCCACCCCACTTACTACTGCTGCAAAGAAACAGCCCCACCCCACTACTCAGTGTAACTGCTGCTCAAACAGCCCTCCACTATATATCCTCGGCATCACAACCAAGCCAAAGAAGCTCGCCTCTACACTGCTGCAAAACAGCTCAAGCCCCTTGCAAAAAGAGCCGCTTCTAGTGCTATGATGAAGCAGAATTGACATGCATCAAGAAGTGGAGGACTAGGTCTAGGAACACAGAAGAATCTTCACAAAATGAGCCTTGGACGATTTTAAAACCTGCATGGTTGCAAAGAAGAAACTCCAGCAGTGCTGAACATTCCTGCATGGCTGGACTTACTTTGATATTTGTTATTTCTCATGATACAATATTTAATTTGATTATGCCAGAGGGGTGTTTTGTGGTTAGTGCATTATGACTTTCAGCAGTGCATTATGCTGTATATTGCACTTGGCAACAACGTAGTAACAGAATATAATTATAGCTTATAGCAACTCCAGGCATCCCTCCTGAAGATTCTAAAGCTGAAACGATGATTGATTAAGCTAATAGTTATAACTTATAGATCAAACAGTGCACGAATCAGACTCTTGGCAGCTAAGTGCTTGTGTTTGGCAGGTAACACGCAATTGAACTTTGACCTAAGGAATGTGAGTCTAAAACACTTCCTTTGACTCAGTATTCATATAATTATAATTATATATAGCTCACCTCTCCCCCCTGTAATGATGATGGTGCACACACCCCTCGCCCCGAGGTGGTAGGCAGCTCTCACACACTCCTCTGTGTTGCCACTGTGGGACAGGAACATCACCACATCTCTGCCACCCTTTACTATACCTGTGTGCAGTACAGAGAGCCACATAATTATATACAGCTTGCAAACACTAAGACATACATGACTGCATTTAAAGGAAATCCAGGTTATACATGTATTATACGTTTGCAAACACTAAGACACACGTGACTGCATGTACACTGTTTAAAGGAAATCCAGATCATACATGTATTATATCGGAGCCACTGTAAACAGTTGATTCCTATAACTATAGTGTACCTGAAATTATGAATTATGCATGATGACAGAAAGTAACGTTCAAATTATAGTCATACCAGAATGTATTCACTTTCGTCGATAATTATGTCTTACCCAGGTCCCCGTGCACAAAGTCAGTGGCGTGAATGAAATGAGACGCTAGACCAATGGACCCCAGGGAGCTGGCAAAGCGACGCCCAACATGACCTGACTTGCCTGAAAAATTTAAAACATGAAATTCTAAGAATAGACATACAAAGCAAGACTTTAGTGCTAAATCGCTCATTTCATTTGTGCCAAAAATTACAACTGTAGGAAAAGTGTTGCATCTCCAGTCCTAGAGAGTAGAATTATATCTTACTCATTGTTTTGTGCAAATATTATGAACACAGCCATAGCCAGCAAAGTACAAATGTGTGGTAATCTACTCTCTTATACGTATGTGACACCTGCAATTCCTGCTTGGGCAAATTTTAGTCCTGTTAAGTACATGTAAGTATTAAGAAGTTACAGTCTTACAACTGGAATTCATGCATTTGCACGCACAACAACACTCACCAACTCCAGAGACAAGGAGCTGTCCCTCGCACTTGTCCAGGGTGTCGATTACCTCCTCCACACTGCTCATGTCCAGTCCACCAGCTAGGGAGTTAGCTGCCAAAGCATCATTCCTCAATGACTCTTCAAACTGAGACAGTGTAGTATGTAGGGATGTGCTGGGTGTGTGACGGTGTGGGGGAATCTCTGGAGCAGTGGAATTCACAGGTAACAAGTCAATATCTGGTAGAATCTTCTTCAGTGTCTCCCTATAACATTAGGGCAAAAAACACATATGAACATGTGTTTTAGACATAGATTCACACTAAGCGTTGTCAAATCATCACATGCACAGGAATCGATGATAATTTCATTTAGGGTGTGCTGTAGTTTTGCAGCCATCCTATAATTACAATGGACGTGGTATATCCACTTGTCACCGTCACAATCTTAGCAATCGACATGACCACATGTAAACACACACACGTAACTGTGTTACAGTAGAGGCATGCAGATATGCAGTGTGGGTGCAGAGATACAATTATGTATCAGTTGCCAACATACCTTGAAGTTGACACAGGCACTCCGCCAATAGATTGCACACACGAGGCACCAAAGCCGTTTGCAACTTCCCCCAGGTTCCTATGACATTATATTAAGAATTAGCTTCCTCGTTTCAGTAAAAACAACAGTCATTCATGCACCTTAAATTTTAAAGTTTGGTGTATAATTACAATAAGCAGTGAATTGTGTACATGTACGTAACTCAGAAACAGTGTAGGTAATTGCATACCGAGAGGCATACGACAAAATACGTATATCTATAGCAAGGCTGCATTGAGTGGGGGAGAGGGGGATAATTCGTCCCCCCTGGGCACAGTTTCACCCCCCTTAGGATCTGGCAGATTCATTTGTACTGCTATAATTCAGATGACTTCGCCCCTCCTACATTTTTAAATTGCCCAATTCTCCCCCCCCCCCTGATCCAAATTCCTGGATGCAGCCCTGTAATAATAATAGTACTCTATAGTACATACACATTAGCTATACCAGCCTGTCTTCTACCTGAGCTCTTCTTCAGTGTTTGGCAAACCATTCTTAGCCAAAATGGTAATGAGACCCCCCAGGTAGGCATCTCCAGCGCCAGTGGTATCCAAAACTTTGGCAATATGGCTCGGTGCTACATCCACCACCTGTTGGTTGATAACACATATCACAGTGACCTCATATACATGTAAATTGTACAGCAATGTAGCATTTACATACACATTTAGGTAATAGAATGATAGAGACTGAGCGTTGTATGGAATATACATGCAGGCACAAACCCAAGGACAAACTGCCTGTATAATGCATACAACACAAGTAATGCTGTGTGCTTTATAATTATTATGACGACCCTTATGCCTGGAGGCTTCTACGGTAACAAAAGGTAGAGGCTGCGACTTTTATCACATGCTTGTTACCTTGACAACATAATACGTATAACATGAATTTACATCTTTCAATATAGCTTACATGTATATACATAGAGACACACCTTATCTGGGGTTGCTAAGATGCTTGGCTCGTGTCCATTGGTAATGGCCACCAGCTTCGAGTCACACAGACGAACCAATTCAGCAGCCTTTTCTCTGTGTGACATAGCTCTGTTGGGGGATACAAAAATATTCCCGATAAGCATGCAATAATTACATGTACAACAGGCAACTAAATTGTGAATACCACTCAAGTAACTGCGGTACGTATTTGCATGCTATTATGCTCAGGCTGACATACCGTACAGCGGGTATTTTGAGAGCCAATATTTTCGCGGATTTCAACCAAGCTGCAAAATGTACAGCCGAGAAATGCATGTTCATAAGTCCGCTTAAAATACTACTATCCTCGAAAACAATATACACAAAACTCACAAAAATAGCAAATTCTCGAAAAATTATAGCCTCGAAAATTACCTGCTATAATTCTATACAGTTTTGTGATAATTATGGAACATTTTCAAGATGACTTATAGCCTCATTACAGGGAACGAAAGAAGCGCTTGGTTCCTAGGGCGGCTGGAATCAGGCTAGTGATGACCAACCCACAACATGCACATTCACGGAATCATAAACGAGAAATTGTGTATGAAGATGAAGATCCAACAAAGCTATCTTACTACCTCTGAGGTGGTACTGAAAAACCACAGGAATTAATTGTGCTTGCTAAAATCATATCAAAGTTCTTATTTTTATCACACAACAATTCCTGCTTACTGCACGCACTTAATTCTCTGGCTGTCTCCAGTCATGATGGTGAGCAATTCTTCAGCTGCTGCCTTGGCAGGCTTCAAAACGTCTGCTGTACGTACACACTCTATCACCTCAGCAATGCTGCCCAGTTTAGCTTCATTCTCAGCCACCTGGTTCATCAGAAGTATGGTTTTAAATGGTAACTCCATTGCGTCACACATGCATTAAGGCGCAAGCAAGCAGGTAACCGTGCTTCATTTGCCTGATGTGTTGCACGCAAACTCACTGAAGGTGGGATATCCAGATCCAGTACTGACAACACATTAGCCTTCCTAAACAGAAGAAATGCAGCAGAGATATCAATTCAACCAAACAAATAAATAAACCCACTTAGCAGAATCCAGTAGTGCCTTCACTCCGCTCAGAGGCACTTGGGATATCTCTGTGGTTACCATTGAGGCATTTTCTTGAATGTATCCATCTAGAGTGTGCATAGCTGGTAAATATAAGTGGATCGCGTAGAGGTTACACAGTTAACTGACCAAAATATTTAATTACGGCCTGCTCATCGATACAAGAAGTTGTTGCAGGAGCCATGAGAATGCTCCTCTCACCATCCTCTTGGATGAACACGTGGCACTTTAAGAGTGGATGGATATGTATGGCAACATGCAATTACTGCTGTCGGGAGTGAAATACCAATTACCTGTGATGTGGCAAATTTCTCGTCCACTAAATAATATATATGAAGGAAGACATGTTGGTCAAGAGTAATGGTAGCACAAGACATACATCACCTTGAATGAAGTCCGTCCTTACTCCCAAATCTTTGAGGTGTGATCTCAGGAAACTCCCCAACTCGTCAGCTCCTTGTAAAGCCAGTAGACCAGTGGGTACTGCATGTAACAATAAAATTATTAAAGCCCAACACCTTTGGGGAGCTACCGTATTACTAGAATGTTTTGCGAGCATCAAAAATTGATCACTTCGCAAAAATAAAAAGCCCTAAATTAGTACTGGTAATTACACACTATTTAAACGCAATAGTTAGATAGTAAACGGTCAATTCTGCTGATTTGGCTCATTTGCAAAGGTTTTTAACCAGAAAAATATTAGTAGAGTTTATAAGAGTTGGATTTCGCCAATTAGGGGGCGAGTACCTCTTCAAAAATGTGTCAAGCTGTGGGTACAATGTATATACAATGGAGAGGTGCAGGTGGGGAAAATCTGGCACCTTACATGTACTCAACGGTTCAACATCAAGACTGACGTTATGATCTTAATTCAATACTGTATTAGCTACACGACTACTTGTTCTGAAAGGGAGCAAGGGAGGGCCACCCTGCACACCTCAGCAGAGAAGCACTGACTTATAGCATATTTCATGCGTCTATGTGGTTTCATCCTTGGTCTAAATTTGCATAAATTAATAATCACGGCTATTTCACGAAAACAGTCCCATTGTGGAATTGAAATGTCATCTTACCTCCTCCGAGAGTCGCCCATGCTAGGTGGTTAAGGGTGACTCCTCCAATCAGCTTAGATTCAAGTGCTCTGAACGGGCTACATACACAGACAACAGTCTCTTGCAATGTGTTAGCGGTCAGGAGTACATGCGTTACATGTATACCTGAGGAAGAATCCTTTGCCTCCAGATGCTGGTACCACTACAAACAAATACCATAATTACGAGTGTTCAGGCACCTCAAATGCCTCAGTGCATGTTTGTTTCGCTCATAGTGTTATGGGGGTGATTAGTTGGCAGTGTATGTATAGTCAGATCAACCTTATAGAGAAGAATGATAATGCGTAAGGATAGTACTAGTACGGAGCATTCCAACTACATGTAGGCATGTCAATAGAGACAAATGGGGTTAGATGCCAAATACATTACTTACAACACTGTTGTAGCTGCTTTGTATCATGCTTATCACCTCTAAGTGCGGTGTGGTACTGTGATATGTGCACGTATCTATTCACCAACAGTACTAACACAGTATAGGATCAACACACACCTTTGACATTGTAGATGTGGTCTATTACGTTGCTCCCACATCCCAGCACCAGCCTATTTTTTTGTGCCGTACCTGCTGCACAGGGTAAGAAGTGAATAGTCTGATTGATAGCATTTGCATTTAGGGGAGGAAGCCTAAAAAGTGACCACCAAAACTCGAGGAGGGGGGGGGTTTCTAGCAAAGCAGCAGCGTAAATAACTGTATTGCAAGATAAATAGAGTGTGGCTACAGGTTATTAATAATCATACTATCCGCATATCGCGAACTTTCCTGTCGAAATGGACCAGTTCTGTGCACTACTAGGCTAGTGCACAGTACACAAACACTTACAAAGAAGAGGTGAACATGAGAGGCTTCTGGCAAGCTTCTGCCTCACTGGTCCAAAATGGGAAAAGGCATGCATTCAGCCAACAGTTAATTATTAATTGCTGAACAGATAGAACTTTAATATCTTGTAGAAGAACGATTAGCTCTAATAGAGACCGCGGTTATGTGACACTGTGATTCTCCTCAATTATGTGTGGGTAAAGTTAGCATAAAAGGTAAGCATTTGCCATGCACCACAATTGCAACTTGGCTGGTACACTGCACTCTGTGAATGAGTGCCAGGTCCAACAATGAACGATTTCCCCATATAAACCTAGATAGGCACGCAAGTTGACATGCATACCTCCACAGCAAATGTGGATAATTATCACAAGAATAGACTGATTGAATGTAGCTGAACTCTATCTTGCTTAGATAACCATGAACACAACAGAATCTATGAACGCAACCAATTCCCCAATGCCTCCGGATGTCTCAATGGTTGTGAGGGGCAGTGTAATCGGAGCCCTTGTCCTAGTTGTCATTATCTCACTGGCTGTAACCACTATTCTTTGCAAGATTGTACTGGACAACAGGCGTATGAAGAAGAAGATAAAGTCTCAGAAGGAAAGGAGGAGGTTAACCTCAGTCACGAACTGCAGTACTGATGGTTCTCTTGCAGGAGACAATGATAGCCTCGTGGATAATGATGCTTACATATCCAGCACTCAGGTTATTGAAACACCTGTGCATGCCAGTAACACAATGAAGGAGCAAAGTGTGAGGCCTTATTCTACAGTGGACAACCAGGTCTACGGTAGTGCGGAGAGAGATACTGTTTTTACATGCAGCAAGAGTACATATGAGTACATATGATTTCTATGTGTAAACAAAGCAAATAATTATTATATGCATGTTCATACTGTCTTTGTTTTGTCCAAACTTTGCTCATAGAGTTGGTAAAATTGTTCGGCTAAGTATAGAAAAGGTTTGTCCACTACTTCTGGGTCTTTCTGTGAGGAAAAATCAGTACAGTGATCAGAATCCTGAGAGTAGTATAATAATAATTATACCATCTACTACATTACATGTGCATAAAACAAACAAACAGAGAATAATATAACGAACCGCTGAGCATTCGAAGTATTCAAGTTCCTTTGTTTGAGCTGTTTTCCTGGCATCTTCTTCTGTGACCACTCTCCGTTGTACCAGATCCACCTTGTTACCAACCAACACACCTATGCACATTACAAGAACGACTAGTACATGTATGCCCATGCTTTTAATCCAGGGCTGGGTATACAAAAAAACGAGGTAATCATGGGGGTGGGGGTGAAAGCGGCAAATAAGCTCACAAGATTGTAGCCTTTGCTACGAGGATTTTAAAAATCAAGTTGTCGAACGTAAAGTAGATCTTGACCAGTCATCGTAAAAATAGAAACACCCGATTATAGCTCAAAGATGAAATTGAGCATATCAAATTTACTAAAATTCAATCATTGGCAAGTACTGTACAATGATTACCATCGATGCTACTGTCTTTGTGCCTCTAATGCTGCTTTGTCGATTAACAAAATGAACAGAAGGTGACCTACAGTTAGTGCTAACCTGGCAGCTGTAATTCCGGTGTGATTTTCTTAGCCTTGACTCTCTCCAGCCACTTCGTACAGGACTTCAGAGATTGTTCGTTAGTGACATCATACACCGCCATTACCAAGTTCGGCTGGTCCCACTGTAGGGATGACAGATTCTTGATTTAAGTTGGGGTATTATTAATAGGGGACTTACAAACTCTTGTACAAAGTCAGAGAACACCTCATTCCCGGCAGAGTCGTGAATGTACAGTTCCTAAGTAAAAAATTAATGTTCAAATTTGCATGTATCCATAACTAGAAATTGGGCAAACAAAACACAGCTATGAATGCATTCTTTCCTTGATGAACCCATTGTTATTAGTATGTAGCGTCAACTCACTACTACAACTTTGGTGTTTGGAATAGTGACTGTCTTCACATACACATCCACACTGGTAGTCTGTTAACGAGAAAAGAATAGGCACATGCACTAGAGGTGTATTTACCATGTTGTAAGACTTGGCGAACTGTGTGCCGTCACTTGTAAAGCTTTGTGCTAGAGCAGTTTTGCCCACTGTACTGTCACCTAGAAATAGTATACATGTGTTATCATCTATAAATACCATCCTATTTTTAAAAACCACACACTGAACTAGAGCCTTTGGACAATAGAACTAGTAGGCGAGACATACCTACAAGGATGCATTTAGCTCTCAGCACCAGAGGCACAGGCATTATAATTATTTCTCTTTGTTTTCGGTTTGAGCTTGCTGTTTCCATGGAAATTTATTCTGGTAATGATGGTCCAGCTTATAATTAAAAAAATGATTTGTATTTCTTGAACATTAGCCGCCCTTCTAATCAAAAGTTGACACTAGAAATAGATAACATCAGCACAAAGTGACAACGACTAGATGAATACATGCACTATTCTTCAGTAACAGATATTCTATGAGATCTACGCGGAATAATAAGTGGCTCTGAATTGTCAATAGTCACTTCATGAGGTGCTCCCCTGAACTCATACCGTACTCGCAAATGCTTCTTCTCGCCTACGCAGGGGTCGTAAAATCCTGGAATGTTCACTTTTGTATTCTCTTGAAGGATGAGCTTTGAGTCTTGCACCATACATTGCAATGATATGCAAACATCAACGATCTTAGGTTGATAGGGTTGGTCGTCAGCCTGCAAATCAAACAACTTTCCATACCACGCCTCGACAATGATTAATCCCTGTTTGGCTTGCTCTGATTCAACAGCTCTCTGAAACGTTTCTTGCATGAGATCGACGGCTGCTTCAGCCTCTGCTTTCTTAGCCAGCGCCTCCTGGAGTATTTCCTCCCTCTTGTTTTGAAGATCTTTCAGGAGCTGCCTTTGCAGAAATGGAGCTATTGCAAACACTCGAAGGCAGGCATATAATCCAAGCGGTATGATAGTAGCATAAACTAAAGATGCTAAGCTGACTTCTTGAGATACTTGGATTCTTACTTGAAAATTCATTGATGCTCGTATTAACCGTAGCTTCAAAACGACTCCCTCGTTCAACCCGACTAGGACAGTCCCCCCTAAGCAAGTCAGCGTAGCCACCTGTTCTTCAGCTCCACAGAACAATGTCGCTCCTTTTGTCCCAACCTTCACTCCACTTCTGAATGAATATTTCTCAGTTGGCTTGTACTGTATAGATCCCTTCACATAGGAGCTTTGATATCCAACTTGCACTTCGCCAATAACTTCGGTTGTCAGTGAAAGTTTGTGTCCAACTTGAGTAGATACAGCATTGCCAGTCTGCTTGACAGAGAGAGTGGCCATTGTACTGTCAGTAAGTCTTCTGGTCAGACTACCATTAGCTGCTAGTACGACACCATAGGGAGATAGGGACATCACAGACTGGGTGGTAAGGTACATATGAGTGCCAAGGCTATGGTAGCTGTCCACACCTAGTGCAGGTTGTGACCCAGCTAGAGCAGACACTTTGATCCAATTTTGATTGTCGATGAGTTGGCGAAGCGAGAACTGCATTCCTCCAAAGAAGGCACGCTGAGAAGCAGTGAGCATTCCTGAAATGCTACCAAATGTTGATTTAGTCATCTCCGCATCCACAGACTGTTGAACGTTGATACTTTTCACATAGAGTAAGGGTTGGTTGTAATAGACCTGGCCATCAACTAAGCCTGTAGCATCGACTTCCATCTGAAAATTTCCCTGAGGATTTGCCTGCTGAATGTATGTCCTTTCTTCCCATTGAGCTCGAAGACGCTCGTACTCGTTGATCAATTCCGAGGGTAGCGTAGTACGTTGAACTAATGCCAAATCATCTTCCAGTCCTTTCTTCCCAGATCGATCGTAAATTGCCCTAGTGCGTGGATCAATTAGCACATTGTATGCTTCCTGAATTTTTCTGAAGAAGTTTCCAGCAGTTGCCTGTTTTTTAGGGTCTTGATGCCTATCTGGATGGTAGATGCGACAGAGACGTCTATAAGCACTTTTGATGTCATCCTGTGTAGCATGTTGGTCAGTGTTGAGTAGAGTGTAATATTCTAGCCTATCATCTTCTCCTGCTTCGAGTTCAGCCTCGTAATTGCCAGCCATTGTGTGGATGTGGATCAATTAGGAGCGCCACATGGAATCTGATGTGGTAAAGATCATTGATTAATAATAACTAAAATAGATGTATGTCTCTAGGTGCACGTTATATGGATTTTGCTCACAGCTCCGGGCCACTCGACTCGAACTCCAAGATGTCGAATTATGAGCATTATCTCGTTATGCTCCAAGAAAAGAACAAGTGAGGCTATTTTTTAATGCATGTATTTGCACCCTCATTGTCTCATATTGTATAGAATTTATCTTACACAAAATGAGACATTTCAACTTGAAGTTAGACCCGTACCCGCAAGCCGTCACTGTTGCACGGCGAACATTAGACTGGTAAACTCTGTGTAGAGACTCGTGCAACGTTTGCCCCGATATTTTTGGCAACTCAAGTGGCTAAACCGCATGCAGTTACCACAAGCTAGGTCATTGATATAGTTACGTAGCACTAACTAAATCTAGTATCATGTGCAGTAGACTGACGTCACGAAAACCACAGCCACCACAGCCACTTAGATATGCTGACTGTGCAACACAAGTCTCTGCACGGAGTTTGGCCAGTCTACTCTTTGCCGTGCAACAGTAATGGCTTGCGAGTCATTGAGTTGGTTGGTATCTGGATAAATAAGAGACGTTTAAGCGCTCACAACCCTACTTCCGTCTCCTGTTATACATTGTTGTTGATGCTGCTTTTCTTATTTCAGACTGCTCAGTAAGCTTCGTCAGAAGGGCTCTCATCAGATAGAGCTCGAGAAAAGAGAGCAAGGTTTTTCCCTCTACCTTAATGGAGCAAACCTCAATAAATCAAGGAAAGTTCCATCCACTAGTAAAGGTCGTCCCAAAACCATACATAGAACAAGTAAAACAGCTGGCGAGTCTGAGGTCATGGAAGCGCCAACTGATGACAGGGCTAAGACGGCTCCATCCAAGCGTAAGAGTTGGGTGTGTGATTCTCTTGAGCTAATGACTGAGGATGGAGAAGCTCGGCATGTACCAGTTCCAGGTATGTGGCTGCAATGCATTTACTGTATCAGTAAGTAGGAACAGGGGGGCAGGGGGCCAGTGGCCCCCCCAACTTTAGAGCAAGGGGGCCTGCCCCCCCCCCCAACATTCTGATACAACATTGAATGGGCACACCCTTCCTGAGTTGGATAGGTGTTCTAATTAACCAATTGACAAGGAGAAAGCATAAGTATGAAAGCTTTTTTTGCCCCCCCCCCCCCCCCCCCCCCCCAACCTTTTACTTCACTGCTGTATGTGGGTAATTCAATAGCATTTATTTATACAGAAGATGATTTTGATGCCTATGAGAGTATTATACTATTAGCAAAAATCATCCTAAAACCTAAAACTACACTTTAAAGCACGTTAGGAGTGGCCTAGCGTTGAAGCTTTTTAGCAATGTTTCACATAAATATATTATTATTTACTTGTGTTCAAACTGTTACTGCTTGCAGGGAAGACCAGATCTGGAAACTGACTGCACAGTTGGTTTTTTTAGCGTATGTATGTGTATACTACGTCAGCAGTAAACTCCGACGCTGTGGAGATACAAACATGGAACTGAGTTTATCTATTGACTACCCCTGAATACCGACAACTTATCTCATAATCCCAGTGCGGTTGTGAAACATATCACTGACTGTGTGCTAAACACAGCAACCCTAAATCTTATTTCCAAGAAAACTAATTTTTATTTCCTATTTACAGACAGCCAATTGTTATGGTTATAGCTAGTCAACCATGCAATTCGCCATGCAGTGAAATGCGCAATTGATTAACCTCGCATTTGAATCCTCATAATTATATGTATCTCGTGGGCAGAATTTTGTGTGCTGCTTTTTGCATGCTTTGTCGATTGTAAGCTCACAGCCATACTATCATTTTTACGCAGGAATTCTGAGTGGCAGCTATGATGAGGACTTTGAGCCTTCTACAGACAACCATGAGCTTAGTCTCAGTTTCCAGGACATAAGCACACTGAGAAAGAGCTTGGAGAAGGACTCTCTCATTTTCCCTAACATAGGAGGCAGCACAGTGGCGAATGAGTACTATTCCAGTGATTCCAGTTGCAACGAAGAGCTGGACTCGCCTGAGGCCTCTTCACCCTCGACCACCCCTCCTGTACCATTTGGAGAGTCTAGTGTTGTGTTAGAATTTGAGAGCAACTCTCACTCAACTGTCAGTATTGTCAGTCAACCCACTACAGCAAAAAATATCGTTTCAATAACCAACCAGGAAAATCCTAGCGGCGGCATTGAACACCCTAATTTGTTGGAAACAGCCAATTTAATGTCTCAAACAAAAGAAACAACTGAATTTCGAAGTGAAGACCCCAGTATGGCACCCCGATTACTTTCAGCTGTCAGACGTAAGCAAACCAAACCCTTGCTAGAATCCACACAAGATATAATTGATGCTGTCAGTGCTGAGAATAAGCAACTGGACCGCCATATTCAAGTTACAGCAAGTGCCACGCCCCTTAAAATGTGTGATGAACAAGCAGGCAACACATGCAAGTCTTCTCCTCTATCCAATGTACTGAACTCTGATCCTCCTACTGAGGAAAATGTTACTAATATACTTGATAAGCAAGAACCACAACTCAAGAATTCATCTCCATCTACTAGTTTCAATCCACCGACAGAAAAGACTTCGTCTCGTTTCAAACCAGTTTTAGTAAATCGTTACAAAGTTAAACCTGTTAGGCATTACTCTCCTATCCCGGACAGCCGAGCCGCTTTAATAGATGAGAGGCCTGGTGATTCTCTGACTGAGTACACACTCTCTATCATCACCGCTAAAGTGAGAAAAATGGATGTAAGGTCAGTTAGCTCTGTCTTCTCTACATGTACATGTACATGTACATGTCGAGGTGGTAGTCATTTGTATGTACATGTACCTTATTACTACTGGTAAGTAATGCAAACAAGGATTGTCTAATATTAATTTTAAGCCATTTTGCACCAAACTTTTGTAACTTATCACGGAAGGACCAGAGCTATAAAGGGATTGCACAACACACACTCTTGTATAAAATGTCATTGCTGCACATGCTTGAGATATAAATCTAGACACTTGAAAAACCTCCCTGCTATAAGTGAGTAATGACGAAGTGTTTGGCTACCTCTGGATACCTACTCTACATTACTTTATTGTTGCATTGTCATTTCAAATTTGAACGCGTCGATAAATATTCGCTGTCTTCGCTAGACCACAACAACATAATTATTAGTAGCGTTAAGACATTGGCCAAAATAACCGAAGAGCATATGAGCAAGTTACCAAATAAGCCGTATGTCAAGGTATTGTGAAGAATTGTATTCTATATTGCAATTATGCTGTACATGTGTGGCTCTCTCGTTTGTTTGCTTTTTGCGGTATCATACAATACAATTTTTCCTGATTCTGTGTGTATGGGAAAAGCTCAAAATTTACATATTTGTTTTTACCTTCCAGTAAACAGCGTAAACTGTTGGACATGCTCAGTACATTGGATGCGCCACTACCGTCACCCCTCCCTACACCAACCACTCAAACTCATGTCTCCACACCCCCTCATATTCCCACTACGCAATCAAAAGCTTCCACACCCCCTCATATTCCCACTACGCAATCCAAAGCCTCCACACCCCCTCATATTCCCACTACGCAATCCAAAGCCTCCACACCCCCTCATATTCCCACTATGCAATCGAAAGCCTCCACACCGCAGTGGCTTGAGGGCACACACACAGAAGAGGTACACCATCTACGAGGGTTAGATATAGCCCCGCCCCATAGACCTTGCAGCACCCGAACTACTGGCCTAAGAGCTGGATTTTCACAAGGAACTGACAATAATGAGTCTAAAAGTGGACATGTCAGTGAACTGAGTGGAGAGTTGAAAAGTGGGCTTACATCTTCAGCAAGTGATACACTTCTACCTAATCTGCAGTATGACCATGGTGCTCGCTCCAATTCCAGTAATCCATGCCTATTTTCTCAAGCTGATGATATTTTTGTTGATGAAGACCCTGCCAATCAAACTCTAATTGGATCCTCTTTTGATGAAAACAATCAAAACCTCTCGCCAATAAGACCGCCTCGCCTAAAAACTGCTACAATCGCTAAAGGTCATCAACAAATGCCTTGTGTAGATCAGTCTTCAGGTACATCTCTGAACGTTGGTGATTCCCTTGATAACTCAGAAACTCTTCCCACTTTGCCACCCCCTGTAATATCTCATAGAGAACCTGAACTTAAGTCTGACTCAAGGAATCCTAGGAGTGAGTGTTTGGAGTCCATACAAAAGTTTGATCGCAGCCATCTGGGTCAAATCAAATCTGACCTGCAAGGTATCAACACAACACTAAGTGTTTCAACCGTGTGTATTCATTTTAATTAATGGCTACATAACATTTTTTCTGCCTAGATGACATTCTGGAAAGCTTTCTGTCAGAATACCGAGAAGGTAAAGAGAGCCATTCCCATTCAGAATCACAGCCGCTTGATGAAGAATTCCTGACCCCTGAGCTGCCGAGTGGCCGAGAGTTGATCCTGCACATACTCTCTACATGGGGTGACAGGTTCTATGTTGGCCTCACGGGGGTGGAGTTGTTCACGGAGGCAGGGGAACGCGCTACTGTGGAGCAGGTAAGTCAATTAAAATGGGTACAGTGTACATAATTATGTTCACTAGCATAATCCGATGTTTATTACTAATAGTGTACACTGCATGAGTTCTTGACACCGGTATTTCTCACACATAGATCACTGCCTCACCGAGTGATATTAATATGCTGCCTGAGTACAGCAATGACCCTCGTGTTGTGAAGAACCTACTGGATGGAGTGAATCAGACAAGGGATGACCTTCACATGTGGCTAGCCCCCTTCACTCCAGGCCAAGACCACACGGTCACAATTCTCTTTCCTCAGCCCACTATTATTGCACTCATCAGGCTATGGGTACGCTATATTCACATTAGCCATTGTAGTGATTGGTACTCTAGCAGTGTTCGGTTGTTGGTGTTCAGATTTTTGTGTTTAGCTTTTGAACTTCGAAAGCTCTTCGAAAGTTAAGTGCCTTCATTCCCTCTACTCTCCACAGAACTATAACAAGTCACGTATACACTCAGCCCGAGGTGCCCGACAGGTGGAGATAACCCTCGATCAGCAGACTATCTTCCATGGGGAGGTGGCCCGGGGGGACAATTGCGAGGTACATGTACATATACATGTGAACGTTAACACACAGATACTACAAGGTTTCGAATATAAGATTTTGTATAAATCGCAAACGAACAAAAGACTTGGAAAGGAGAAAGCATGCGCATGCAATTCGCAATAGTTTGAAACGCAATGGCTTGTACAGTGTCATTTGCAAATGATTAACTATATCACATTCGAGTAGTGAAATATTGCAATATATATTATATGTACATTACCCGTGAGAATTTTTAGGCCACTTCGAGCAATAAATTACCGAGTTGTTATGCCTCGAGGCGTAGCTGCACAAGGGTACGGTAAAGCTGACTGCGTTTGTGTGTGTATTCCAGCTGTAACTGCTAAACGGTTGAACTAAAGCTTCTTTCGCAAGTTATGGTTAGTTTGACTACCGGTGAAGGTTGTTGTAGTATCTTCAAAATCTTTCATACATGTAGCATCATCTGTTTGCACGAAATTCCTATTCAACTTATTAGCTAGTCTTGCAATAAAGCGCTAGCTGTATGTTAGCTACAGAAGTCAGAAAAGAGCTGCAAAGCAGCCCTTGTGAACTCTGACCTCATTGCAGATCCACCCCTTTTTTTCATGGACAGGAAATGCAAATATTTAAAGAACTTTGACATTGTAGATCTACAAAGTACATGCTTCTATCCTTGAAAAGATCATTCATCAAGTCATTAGATATATCGTGTATCTTTGGACAGCCAAAAAAATTATTTTAGAAATTGTCCGAGTATAATTGGAACAGATTTTTATAGAGCATGCAAAGTGTCCGGAATAATTAGAAAAAGCAAGCAGCTGCATGCAAGCTAGCTAAGTTTAATTGCGACTGAATAGTTGCACTAGCTATCTATAACTAGCTATTATTTACTGATTCAGTCCGTATCCTAGGTGATGTCCAGTAATTATATTATATAATTACTTCCCCCAGGCACTATTCTTATAATCTACTTCCTCAGCAGATTTGAATTGAAATGATGCATGTACCAGATGCACGCAATAAAATTCAAAAATTTTGTGTAGTATAGTAAGCTTGACAGTATTTGAGCTAGCTACCATGTTCACGAGGCCTGCAGTCAAATTCTTGCTCTGTGGTTTCTCAGTAGTTAAGGCTGTGGCTCAGAAGTAGAGGATTACAAGTAGACTGTGGTGTTGTTGACAATAACAGACTAGGTAGACTAAAGCAGAGCTGAGCTAGGTACATGTAACAAACCTCAGCAAAATGCAGCTGCATTTTAATAATGGTGGGCGGGTCTGGTAAAGTTATGGCTTCCAGCTAGCTCATGTGTACGTGTAGCTAGCTAGCTTGCTCTACAATACTGCTAGTTCTATACCTGTAACTGTTCTAACTGCATATTCTGATGCTGTGAGAGCAAGCTTGACTGTTTCCACTGATGTTCAAATGACTGTTTTGTTGTTTTTACAGTAAATAAATCAGTTGTTGACTGGTTGCCTAGTAATTATGGATTATAAACAACCTCAGCCTCGGGCTGCGCCCTCGGCATTGGTTGTTTATAAGCCATAATTACTAGTCAACCAGTCAATAACTATAACCTCAACTGCAGCACTCTAAGTTTTACTTGCCGTCTATGAATGTAACTCAACTTTTCAAAGTATTGTTCGGATATTTAGTAATATTAGAACGACGAAAATTGCCCAATAGAGTGTCCAGGTTAATTAGAAGTGTCTGATAAATTAGAAGATATACGGTACTTCTTTTTCCACTCTAATGTGACTGTGTGCGTTCAAACAACAATTTTATACAAAGCAAACTAATTACTTCTTCTTTAACACTCTAATGACGAAATCAAAACATGGCGAGAAGCATTAGCACAGCGCAGCTTGGCATCACTCGTTTAATTATTGATGCTGTGTGTTTCACTACCCTAATAGCATGTACATGTATTGTGTGTATGTACATGTACATTACTGAAATTGTGCGATATACATATGTGTATGTAGCTTATTGTGCTCACATTTCAGACCATTCTGTTCACGACTAATGAAGACATTCTCTACCTGGTCTCCCAACACGATACATTCTACCAGAGTCAGTCCTTCGAGTCAGGGTTTATGCATTTTGACTCTATTGACCTTTACCGTCCACCTACTAGTGAGACCACTGACGCAGACAGACCATTAACAACAGCACACCACAATCGCAACTCCACTTCAGATAGGCCTTCTTTTGAAGAATCTCAAGACGCTGACTTCAGTGAAGCAAGTCCTCCATTTACCGAGACTCATTGTCCCGAGCCCACTGGTCACCTATTACAGATCAGTCTTACAGAGACTTGGGGTGGCTCCGACTTCATAGGATTGACAGGGATAGCAGTGCTCACTTCAGGAGAAGAAGTCTTGCAGTTGAGAAAAGAGCAACTTTCCTCCGAGATTGATGGTCAGAGGTCGGATTCAGAAGTGGCTAGTTTACTGGACGGTGTTAATATGACTTGTGATGTTGAGCATATGTGGATCGTGCCATTTGACTCGTCACAGCCTCCCACGCTCACACTGTCATTAGACGCTCCTACACACATCACTGGACTGTTGGTGTGGAACTACAATGCATCGGCTGAGGACAGCTATAGTGGGGCAAGTACTGTAGTATGTCTTCATACTGTGACGTTGTTGATTTTGTTAGCCACTTGTATAAGGCTCACAACAAGTTCATGCACAGTACATATTGTGTGTGTGGTGCACTCTTACCTGTATTTGCTCTCAATGTGTTTTGTATCCCAACATAATGCATCCCACTAGGTAAAGGTGATACACGTCTACCTGGACAGTAAACCCTTGACCCCTCCTGGAGGGTGGTTGACTAGGAGAGCTCCTGGTCATGTGGAGTACCACTATCAACAACTCATTTCATTCATTGAGAATCATTCCCATCCTAAACCACCATTAGACGGAGCATCATTTCCAAGGGGATTTGTGTTCCAGCTTCAGCTATTAAGCTCATGGGGAGACCCCTATTATATTGGCCTTATTGAGCTGGAAATGTACGATGCCACTGGTCATGTGATACCCCTCACCATCGACAGTATCCTAAATAATAGATGCACTTTCATAGTCAAGCACCGTAATGTTCTCCTACAAATGGCCTCTGCCTTCAAATCGTAATTATTGCTGTGTCTTTCATCGGTTCACCTTAACTCTCTCGACAGATATTGCAGCTTATCCCGATAGTGTCAACCAGCTCCCAGGGGTTCTTGGTGACATTCGAACCCCGGACAAGCTCATTGATGGGGTGCGAGGTACAGAAGAGGCGGGGCACCAGTGGTTAGCTCCCATTCTTCCAGGGGTAATCAACAATGTGTATGTGATCTTCAATGAGCCTTGGAGTGTGTCTCAGATCAGACTATATAACTACGGCAAGACTCCCAGCAGAGGAGTGAGAGAGATAGCCGTAAGTATACAATGTAACTTTTGTCAAGCAAACAGCTATACTTGCTTGTTTCTTCCAACTTGTTATACTATCGGAAACCAAAAGTTGCCTTTCTTTTACAGAACACGTAATATCTATGCTTTCTCTAGGATTTGTACCGGCTATTGCATGCACATTTTACTTCCTGTCCGCAGGTCCTAGTGGATAGTCTACTAGTATTCTCTGGCACTGTCCCTCGTGCATCCAACCATGCTCGTGGCATTCTGCCCACTCTGCAACTTCCATTGGATCCGTTTATCGTCCACCTCGGGGAGAAGGCAGGCCAAGAAACTGCTTCAATGTCCCTAAAGTGAGTTTACTTTAAGGAGAAGAGGGGTATTAAGTTTTTTAGCTGTATAGTCTTTGCAGTAGGTACATACCATCTTGTAACTTTGTCAGTACCATATATAATTACAGCGCCACAAAATGATTTTCCAGTGTTGGAAACTATAATTCTAGTTTAGCGCTTATAATTATTGGAGTGGTGCCTAGCGTTAGAACGTAAAGTAATAGTAGCAGTTCCAAGAGGCTGTAATGGATCAATTGCCTCCATTTCAGGCCGCATTATAATAACCTAATGGTCAGCAAAAATAATTGAATTTTAATACTTGTTGCTCAAAACTTGGTGCAGGATACTGTATAGCGGGTTATTTTCATACATATGGTGGAAATTTTCGTACATTTCGTATTGAAGAGCATTATGCGAAAATATTTACTTTGAAGTTATTTTACCGCAACCGCAATAGATTCAACGTCATTATCCTGAGCTGTACCAACAAAATTACCCGCTATACAGTATACGACATTGGTGTTTCAAAAGTGTGTATAATCAGGAGTGCACTCTTGGTATAATTTATTGCTACACAAACTGTTTTATGTTTGTTCAGTGACGTCCAATTGACAAATAATTTCGAAGTCGTATGCCCTGCAAGAAAAACAACAGCACCTGCCCCCAATCAAGGTATTGAATAATTATGAGAGTATTTTCTTTGTGATTAATATATACATGTATTCACTGTAGGTCTTCGTCCAACAACATGTGTGACGATACACTCCAACAGGCATCAGAATAAACACTGGTAGCCTCTAAGCAGTGTGCATTATCATTATGTTTTTAGCTCAGTTACAATTTGTGTTTAGTTTTTGATGTGGTTGTGGGATATGCATGTTGTGAATTCCTTTCATGAGTAGATTCAGGCTAATTGATTGAACTGGGATGTGGGAGTAGTAGGTGTGTGTTGCTAATTTCCTGAATTGAACTGGAGGTCAAGTTGTTAGCAGCTAGGTTAGTTTTTTGGCAGTATCGCCAACTCTGAAAGTCAGGTAGTGTATATATCCAGAGGTAGGATGTCTGCTCACGGCTGGCAGTGGGTCTCCTGCTTAAAAAAGACGTGAGTCAAGCAGCACAGAGTCACCAACTCACCCTTTGTTAAACATGTTGACAGTGTAGCTTCACTCGTACCTTTTCTTTCTGTCTGGAGTGGATATAAAGCATGTCACATAATCTAGTTAGCTTACCTAGATATGCTTGCTCATGAATAATCACTAGAAAGTGTAGATACCAACAATTTTAACTATAGATATACTAGCACTGTAATGACTGTAATAACTTAACAGAAGCTGGTACTGAAATCAATGTGCATTTGTGGTATACGTGTGTAGTTAGGAGTGTTTTTGTGTTGTTTGGTGAGCCTGAATATACCCACAGTCCATCTCGGAGATCTAATGAAGATATTGACATTGTTTTATCAAAATTGAAGGTACAATTTAGTGTCTGTTTGTAACCTGTGTTTTCATGCCATCTGGTATATATATACTGTACATTTCATAGTGCCGCTACAAACATTGTAGTTACTCCAGAAACGGTGTGTAATAATGTACAGTACTGTGGTATTTCATTATTACACACTGTTTTTGGAGTAACTACAATGTGGTAGTGGTAGTTATATTCGTGTAGGTTGAGAAATAGTGTGTTCATAATAGTCACACATTGTCTCAATTCCCACAGACGATGAAGGTATTTGAACACTACCCTGAGGCCGTGCTGGAGGAGCTCAGTCGATACGCTCTTTACGACACCTTCCTCGCAAATGTTACTTGTAAGTGCCTAGGTGATTTGAAACTGGAGGTGGTAATTAGTTAATTACTTGGTCAATGGATTTTTTTGTTACTGGGCTGGATCACTATGGAGGGAAATCTGTTTTCCACAATAGCTGTGGTTAGGAGCACAATATTCAGCGGTCCCTGTCACAACATTCTGACCACTTCAGAAACAGTGTTGTAGTGATTAGAGCCATTAATAGACTAATGTAGTAACCTCTATTACTAGTAAAGTGTTTGTCTTGGGATAAGATAATTACAATTGTAATTTTACCAGGCCAACAGAACTAAAGGCTTTGTTGACCTAGCTGCATGTTAATAAGGTTATAGCCTGAGAGCCACCCTTTATTGAACTGCTAATGAGCAATCCTTATCTGTCTGGGGTTATATAGTTTTCACTAACTGCATTTTGATTACGTGCCATTGGTTACACAAAAATCATCTTGTTAGTGTGCTCCTTAATGAATTACATTGTGGTGTACATACAAAATCTCTTACAATAGCTAGCACACATCACATGTACCGCAAATATAATTATGTCGATCGTGACACTCTTACTCGTATCTAAAGTCCTAGTCTTTCTGAAGAGCCTTACACGTGTACAGTAATACTTTAGTTTCTTCTTAGTATTAAGTATGGTGTCGATCCTACTTTGCCAATAATTAATGTCTGGTGTTTCATTTTAGAGTGTACTGTAGGTGGGAGGTGACCTTAGTGTAGGAAATCCATATTTATAAGGTACACTGCACACCATTGCACACTAATCTCACACCTCACTAACACACACACACACACACACACCACCCTGCAGTGTATCGTCCTGGTGAGGAGGGTCTATACTGGTATGCTGTGGTCGCAGGCAATCTTGAGATGTTAGATGTAGACCCAGTTGACAGTTCAAAGGTCAGTTGTAAAGTGGGTATGACTAGGCAAGTTAACGACGGCGGTATTTCTCTGTAGACCACCGCTATATGTCATCTGCGAGATGGTGATTCTTTTGGGGAAAACGTCATCCTCGGTACAACAAGGTGAGACACTGTACTTTAACTGAATTAGCTTTGCTGTACTGTACGTCTCTTTGATGTAGTTGTAAGAATAAAATTACATGTTGTCTGAACTCTTGAATCTAGACGATTGTGTGAGCTGGAATTTTAGTCTTAAAGGTGCATTTTTTAATTGGAAGGTGTCTGTGAGATTTAGAAGCACTGCTTTAGTATCCCAAGCGTAGCAAGGGTATCACAAGTGCACGAGGGCTTCTAAATCACATGGACACCGACAAAACAGTGTGTAATACCAGAGCTTGTGCACAAACCTTGCCCTCACATTGCCCTCGAAGCTTGACTACAATACAATTACTTGTTGTAGACATACTGGTTGTTAGCTAAAAAATTCAGGAAAGAGCTGCATGCCTAACTGGCCTACTGCCAGAAGCAGCCTTTGTGAACTCTGACCTCATTGCAGATCCACCCCTTTTTTATTATTCATTGACAGGAAATGCACAATACTGTACAACTTCTACAAGTACCTTCTCTGCACTTTTCCCATGTAGTTCCCATGTAGATCTTATCAACAGCGTCTAAATGATTCTATTAGTTGAAAATCTCCCAAGCCTTTTTGCTTAATATTATGTTCAGTGTAGTAGAGTACAGCCATGTGGTGTCCTATTCCAGTGTATGAATGAACAGGCACTTGGAATTTTTGTATATACTGTTTCATTGCTGGTGATGAAATCATAGCAGTATAGTTATTGTGCACATATAAATTATTGTGCACCTACAATTAATTGTACTATGTACAGTGTCGATTGAGTGTCCTGTTGTGACCTGGTAGACTAGGTATTCTTTCCTGTAAATAGATCCTAGGAAGGTTTCACTTGAACTGGATGCTTTGTGCACTGTAGTGCATGTAGCTTCTTGAGCTTTTGTACATGTTAAAAAAAACAGCCCATATTTGAATGAAGTTGAAAGACTCCATGACATGTGAACAAATACAATATACATGTACCAGGTGTTCAGTCTTACATATATAGCTGTTCTTCCTAGAAATACAATCATCCCAGCCATGAAACAAGTTTCACTGTTGCTGTAGCACTTATGCATGGCTTATCCGGTTTAACTATAGATGCTATTGCGTGTAGCATCTAGTTGTTGGTTTACTGGGCATTAGTATTTTGTGTAGTTACACGGTAACATTCTCTAATCTTTTGTTTTACTCCCATTGCAGACAAACCATGATTGTCACCACAGAGTATAGTGAGCTCTTATTTGTGGAGGCGGGAAATATGCGACGGATCTATGAGAATCACAAGGAAGCCATGCAAGGCCTCCTCGTTGCAGCTGCTGTGTCACATGACACAAGTGACACCACCGATAGTAGTGATCGTGATTCACTTTCTTCAACCAATGACTCAGACCTAGTAGTAGCTGGAGTTACACTACATCAGCTCATCAGAGACCACTTCAGTGATCTTATAAGGTGCTTTGTTGTTACTTTACATGTCTAAATGGTGTGAACACGGCACGTATATTAAGCTCTATGCCATCCCCTACATCAATAACTAGAAGCCCGGTTGCCTTCCAGTTCACGTGCACTGCCCCACCCTACCTTGATTTTTGCCTGTATAGACATGTACAGTAAGAATTATGCGTCTAGTATTTATCTTCCATGTTAACACGCACTTGGCAACATACTACTCTTATACGTACACACGTACAGTGACCACCGGGTGAATATGTTCACATACAAGCAGTGCTCGTCGGGGCGTAAAATGGTGGACTTTGTGACGGCCCAGTCCTCTTCCCCTAGGACACGGTTCCAGGTCATTCAGATGTGGCAGGCCCTTCTTACAGAGGGCGTCATTGAGCACGGTGAGCATCCCACCCAAACTTTACTCCCTATATGGTCTATGTGTGATTGCTATGAACCTTACTACTAACATACTCTATAGTGCTCCTTTTTTGGCACTGTTACTATTGCCAGCACAAGTATATGCTACACATGTATATGTACCTGTAACTATGCATCACACACACGGTCACAGTAAACAATGAGCACGCGTTTCGAGATGACTCTCAACTCTTATACCGGTTCAAAGATCACAAGACAGTTCCACAGGAATCACGTTCCAAGCGTTGGTCCTTCTTCACTCGAGGGTTTAGAGGTGGTCACTTGCCAGAGGAAGATGGCCACCATCCCAATGGACACCGAGCTTCCCTGACCTCAATCACCTCCAGTCCCCGTTCATCAAGGAGCTCTATTTCATCCATTTTGGACGAGTGCTTTGACACTATTGCTGCACTCGGCCCTGAGACCATCATCTACGCCACTCTCAAGAAAGAGTAAGTCCCTATAGTCAAATACACAGCTATGTTGCCCTTCACTGCACGTTTGTGTGTTCATAAATGTAGCAGACATATGGCTGCTGTTAGTCGTAGCAGTGTTTTCTTGTGGGTTGTTGTAATCATATCACTGCAAGTGTAATTTAGTTGGCTTTGTGCACGATCGACAGCAGTTTTTGTTTTATCTAGACATTTTGATAAGAGGAGAAAATTGTATAAAATTTATTGTGGGGCCATTTCAATGTTTTCTTTGACAACCTTGTACCTCATACATGTACATGTAAGAATGACAGGAAGGTTGTTCGCCAGAACCTCTTTGTTAGCTATACTCATTGTACTAGCTGCCATTGAATGTGTAAGCTAATTTCCCACCCCTAACTGAAACCCCACACGTATTGTCAGGATTAACTTGTAAGGAAGTAAGTACATGTACATGTACTCTACAGTGTGTATATAATACTTTGATATACATGTACATGTACACGTAGGAAGCTTACGGTATGTGAGTATTAATTAATGCTTTACCATAGCTGTATGTAGATGTACGTCTCATAAGCATTCCAACTGGTAAACAGTAACCATAGGAACACAGGCTGTCCTCATTTGGCTAATGAAATTGCTCTATATTCGTCTAAACCAATTAATGAACCATATCTGCCAATCAATTGCACAAATTAAACAGGCTGTTTGTACATGATCCACTTGCACGTACAATAGAATAACTGGTGCATGGATCGAATGCTTGTACCTTAGCTGAGTTGCTGCAATATTCCCAAAGACAATTTGCAGCTTGTCTTGCGTGAAGTGTTAGTTATTCTCTTTCTGTTTAGTATCATTTCACCAAATACACACACACACACGCATGCACACACAGCCCTGCAGAACGCCAGGTTGATGAGTTAGAGTTGATTTACGAAGAGCTGCTCCACTTGAGGGCATTCAGGCACCTCTCTGATGCTGTGAGTTGTATAAATGTGCTGATGGTATATACATGCATGTGTATCTGTACATATGTGTAGATACACATTGTGCCTGCGTATTGTCTGTGCATGCTTTGAAGTAATTTTAATTACCGTCGTACTCTTATGTTGCCCACATTTGCTCAGGATTTCTTATGTGCATTATCTTATATGTATGTCAGTGTTAGAATTACTCTCTGCCATCGGTCATTGACTGGACATTTAATTAGAATGACCATGCATGTGTCCAATCAGTATGACTAGGCACAAATGACATTTGCACTGATTATGTTATTACTTAGGTCAAGAAGGAGCTTGCCACTTGTGCCAGATTGGAGTACTTCAAGAGAGCAGGGAAATATGGTGAGTGGTGGGTCTGCATGTACTTGTCATACACCCACTAATTTTACACGTTTAATTGTACTAGTGCAGGACCCTCACTAAAAGCACACCCTCACAGCCGTATACATGTATCCTTCACTAGCCACACTCTTCACACTCCCTCCTATGCGCTCACACATTCTCCACCATAACAGTGTTCCAACAAGGGGACAAGGGGGACTCGTGGTATGTGATTCTCCGAGGATCTGTCAATGTGATGATATCGGGAAAGGGTGTTGTCTGTACTTTGCACGAGGGGGATGAGTTTGGAAAACTAGCATTCATTAATGAAGCAGTCAGGTGAGTAGCCACCAGTCTTATAGCGTACACACTAGCAATGATGGACCTCTACCACACACTTACTCCCATATCTGCAGTATATTGTGTACCCATGTGTACCAGGTTATGCCCCCCTCACACACACACACACACACACACACACACACACACACACACACACACACACACACACACACACACAACTCTGTGCATCACACCACAACTGCATTCACAGGAGTTCTTCTATTCAAGTCCGTGAGGACAACTCTTACTTCATTCGTATTGAACGTTCTGACTTCCATCGCATACTCCTCTCTGTTGAGTCCACGAATATCAAGGTAGTAGAACATGGTAAGGAGGTGCTCCTGCTGGAGAAGGCCTCCCTTGGGAAGTACCTGGTTGTCAAGGGAACCGCCGAGAAGATGCTGGACCACCTCTTAGAGTCTGAACTGGAGACTGGCTCTCAAGAAGGTAATATATTGGTGTCAACATGTATACAATTGTTTGTTTTTGTGCGAGTACTGCCCACTAATTCAACTACCGTATAGCACTTAATTTTCGCGGATTTCGTGGGTAGCAATCCTACATGAAAATTAAGTCCACGAAAATCGTTCTTTAATTAGAATTACCTGCTATAACGTGCAAAGATTTAAAGGCGTGGCTTCCGGTAAGCAGTCATTCCGTGAACATTGTGCAACGAATATACTTTTAGAGACCACTCCACGAAATATAAGTGCCTCGAAAATTTCGCGCTATACGGTATATCTGAGAATGCATCAGGTGCGATCATCTCTGACAGTAGACGGTCTAAAAACGAATATGTCCTGGGGGAGGGGGGAGGCCACAATATTCTCAAAAGTCCACTTCCACCCCCCCTGCCAATATTCTCTGCCTGCTGGTTATGATATACCAATATGTGCACTGACGTACACGCCCACAAATGCAGACACGTTTGCTCAGGATTTCTTCCTCACCTATCCTGCCTTCATCTCTATGACCGGTCTCTGTGACTTACTTCGGAGCAAGTACCAGGGGCCAAAGATCAAAGTTCAAGGTGTTGATGAGACCTCACTCAGAGCCGAAGAGGACAGTGTTACAAAAAAGAGGAGGTAAATAGAGTTGGTTTGTAGATAGTATATCTGGAGCCACGTATTTATACACTCCATGTTACCTCTCCTGTCACTGTTATGGTGTTATTATATCCCGTTGCTACGTTGTTGCCAAGTGCAATATGCTTCATATTGCACTGCTGAAAGTCATATTGCACTGACCGCAAAGTCATATTGCACTGACCGCAAAACGCCCCTCTGGCAATTAGACAGACAATTAAATTAAAATTAAATTAATACGCATGAGTATCAAAGTATGTCCAGCCATGCAGGAATGAATGTTCAGCACTGCTGGAGTTTCTTCTTGCAACCATGCAGGTTTTAAAATTGTCCAAGATTCATTTTGTGGAAGATTCTGTGTTCCTAGATCGACCTAGTCCTCGACATCGTGATGCATGTCAATTCTGCTTCACCGTAGCACTAGAAGTGGCTCTTTTTGCTGGGGGCATGAGCTGTTTTGCAGCAGTGTAGAAGCGAGCTTTCTTGGCTTGGTTATGAGGCCGAGCGTAGACCAGCAGCTAATACATGTTATTCACTGAGTAGTGGGGTGGGGCTGTTTCTTTGCAGCAGTAAGTGGGGCGGGGCTGTTTTGCAGATTTCAGTTGAAACTCCAACAATTTTGTGTCAAGCCATTCGTCGGTCATGCCAATCTTATACGCTGCAGATACTGGCGTCTAGAAGAGAGAAGAGATGGAGCTGTGTCTAGAGTTGTCTCTGTCTTTTTTTGTGCTGTTTATATTGTGTTACTAGGACAGTGTTATGTTGCTATGCCCTCGGGATATAAACTAGTTATAACACGTGCACTCGGGCTGCATGGCATATATTGCACTCAGCCCTCGGGGCTGGCGCCCTCGTGCTTCAGTGCAATATATTCCATACATCCCTCGTGCCCGTGTTATAACTATAACATATACTTGTGTGTACTGTATGTACTTGCTCTAAGTGAAGTGTCAATAGCATGTGAAATTGTATACACTGGTACACCCACCCATGCAGAGTTGCTGAGGCTACTTCCATCTGGATCAACACCTGCAAAGCAGAGCTGGTCAAAGATGCAGTATTCCTGCAGCTACTCAGAGATATACAAGACGGACTAGCCAAAGACTCACTCAAGAAGCAGCAAGATCTTCTCAACACCTCGTTGGCTGACTCAATCCGCTCAGTACGTGGAATCCCAGGAGGCGGGGCACAAGTTAATTTAGGCCATGCCTTCAAGGGGCGGAGGCAAGCCTCGTTTGACCATGAGATAAAACTGGGCATAAGCACAGTTCCTGCCCACTCCCCTCAAGACAAAGTCCCAGTACGAGTACACACCGTCGACCGCAGACTCTGCAGACTGCAGGTGGGTGCGGATATTTCAGGCCAATCTTTTTATAATGTTCATGTAACGCTTTGTGTACCTTAATTAACATCAGCCTGGGAACGAGACTATGCTGATATGAGTATATAATATAACATTATCTGATAATATAATGTACGTGTTATGATGGGGGGCGTAGTGCTGCATATAATATTGTAACCGTGTCTTTCCACCATTACAATAATGTATATAAATGCACGTTGGTTATATTTTAAGGCTCTATTCGATTAACTTAGTTCCTCGATTGAACACCGCGGTTTCAATGAGATTGTACTGTACAGGCCTCAACTAAATGCTTTTAATTGTGCAATTAAAAGTACAACAAGATAGCCTTATGACATTTTTTACACCTACATCTATAGTATCGCATACATTTCTAGCGCTACTGTACTGGATCCTTTCTTGCATATTTATATTACACGTAGTATGTTATCTAGCTATGGTTGGTGATGTCAGTTGAGAGAGGCTGGATTGCGTTAAGTACGAAGTTGGACAGTTGATATGGTCATTGTGCTGATTGTGTACTGTGCAGTTTAAATACCACTTCAGCATACATGTTCATCCCTGCCAAAGGCTCAATATAATGTACATGTGCCCAGGTTCGTCTAGATGTTACAGCTCGTAGCATTGCTGAGGAGGCATGTCAAAAGCTTGAGATTCAATCCTCGGCTAATTACGAGTTATGTGAGGTGAAGTCTTCAGGGGAGAAAGTTCGACTTAAGGATAAAGATATCTCTGTCTGGAGTGAGAAGAGTGTCAATGGCCGATTGTTTGTGCTCCTCAAGAAACACTCAGAGCAAGTTGTGGTATGTAGGTGTACATTGTACAGTGGCAGGGAGTTTGAGGGAGTTTGGAAGAGGGGCTAGAGGGAGGATATTAGGGAGAATTTTGTTTGTAGGATGGGACAATGGGTCCTGAAAACAACCAGACTGAGAATATGTTTTATTACTTGATGTATGAATAGAGTGCCCCCCCCCCCCCCCCCCCCGTTTTAGAATTATTATTGTACCATATCTAGAAAAGTTGTGTACGTACATCCAAGAGTAGTCATTGTTCCCTGCCTGAGTGCAACAAAACAGCACATGTCTGTTTCTTCTCACACACTCACTCACAGGCTCCACTCCCAGACCAGAATCAGATTCCAGTGACCCCATTCCCAGACAAGGACAGCTCCCGTGAGATAGCAGCCCATCTTACAGCGTACGACTGGAACCTCTTCACTAACATTCAACAAATGGAGTACATTTATCAGTTGTTCGGACGACACAAGTTTGGCAAGATTGTCACAAACCTGGACCTCTTAATTCGAAGATTCAATGAGGTGTGTTTACTCTGCATGTGTCTATAATTATTATGTAAAAGTATAAGCACCTGTACATGTATGTTGTCAATTAGTCATATGCACCTACGTTGTAGGCATATAGTAATAGTGACAGTTTCCATTCCCATTGTTTGTGCAGGTTCAGTATTGGGTTGTGACCGAGGTGTGCAGAGAGCCTGACCTGGCTAAGCGGGTGGCCCTCGTCAAGAAATTCATCAAAATTGCTGGATAGTGAGTGAAAATTACTATTACTTTTACAAGCCTGTTTGCTATTGCAAAGTGCGTGTGAAGCATGCTAATTGTATGCGCATGCTCTCTTCTTTCATTTGTGTGCAAAAACTCGCAATTTTCAATCAAAAGAGTTTGAAGGTTATAACTCCTAGTCTATTGCCCACCATTTCAAATGAGTGTTGAGCTTGATGTGAACCTCCCTATTAAACTGAGCACTCCGAATACACACAGCACACTGACCATCTCGCATGTTACATGTTATATGCATATACACTGATTATGTATGCTATAATTATAGCATACAGTGGCATCACTACACACCGCTACGTATAATTATACGTAGCGGTAGCGGTGTATAGCGGTGTGTAGTGATGCCACTGTATGCAGGTACGTATGTGTACATGTTAATTTCGTATGATCATGTGCTTTCTTTTTAAGATTTGGTCGAGTTAAACTAACTCTTACAGCAAGCGTACATGTAGTGGTGAGGTTTTGCATGGAGAAGACTTCTACCAGTTCATGTACTGTACTAGCCTCGATCTCAGCCGCACTTCTTCTGAGAGTGGGCATTGTAACGACTGCTTGCGCATGCGCTAATCTCACCCCGGTATCTGGGGGCTTTGGATAACATCGTATATGCTCAGTAAAACAATGACGTCACAACGAACGAAAGTGGATTTAAGGAAGTGAAGGTTCTAGCCATTTGTGCACATGCGCAATCAGTCAGTAGCAGGCCTGCGAAGGAGGCTAGTACTGTACTATCATGTGACTGTCTTTTTATGTATTCCTACAGCTGTAAAAACTTTAACAATCTGAACTCATTCTTTGCGATAACGATTGGTTTAATGGACGGAGCCATCACAAGACTAAAGCAGACCTGGAAGGAGGTCCCTCCACGGCTTAGGACGCGCTTCGAGCAGTTCCAGGGACTCACAGTGAGTAGACTTATATAAAGCAGTGCCTTTGGGCTTCTAAATCCCATAGACACCTCCAAAACAGATTAACTACCGTATAGCTTGTAATTTCGTGGGGGTACAAATTTCATTTGACTTCATTGCATGCATGCGTTCCGGTAAGCCAGTCAGCATAATTATTACGTGTGATTTACATTAAGTAACAACCAAAACTGTTTTCTTCTATTTGCTGTTATAAGTGTAGTGCGTAGGAGTATACAACTGAAGCAGCAATTGTTCTACATGGCTATGAATGCAACCTTTTTCTTATCTACAGTTATAAACATGTACATACTCTGTGCTGGCTCATGTAATAATTAATTATATACACAGGACCCATCACGTAACCATAAGATCCTGCGAGCATACCAGTCAAAAGTTTCCCCTCCGTTGATCCCGTTTATGCCTCTGGTTACAAAGGATGCATACTTCCTGAACATTGGAAATGAGACGTTTATCGATGGGCTGGTCAACTTTGAGAAGATGCGATTGGTTGCTAACAGTGTGCGGACTCTCAACCGGTGCAGGACAGGGGTCATGTCAGGTGATGTCAAAGTGCTGTCTAATAAGAACCCTGCTCTACAACAGTACATAAGGTAAGCCCCATTGGGGTGAGCGGGTATATTTCGAGGTATAAAAACATTCGCGGTTTTTACAAGCATGTACCGCGAAATTTATACCCCGAATATTAGTGGGTACATGTGGTCACTAACTAAGTCCATGAAAATAAATCAGCGAAATCCTTTCTAACAGTCCTTCTGCGAAAGTTAATACCCAGTATAAACATTATTAGCCTGAGGTACATGTAGATTATAGTATCTTGTCGGTATGTTTGTTAACCCGAGGCGCGCCATGGGTTATAGTAGTATCTGCTGACTGCATGTGTGTCTGTTTGTTTGTGATTCTGAGTCTGCTCACCTGGACACGTAATTGTGGCAGATTTTCTCATAAAAGCGAGCAAAAACTAAGAAGCTTAATTTTGCACGTTGGCTATAGGCTAGTTGGCTATACGCGGCTTTGATTCGAGACATCAAACTATTGAGTCCTGTTTCATGTGAAAAAGTATGTACAACCCCGACTAACGCCAAGGGTTCTACACTTTAGTGCTCCCGTTAGTTTGTTCATTACATAATATAGTAATTGTGTATAATTATTCTGGTTCTACTCATCTGGTTGCTGAAGTGCTGAATCTATAGCATGGAGAAGCAACCAAGTTTTGATACATGATTGTAAGCTAAGCCTCTATCGATGGCTATAGCTACCTAGCACCCTAAATACACGGCTTTAATTCAAGGCACTATAAATGTGTGTGTACCTACATGTACATGTAAGCGAATTAATTGTTGATTGCCTGATTTGGGCTCTACTGAAGTTTTCGTCCCAGTGCATGACCTGCGTATAAATCTGCAGCACTGCCATTCCTAATACTGACATGTATTGTGCATGGGTGAGATTCATATGAATTGCAGCACGTACCCCTCTAGTTATTTATTGCACTACTGGCCCACTACCAGGTAGACTGACTCACTTCTTCATGACATAATTATGCACGTACTAAGTCTATATAAAATAATTATAGGCTCCTGACTACAATTATCTGCTTTTATGTTTCTTCCAGAGCCATGCTTGCAGATGCACACCTCAGACCAATGTTTGTTTATAGCACTTTGTCCCACAGATACATTAATATTAACACATGCTTTTGTGTACTGTGCAATGCAGCATCTGTCTCCCTATAATCATACATGTATACGTACACGCATGCATACACACAGAAATCTGAGAGTGATCGACAATGATGTAGTTCTAACAAAAATGTCTCACAAACTCGAACCTCTTGAGAGCAACACTAGAACTCACACTCCGTCATCTGCTAGCTAGCTCAATGATTTCTGTTAGATTACTTTTATTATCATTCCACACTTGTGTTGCGTGCTGTTGGTGCTATTTAAGAGTGAAATTAAGTTGTGTGAAAATGATAATTCCAAAATTGAAATATACTGTACACCGTATAGTGTTAGAAATTGATGTGTGATACAAACTAATGCTATGCGAGTGCCTATCATATAATAATCGTATAAATTTGTATAGCACCTTTATTCGAGGCTTGCATGCATGTCCACACATGCACTCTTTTGGGCGTACACTATTGTTAACGTGTACTAATTTTAACGAATTAACTAATTAATTAAGTCCTGTGCAAGCAATATTCCCCATTGAAATCGATCGCAAAACCTTATACTATAGTACAATTGTAAGTACACACAATCCTTGCCAGAACGCAATATATATTATGTATAGAAATCCCAAAGGGTAAAATTTTCTGCTGATTTGGCTCATTTGCAAATTAAGGTTTTCACCAGCAAAACATTCTTAGTCTGACTATAATACGGTAAGTAAAATAGTAGAGACCATTCAGATCTGTGCAAAACACAAGAAATAAGTTAAAAGAAACACATTTAAGTTATAATTATAAGATTATACAGATACCTGTAAGTAAAGCTGTGTAATTAATCATTATACATGTACACCTGTTATAAAATAATAATTGTGACAGGGCCTAGGAATACAACCCTTATGGAGCAAACTAATTAATTGTATTTTATTGCTTAATTATGCCTCGAGGCGTAGCCGCACGAGGGATACGGTAAAGCTGACTGTGTGTGTGTCTGTCTGTCTGTCTGTGTGTGTGTGTGTGTATTCCAGCTATAACTGCTCAATGGTTGCAATGCGACGAAAACTAACAGCTTCTATAGGCTTCTAGCCACGTTCTCTTGGATTTTGATTCGTGGATTAGCAAACTAAAGCTTCTTTCTCGAGTTATGGCTAGTTTGACTCACATTGAAGGCTGTTGCAGTCTCTTCAGAATCTTTCATAGCATCATCTGTCCGCACAAACTTTCTATTCAACATATGAGTTAGCCTTGCACTAAAGCGCTAGCTTTTTGTTAGCTACAATACTCAGAAAATATCTGTTAAAACAGCTAGCTAGCAGTAGCCATTTGTGAAATTGATCTCTTTGGACACACCCTTTAATTATTCCTGTGGATGTAATGCGCATGCGCGCTCATTCCCCATGTGTGATATCCAAGATCCAGATCCAGATTCTCCTGGCAGAATCATCTTTGTCTTGAGGACCTGGTAAGCCACAAAACACTACCATATAACAATATAGATAACAATATGCATGTACACAGGTCTTTTCTTCTTAGATATTATATACACTGAACTACAGATCCTGGAAGAATCAATTTTCTTCTTTCTTGAGGTCCTGGTAAGCCACATAATACAATAAATAACAACAATAGATGCATGTAAATAAGTCTTTTCTTCTCAGTGACTTTATATAGATAAGCTAACTTTAATATAAAATTCATTATAGATAACACTCTAATACTTTTGAGCGAAAGCAAAAACATGGCGAGAGGCATTAGCACAGCGCCAGCTTGAACACTAGTTAAATAAAGCAGTGCTTAAGCTTCAAATTGATTACAATATCACTCACTTTGCACCTTCCTACCCCAAAATATTTTCGGGTGAAAGGGGGACAGTATTGACCTACCGTTTTGAGAAACTAATGTTCGAAGTTCTATCCACATACAAGAACAGCATGAAAAAATTCAATGGCTGCCTTGTAACGGCTATACAAAAAAATTTTTCGGATAAAAAAATTTTTTTTTAGTTAGAGGAGATATTGAAGTTACTTCTTATGAAAGAAAACCAAAATCCTAAAATAGCTCTAAATATTTTACTTTGTAGTGTACTGAACATTATTAGTTTGCTCCATAAGGGTTGTTTTCCTAGGCCCTGTCACAATTGCGTCAGCTTTTTCTCAGCTGGTGCTTGGGGTGATACACACTGTCTCCCGTTTTGCCCATATACTTGGCCCAGGGTTGGTCGTCAGGTGGAAGAAATCGACTAAAGTCCAGCTTCCCTTTTCCAAACACCTCCATGAAGCGGTCCTCTATAGTGAAAGTCCTTAGTCTCAACTTTAGAATAGTCGTACCCCCCAAGTATTCCTGGCTACCTGGAATTGTCTCCCAGCCGACTATGTAAGATAGCTCCAGTTTTCCATCACCATTGACGTCTCCGATAGTAGGTGTGGCCACATCATTTGTAGGCACGAGAATGTGGGCACAGCGGAATTTCTTTTTGTTGTTAGCATCATAGTTCATATCTTGTGGTTGCGGGGGTCTGCCCTGGCTTGGATCGAAATCAGGAGGAAACTTGCTCGGATCAAAATCAGCTTGGCTCGGATCAAAACCAGGGGGAAACTTGCTTGGATCAAAATCAGCTTGGCTCGGATCGAAATCAGGAGGAAACTTGCTCGGATCGAAATCAGGAGGAAACTTGCTCGGGTCAAAATCAGCTTGGTTCGGATTCTGTAGGGGATCAAAGTCAGAGGGTAAATTCTTACTTGGGTCAAACCCAGGGGGAAATTGGCTGTTGCCATTCATCTCTTGAGGATTTAAATTTGAAGGGAAACCATTATTCTGGGGGTCAACATCTGGTGGCACCGTGTACTGGGGGTCAAAGTCCTCTGGAGCTTCTCCATCACCAGATGAATACATACTTGTGTTGTAGTTAAATTCGATATTAGCGTGTCTCTTCATATCACCGGAAAAGTTAGCTGCTATTTTTCCTCCTGTATAATTATGTGTATATATATGTACATGTACATGTACAATGATGTGATTATCTGGTGAGTTTTCTTCTGAGCTGTACATATAATAATTATTTACTGGTCTATACTATACTATATATGATGATGCTATGCATGTATCCACAAATGCAGGCCACACTTCGATTCACTGTAACTGACATGGACTCACTGAACACAAAGGGCCTCTCCATCATTATTGGCTTGACCTCTCCGTCTTCTATCATCTCCCTGGTGAGCAGGTACACACTGACAGTCAGTTCCTCCATTGTGTGGTCACAGTAGTGTAGGAAACCCTCCAGATCATCGTCAGGGTCCGGGAATTGGTCCTCAGGGGTCGAATTCCAAAGATTATCTGGTTCAAGGGGCATATCAGTCTCATGATCATGTGGTTCTTGCATATCACCATGACGACGATCTCTAGCTCTCTTGTCCCCTACAGAAAAGAACAACATAGCATCCAGACCGTGAGTATCTGCTGCTAAACTGAGTCCAGAGTTCATAGCGATGTGTTCAGAGTCTAGTGACCACAGGGTGCGGCCAGAGCGACCGTCCATTAGGTAGAACGAGGAGGATTTATAGCCTTTATCCCACTCCCCCAAGTTAGCTCTGACTATCAGGTCTGGATAAGAGTCCTTGTTGTAGAACAGGGGCACTGGGAGGCTGTGTGTATGAAGTAGGAACATCATAACATGAATTTATATAAAAAAAACAGTTTTTGTAGTAACGGCATTCTCTAGTACAGATCAGACTCTAATGTGTAGGAATTAAGTAGAGTGTGAGTTGGAACTACAATACACTGTGTACAACACTCACCTGTAAGACTCGGTGCCAGGATTGTATGCCTCCCAAAGCAGAGTAGCCATATTCATTCCATCGTATGCGTACACATGACCATTGAAGGTCGTAAGGAGCAAGTCTTCAATACCGTCAACATTAAGGTCCAGTATCAGGGGAGGAAGCAAAATGCCTTTTTTTGTTGATCGGAATATTTCGTATAGGCACAGATCATACATGTTAGGGATGAGCTTGTGGGTAGAAAGTTCTGGGCATGCTGACATTGGGGATTTGTTGTCAAAGAATGTTTCGTTGAAGGTCGGTCTAAAACTCTCGACATCCATAAAGCAAGGATGAAATGAGTCATCTGTCTCTATCTTGTACTGAGTTAGCTCGGCCTTTTTCTTGCTGACCATAGTGCGAATGCTTTCTAGCGTGATACCCCACAGAGAACCAGACAATGTCTCACCACCACTCCCAAACAAGACCACATCAATATCACCCATTTTAAACAGCACAGGGGAGCAATATGTCTCGCCACCATCGGGCATTAAAACAGGATCCATCAACTTCCCCCCCGTACGACCAGACACAACCACCAGGGACCCAGGTGATCTGTTTTCCTCCGAGGGTGAATACGTAGGATCTCCACCATGTGTATTAATGAGGTCGGGCACACCGTCTTCATCCAGGTCATCAACTAGTAACGGGAAGAAAAAGTTGTATTTCGGGAAAGTGATAGCAGAATCCACAAACCAGATAATAGATCCATCAACCCCACTCAGAGAGATAAAGCCACCAAAACGTCCTGTGGCGATACAGTCGGTTACACCATCTTGATTTGCATCCAGGATGCAGCGAAGGGAGAAAACGTCAAAGTTTACTTTTTTCTGCCACACAGTAATACCAGTGAGCCCATCTAGTGCAAGTAGAGAGCAAGTACAAGGGTCAGATACCGTTGCAGTGAGAATGTCTTGTATGCCATCTCTGTTCATGTCAAACAATTGCAGGGAAAGCTCAGTAGCTGCAGGAAAGACATCTCGTGTCCAATCCACACTACGTGAGGTGTGTTGCGAATGCGTGGTAGCAGAGTCAAGCTTCACTGATTGAGTGGCGTCAACGTTTTTAGTAGTAGTTTCTGTAAGCATGTCTTCTGCAAACTGATGAGATGGTTCTGTACTCTCCACTGTTAAACGACCAGTAGTAACACTTTCTTCACTTGGCACACTGTTCGGATATGTTGGAAAACTCGATTGCCCAGCTGTTGTACGTGGAGGTATAGTTTCTTTAAAAGGTGCTGAAGTGTCTCTCGATAGTGTGGTTGGGCTTGTCGTTTTACTCAATGGTGTTACTGGTTCAGTTTCTTTACTTGGCAAACTAGGTAGACTTTTGGTGGTCGGGTCTTCAGGTTGATTCTTTCCCTTGCAGACATTGACCCCTCCTGGTGAAGGTGGGGGTAGTTTTACACACATAGGATCTTCTGACGGCGTTTCAGTATGAGACGTAGTGTTGAGATTTTGTGGGAGATAGACTTGTGCATACACAACCACTGTAAGAGCCACACCCAATAGGAGCACCAGCAATGCGGCACAACACAAACCAGAATATATCATATGACGTCTGTCTCTTAGCGTGGCTTTTTCCTTAGCTTGGAGGTGATCCGGGGAGTTAAGGTTCAGTCGAAGGTCGCGGTTGTATATCCCAGTTCCGAATGACTGATCGTCGGAGAGTTGAGCATCTTGATTGAGCGGGGCGGCTGCATACAAGAGCACCTCATCATCTTCAGAGTCAGCCTGTGAGATCTTCTTGTAGTGAGGGGACTTCTTAAACATGTTGTACACCGTAGTGTCGATCTGGAGAAATAAAGAAACATATTCCTTGTTGGGATAAAATAATCAAATCAAAATAATTATGAGCTTTAATATTTATAAATAAGAGTAATTTATAAGACAAGCAGTTCAACTCACCAGATCTATATGACTCGGACCTCTCTTGGGTAGAGCTCAATCTACCACACAATAGCATGCACTGCAGGTTCTAGAAAGTGGGCTTGTCAGCCACTAGCTCTAGCACTAGCTTGCTATACACAATTGTAGCAAGCTGGCATTTGGAGGCGTGGCTGGCTCATCTCTAAGGGGAAAACCCGTTTGTGACAGTCTACAAATTGACCAATCACACAATCACACACTTTGCAGCCATGTGCTAGTGATTGGACAAAAGCAAAGTGCTTTGTGCAAACCGCATTGTGTTTTTCACAGGTTGTGTATCCAGTCCAAAGATACTCTGTCAAACAGAAGATACTCTCCATCATGAGATCTGTACTTGTTTTAATAGCCCTGGCCTTGACTGCTTGTGTGTATGCAGAGGTGACAGAAGAAGAAAACGTTTTGGTCCTGACAACAGACAATTTTGAAGAAGTGATAGAGGCTACAGATTATGTCCTAGTGGAATTCTGTAAGTTTCTGTTGCTACATTAATTAGCCTCCTGTTTAATGTTGCATTGATTGTTATTGTAAATGTACTAGGGATTAAAATTTCCCCCTAAGGGTTGCTTTTTACATCATAGTACGCTCTACACTGTACTGAAAAAGGCAACCTAACGATAATTCCTCTTTGTCTGTGAAGTACATGATCTATTCTGCTTACAGATGCCCCCTGGTGTGGACACTGCAAGTCTCTGGCTCCTGAATATGCCAAGGCTGCCACCACTCTAAAGGACGAAGGCTCTGAAATCAAGCTAGGCAAGGTGGACGCCACTGAAGAGAGTGATCTGGCACAGCAGTTCGGAGTGAAGGGCTACCCCACACTCAAGTTCTTTAAGAATGGCAAAGAATCAGATTACTCAGGTGAGATTGTTGTTACTTACTTCCCCTACAGTGTACATTTTCTTCCTGGTAAGCTTGTTTCGTGTGTCACTTCCCTTGCTTTGCTTAATCACTTAACATTCAGTGGTTTTAAGCTCACCTCAACTGAATATGTGAAACCCTACTGACACATGCTTACACTTACATACAGGTGGTCGCACTGGTATCGAGATTGTCAACTGGCTCAAAAAACGCACCGGACCTCCAGCCGTCGTCCTTGAATCCATCGAAGCCGCTAACGAGTTTAAAGATAAAGACGATGTTGCTGTTATTGGATTTTTCGAGAGCCAGGAGTCCGACAACGCAAAGGCCTACCTCAATGCAGCTGATACCCAAGACAGCATTAACTTTGGTATTGTGACCAGCAAAGATGTAGCCGAAGGCCTTGAGGCAGTACTTGACAGCATTGTGTTGTTCAAGTCTTTTGACGAGGGACGCGTGACCTTCTCTGGAGAATTCAACGCTGAGGATATTGTGACATTCGTTCTCACCGAGCAGTTGCCCCTGGTTACCAAATTCAGTGATGAGGTGCTTACATGACTGTAATGTTACGCTTGCTAATGTTCATGTGTAGTATGGCTATGTGCATGTCAGTATTCTCTTGTTGATCCTGCTACCCCCGTACATGTACCTTTTCTAGACTGCTCCTAAAATCTTTGGAGGAGCCCAACAGTCTCACCTGCTCAGCTTCATCGATGGTGATAGTGAAGACTTCGACACTGTCATGGCTGGACTCAGAGACGTAGCTAAAACATTCAAGGGCCAGGTGAGATGGGTGAATGACTATCTAGTGTAGCTATGGGCTTTGCTTGTTAGGCTGCCGAGATTTGTGTGTGCCTGCTTTGCTATAATTCATGTGCAGACACCAAATTGATTATGCCCCATCCCCTATTGTAAGATCACTGTTCTGGTAGCTTTGCTATGTCCCCTAAATTGTTGTGAACAAACTCCATTTCACTGTTGATGTATCGTCCTGTGTTGGTTGCCAAGCTGCCTCGCCCACTGCCCACAAGAAGGATTAGCACCATTAAATCCAAATTCATGGTAGTAGTCTCCCACACACTAAGTGGTCGAAATTCTGTCATGTGTAGCGATGAATGTAATTGCCTAGTTGGAGCTATCTGGTTGGTCCAAGTATATTTCTGTGTCTTCTAGGAAAACACCTGCTATTGTAATGTGTGGAATAAGGAGGAAGTATGAACTGAATGTATTGTCTGGCATGTGTACCAGTATTGGCTGAGTCTATGGTGATAGCCAACACGTGGCATGGTGTATGCACATTTTACCCACACATACCCTAAACTAAACATGCATTGGGGCAGCACCCCATTTGGATTTATCGTCACCAAGCAACACACCACACTCACTCTCACTTCAGGTGCTCTTTGTTCACATTGACATGTCAGAAGACTCTGCTCTGAGAGTGGCTGAATTCTTTAACATTGATGCGGACGATGTTCCCACCTGTCGCCTTATCAATCTTGAGGCAGACATGAAGAAGTTTGTGCCAGAATTTGAGGGTATCGATATGGAGAAGTTAGGACCATGGATTCAAACCTACCTGGATGGAGAGCTCAAAGTAGGTCTGGCATGTTTGTGCTCTGCGTGTAGACTTTATTATAGACAAGTAAACGGTATTGGGAGACAGTAATACGACGTGAATAAAAGAAATGGGTTGATGTTAGTTGGTTTTACTGCAAAAAATAGAATCATTGTCATGGCTCTAAATAGTTAAAATTATAGTCATGTCATGCATACATGCATACATGTAATTTCACCTCCTTCCCCCAGGCACACTTAAACAGTGAGGACGTTCCTGAAGACTGGAATGAAGACCCAGTTAAGGTGCTGGTCGGCAAAAACTTTCATGAGGTGGTCTTCGATGAAACCAAGGATGTCTTTGTGGAATTCTGTGAGTCTGCATCACAACATACTTCTACTATATAATAACTATGTTCACACTAACTTTTATCCAACAGTTCTCTAGTTACAAGACAATTATAATTTACACACACTCTTTCTCACACAGATGCCCCATGGTGTGGACACTGCAAGCAGCTGGCTCCAATCTGGGATGATCTTGCTGATCATTTTAAGGATGACGAGAATATCGTCATTGCCAAGATGGATTCGACAAAGAACGAAGTTGAGGATATTCAAGTACAGGGATTCCCTACCCTCAAGTTCATCAGGAGTGGTACCAATGAGGTGAGTGTGCTTTAATAAAAATGATTTTTATCTCTTTGTCAGTTTTTCAGCTAGAAGACACTGAATTGCTACACCTAGTTGTGTTGCAAGAGTCCTGTAATGATATTCATAAACATGTTACTCGTTGTCAATTTTATGTGCCCAAATAACCACAGGTCATGGACTACAATGGTGGACGAACTCTGGACGATCTGATTGAGTTTGTGGAGAAGACCGTCGCGGGAGAAGAGGTAGGAACTGGAGAAGAGGAAGAGGAGGAAGATACTACCGAAGAGCCTGCAGAGGAAGTCAAGAAAGATGAACTCTGAACATGCTAGGAGTACATTATAGTTTAATAGGTTGTAATAATCATGATCTAGTATTTTGTAGAGGAATAAGTATTATATGTACACAGTTATAAAAATCTGTGCACTGTCCTATTAATTTTGCATGGCAACTGCCTATAGATTTGTCACCTAAAATCTACATGCCTTGCAAGTCTAGTGTAGATGTATTACATGGCACTTGAAAAGGTTGGATTTTAATTGCTGTGTTCAGTGACTGCTATTAGCTATTAGTGGGCTCCAATAATTATTCTTTTGGCCATGATCGTTACCGGGAATTGAACATTTTTTGCCATGATCATTTCCAGAATAGGCGTGAGTATGATATAAAACGAGAACCGCATGAAAACTCTCAGACATTTCAGAATAAAGGTCTTTATTTGACGATTTCGTTGCTGAATATGTGCTCCTTCGTATGTACTCTGTTGCTGCTCACCTGCAGTCTCACTGTAGCTGTGTGGGCAGAGGAAGAGCATTCTACTCAATTCTGTGTGATTGGAGCTGGACCTGGGGGTATTAAAATGAAGCTGTGTTTGATGTGTGCAAATTGTTTAGCATGTCTTTCATACTCACTGCATGCTATATTAACTATCTCTGTACTTCTCTACAGGGCTGCAGCTGGGATATTTTCTGGAGAGAGCTGGTCGTGATTATGTGATCTTTGAAAAAAACACTACAGCAGGTGAGTTGGGAGTGAGTAATTATCTTGAGCTGTTCCATACCTCTTGCCCACAGGGAGCTTTTATCTCCATTATCCAAGGCACAGAACTCTCATCTCCATCAACAAGAGATTTACAGGTCAGCTTGAAGCTTGAAGTTTGCACACATTGTAGACATAATTATTGTCAATCTCACTCTATAGTCCACAGTCCTAGTGCCCTGTAGTATAAATATAATCATGTCCACCTCTGTCTACTGTTTTCTATGCATTTTCTGGTTTATCCCACCCCCAGGTGGCACAAACAGTGAGTTCAATTTCCGCCACGACTGGAACTCTCTCATCAGTGATGACGAGAGCCTGCTGATGAAGCACTACACAAAAGACTACTTCCCCAAAGCTGATGTTTATGTGAGTCTTTATCCCTGCACTTGCAGGAACTTGGTATACCTCAGACAACAAAATAATGATCAGAAGTTATTCTGTGAAAACTGAAACACTGGGCACCCACTGTGTACAAATACGCATTCTATATCTGTTTCAGCAGCTGTCTGCATGCCAAGAGTAACAGTACAGGTAGTGAAACTGTTCCCCTGCATACTATGCATACACCATAGGTTAAATACTTACAAGATTTTGCAAGCAAACTCAACCTGAACATCCAGTACGAAACTGAAATTGTGGATGTGAGTCGACCTAACAAGAGCCAGGTGTTTCATTTGACAGATCAAAATAATGTGGTCCACCATTGTCAGGTCGTAGTTGCAAGGTGAATCATAATGGCATTTTCTCGAAAGAGGCTGTAAAGTACAACATTAAATTTACTGCTGTCCACTCTCTCCCCTCAGCACGGGCATATGGGTGCCCAATATCCCTGAAGATATAAATGGCATTGAGCACACAGTGGTAAGTGTCCATTGTCTGTAACACATGTCCACTTTTACCCTCTTAAACAATTATGTATTTGCAATCATGTGTTTGATTAATCTCTCTTCCTCGTGCAGGGCTACGAGGACATGTCGCTAGACCTTGATGACTATGAGAACAAGGTAGTACTCATTATTGGGCGAGGTGAGTCAGCATCTCAATTGCCGTGTCAATCACTATGGAAACAGCGATAATAACAGTACCCCATCTATACAGGCAATGCTGGGTTTGAAACTGCTGACTATATTGTGGGACAGACTGCCTACATCCACATGATGGGACGGTATGCGATACTTAAAGCACATGTGCATGTACGTATTAGGGCTTAAAATGTTTGCAGATCACGAGTTAAACTAGCGTACCAGACTCACTATGTGGGGGATCTGAGGTAAGTCATAGTGAGTAAAGTGAGGATCATGTGACTACATATCGTGCAACCAACACAGGGCCGTGAATGCTGAGCAAGTGGACACATACCAACTGAAGTCACTAGATGGACAATTTGGTGAGTGCTATGCATTGCATAGCTACTTCACTATAAGCACATTATTATATGTACATGTACAACACTCCATCTGCAGAGGGCAACCTCAAGGGTCGCCATGGACGCATAGCCAAGGACAGCAATGGCAGGTTGCATCTCATTCATCCTGGAGACGAAGGTGGTGACGAGGGCTCCGTTGAAGAACTAAGTATGTGTCAGCAGGTTAACACTGTATAATTACCGTATAGCAGGGTTATTTTCTTATGGTGGAAATGTTTGTATCAGTGAGCATCTACGAAAATTTAAACTGCGAAATTTCCTGGCACAATAAGTTTAACGTCACTATCCTGAGCTGTATGAATATTTAAATGGGTAGTCTGTATGAACATTTACAATTAAAATTACCCGCTATACGGTGTATATAATTATATCTTCCTGTACTTTATTATAGTCACTATGCATTTAGATCTAGGCTGAGTGTTTGTTTCGTGTGTGGTGACTCTGTTGGTACAATTTATCTAGCAAGAGTAATTACTATTCAGCTAGTTAAGGGGGCAAATTCTACCTCTATGCAGTCACCAGGAACGTGTTCAAGAATCCATACGACATTATTATCCGTTGCCTGGGTTTCAAGGTAATTTACTTAGAAAGATCGTTAGTAATTACTATAATTACATGTAGAGTGATATCGATACCTTTGATACATCGGTGCACTAATGCACTGAATAATTGCTGGTTTGTTCTCTTGTTTAGTTTGACTTCTCAATTTACAACTCATCACTGGGTCTACAATACTCCTATGCTGGCCACAAAAAGTATCCACGCATCCATAGCAACTACCAAGCTGTTGGCATCCCTAACTTCTTTATAGGTATGATAAATTTTATGATTCAATAAATTTGAGCTGTTAATAGCTTTTCAGTTATGCACTCAAATCCCTGAATTTAGAGCAATAGTTAACACATTCATGTCGCTTTGAGAGAGGTTATCCTGTGTGAGAGATTTTAGATTTATGCTCTCAATCCAATATTTAAACGTCACTTTCTCCACTCTACGTGCAGCTGGCACGTCGTCTCACTCCCTAGATTTCAAGAAATCTGCTGGTGGATTCATCCATGGATTCAGATACACAGGTCCGTGCAAACTTTATCGTGGCTTCCACGAAGCCTGCTAGCTGTGTGGAGTTGAGGGTTTTCAATTCCTGAGGTGTTGGTGTTCCTTACAGGCAGTGGTTTGCATTCTTGCTTACCAGTACAGGAATCTAAAATATCTTATGTTTCAATATGTCGGTAATCTTCCAATGAATAGGCGCTTTCCTCCATAGTGCTAGGTGGAAACGATCCAATTCAAGTGTTAATAAATTAACTCATCTCAGTATGACACTGCATGGTGCTCTACATGTTACTGATGTACATTTCGTACTGCCCCTGCAGTGAAAGCCTTGTTCAACCACCTGGAATGGCTGTATAGTGGAGTGCCCTGGCCATCAGTCACCCTACCTGCCTCACAGCTCCTGGAACACCTCATACGCAGGATCAACGAGGCATCGGTAACTATACGCATACACTGAAAGCATAGCTGTACGTGTATGTGTTTCTACTCAGTTAATTTTTACCAAGTGTTTGTGTACACAGATGCTCGCTTTTCGATTCTACATACTTATATTTTTGTCCGCCTCAGGCTCCATATCAGATGTTTGGGGTGCTAGGAGATGTGGCTCTCATCAGTAAGTCTGCTTGTAGTGTACGTGACTTCATTAACTTCCTAACTGCACAGGAAACGATGGTACTGTTGTGTACTTGGAAGAGGTACCCATCAAAGCCATGCCCATTTTTAGAGGTACATCTTGTATAACTATAGTTGACGTGTTACATCGTCATTGTATGTGGTCAATTGCATAATTTTCTGTTGCAGAGTTGACTGGGCATGAAATTCAGAGCTTTATTCTATGGAACTTTGAGTATGGAAAGAACTACTCTGGACCTGGGTAAGCTGGTCATTATTAATGACATAATCATTACATTGATCGACGTTGTTGTTTTGCTTGCTCATTATTGCGAGAAAATCCACCCTCAAGGTACATTTTTCCTGCGAGTAATTTGGGACAGTTATAATTTAATATCAGTAATATGTACAAAATAACTAACTACATATTAATTTAAAGAGGAGTATCCAACTCCCACCACATTCCATTCTACATCTAGGACTGAATACCGTATAGTGGGTAATTTTCGGGGGACAAAATATTCGTGGTTCAGCAATAATTTATTGAGACGTGGGTAATATTTTCGTGGTTGCTGCTTGGATTGTAGGTAAAGGTAAGCAAGGTCGCTTCATTCGTGGGTAAAATATTCGTGGTTAGAGACCTCCAACCACGAAAATCATGAATATTTTGCCCCACGAAAATTACCCGCTATACGGCGTTACTAGCACTTGTAGTTGTGTAAACTGTTAGCCAATCTGGCCCAGTTAATGTTTTTGCCGCGGCAATGGGCTCAAATGTGGACTGGAGGTACAAACCACAGCATGACCATGTGTGTGTATGCTGATATCATTTTAAATTAACCACCACACCTACGCACGCACCCACTTAAAATGTGGTTTGAGAGTGACGTAATTAATTATTATACTTATACCGTAACGTGGTTTGTACTACAACTGCCATTATAGTTGGATACCCCTCTTTATGAACTCTTGCATGCCGTCACCTTAAGGCATTAATCGTTTTTCTTCTCCCCAGATATGACGTTCTAAGAGAGAACCGAGTGGAGGGCGACCCAATCCGTGCTGACAGGAGTAACTTTCTCCACCCAGTACTATATTACTACTCCAGCCCACCTCCAATCGGTACATACACACTCCACATTCTTCAGGTCACTGTAAACCATTTGCTCATAATAAGATTGCTCATGATCATAAGATAGTGATTTTGAGCAGCTAGAGTGAGTTGCATGTAAGTCCAGCTCAAGCACCGTAGCCACTTTAGTTTATGCACATTTTTACTGGATACATTAGGTACAGTCTACTGTAGCTTGATTACTGAAACTTTAGGCGGCTGTTTTCCTTGGCTCTGAGGCTCTGAGTGCCATAGAGTTGCTTATATAAGTCTGGAAAGCAAAAAACACTCTGTGCTGCCGTACAGTATGGTAGGAAGCATCGTATAACAGCAAGAACACAGAGCTAGAATTATTTTTGGAAGTTTTATTTTACTACTATATAGTGTGTGCAGTTGCTAGTACTTCCACTGGAAAATAATGATGTTGAAGCTTGATACACCAACATGTGCTTTAAACATTTGTAGTTTCACAAAATTCAACACACATCCATTTATTAACGTGTCATTTTTTTCATCTGTCATGTACCCTTATATATATTCGGACAGGTAAGAAGTGGACTTTGGGGGAAATCCCTGCCCCCGATCTATACCACCACCTGGTGGAGGACTTCCTCACAGATTGGACCAATAGACAGGACCACATTCTCCTCCTACGCAGGTTTATTGAAGGGGCACTCAACACCGACCTGAGATCTTTCTTTGCCGAGTCCTGTTTTGAGGTATTCTGCAAAATGAATGCTACAACTAGTATAGTATTAATTAAAGCGTACCCTGGTACTGTTCATTTATTTACACTGGTTTGTATTATGCACACCATTATATTATATATAGATGATGCTCAATTTTGGAGACAATGTGCCTCCATATTGCAAAGACCAGTATTTGAAAGGTATGAATTTTGTATAGTAACCGCAACACATCCATCGTACATATTATCATAATTATATATGTGCATATAATTATACAGTTACTAATTAGAAAGTCAAGCAAACAAGTATTTGTAAGCCCACCGTCCACCTAAACATGCACACACACACACACAGGTTCTGGAATCTCTGCATCTGATGGGTTTGTTGAGTTTGGTCCTATTGAATCATTCGAGGAGTCAGTTGTCAGTGCACCCATTCTCTGAATAAACTTGTTTTAGTAGGGAAAATAGTATATCATGTTTCACAGTCATGTATTATAATAATTATGGTCACCGTAAATGACACAGAAAGTTGAAAGTTTTGTAATGAATCAGTGTTGAGTAATGAATCAGTGTTGACTGTGATTGTAATTGCAAGCTAAGTGAACTGTTAGTCCGTTGAGGTTCATGCCAGGGTGACTTCTCTTGAGTCTACCATACACATGGAGAGGATTCGAACTGAGCTCTTCTTTTGTGAGCACAGGCACTGTGGAAAGAACTCGTCAGTATAATATTGCGAAATAGTTTTTGCGTTCTGACAAAGTAGGCATATACTCTCATAAAACTATTAGCTTACACTGTAGGGTAGTTCGAATCAGTCAAATCTCATCGAACACATGGCCTAACTACTTAGACAGCAATGAGATTTTCTGAATGTTGCGCTATGTTAACTTCATCAATATTTCTACCGTACTCCTTCTCCTTCAAAACAAGCACCCTTCCGTAATTATGCGCAATTCAGATATTTGTCCATATAAATTATAGCACCATTTTTTCACCAACTTAAATTGGTGTTATGCGCAGTTTTATGAGAGTGTATGCCTATAATGTCTTGATCTTTGTCAAAACGTAAAAACGCAAATTTCTTCTTGATTTGGCTCATTCACACTTCACCCGCAAAATCTAGTAATACGGTAATGCATTATGTGCACCGACATGACCTTCATGTCATATGTACTGTCTTGTAGAGACACTTGCCTTAAAATAAACCTTGAATTTCTCCAGCACAAGTCCAGTCTTAATCTCGGTTCTGGTTCGCTCATTCTTTGTAAGCATCTCAGCAGGCTGCAGAGACAGAGAATGCTGACGTATAATCTGATTGTTTAGCGTTATAGTATTGCTCAAAATGTATGCAGTCACCAAAATTATTTCCTGCCCAGACTCACACAAACACAGAACAGTGCCTGCATGCCAATGCACCTAAGTTGTAGTTGCTCGTGAAGAGTACATAGCATAGCCTCGTCCCAGGCCGATTTTTCTAAAATTGCACAATATGCGGATTGTTTATCTACAGAATAATGTCACTCCTGAGTCTCCAGCTGCAAGTAATTATAATTAGCTACTGCAGATCGTGGCCCGCAGCGTATAAAGTAATTCATAAACGGAAGGGAGAAGAATAGAAAAATAGGCCTGGGATATAGATTGTATCTGGGCGCGTCTATAGCAATAGTAACAGTGGCGTAGCCAGAGGGGGGCAGAGGGTGCTCCAGCACCCCCCTCTGGCATCAGACTCTGCTCCACAAGTTCCTTTTACTAACTAGCTAGTTGATACTGAAGAGCTCTAATTGCACGATCACCTCAAAACTCCACCTCCAACTAGCTAGCTCCACCTCCAAATATTCAGTGCATCCAGTGCACATGCGCAAAGCCAGACCAAGGTCCCCCACAGAGTTGCAGACTGTTCAGCAGCTTTCACCATCATCATCATGTCACTCTTTGAGTATTTTTCAGTTGAGAGTTCACAGAGTGGTTTGCCACCCTGTTCTGCTAATTCACAAGCAGAACCTAAACAATGCCGTACAGGACATCTTCAGATGAAGATGTGGCTTAACCACCAGTACCCTAAGGCCTCAAAGCAGCAGTACCCTCATTTCTTTAGCCAGATTGCGTTAGAATTAATCTCAGAGCATGTAACAACAAAAATTTTCTGGGGGAGTGCCCCCAGACCCCCCATTGGGGCGCGTTTTGCACCGCCAATGCGCTCTGCGCACTGGTAATTCCGACAATTCATTCATCCAGCATCCCCCTCTCTCAAATCCTGGCTATGCCCCTGAGTAAACACTATACCGTAAGTGTCAGGAGTATTCATGCACTCCTATAAGTATCTATAGCCAATAAAGCTAGAGAAATGAAAGCACCGCGGGTGCTGATGCATACGTAGCACAAGCTACTAGCTATTGCACATGATATCATGATGAACATTTTTGCATTAAATTTTGCTGCATGCAGGCAGAATCACAGGGAAACTAAAAAAGAGTGGGAAATGATCGACATGATTGTTGCTAAAAAGTGATACCAAAAGAATGGCTGCTGCACCTTGCAGCTCTCTTCTCACTCTTGCAGCTACCAATAGCTAGCGTTCTAGTTCAGACCTAACTACAAGTAGAGTATACCAACACTCCATGATGGACAAGTTTTGCTGTGCTGAAAAGGCTCCTGCAATGGCATTCCAAGTAGGCATAACTCGAGAACCAAGCATTATTTTGCAAATTCACCAATTGAAAACATGACTAGAACCCTATAGAAACTCTTACTTAATTGATCCTAGAGCGGCTGTAGCAGCTAGTCTACACAAACACATACCGTATACTTACATGTACGTAGGGATCAACATGTAGTGGTACTCACCGAGCATGTCAGTAGACTGTAGGCCGCCTGTCCTGTCAGTAACACAGAGTCTACCGTCCCAGTGCAGTCAGTGAGAGAGACCAGCATGTTGTAGTGTACATCTGAGGAGAAAGACCCCTCGGCCATAGGGGAACTGAGGGAACAGGCCTTGTTGAGACACAGGCTTGAGTCCAGCCCCACCCTAAAGCTACACTTTGTGCTATAGGGAGGAATGATAAGTTCCAGTTTAGCAGTACTGCATTGACATAAGACGTAAGTTAACCCGACTAACACATGGCAATTCAATACCGTATATGTACAACGTATATATGGGATGCCGGTTTAACACATCATAAAACAATCACAAATTTTAACGTCACCTACATACCAGCGATGATAGAGCACACTGCCCAGGCCCTGATCAATGTTGAGGGTGGTGAGGTAGGCGAACAAGATCCCAGTGAAACACGAGTCATCCCCCACCCGTGTCGACATCTCATTTTTTAGCTCCTCTACTGTGTACACCTGGCTGATGCTGGAAACTGTAAGCAACATTTTTAATTCGTGAATCGTAACTGTCCTATCCTTACAATGTTGCTAAGACTAAAACTTACTATTATCATTGGCATCTTCTGTAAACGATGTTCTCTTGTCCTCTCCTGCCGGCTCTTTGAAGAGGTCTGACTCCACAGTCTGAGCATACTGGTAGAGCTGGTGGGCCTCACCAGAGTCTGAGAGGAGGGAAGACAACACATAATAAAGAAAACTCGTGCTCTGTCACTTGATTAGGGTGAGTAAGGTTCAGTTAGGATTGCTTAGTGCACTGATTATCACACCTGGATTTGTAATGACAATGGTTTTCTGATCGCATGTTGCCAACATACACTTGCAATATGAGTCATTGCTGACTTTGACATCAACTGCAAAAATAACTGTACAGAAGAGCATAAATTATTATAAGACGATAGCACGAAAATTAGTTACTGTGCTTTTAATTGCGTTAGCCGGCTAATGACCATAATGAGTATTTTGTCTTCTTATGTATAAGAAGACAAAATACTCATAGCTGTACACAAAAACTGTGCACAAAGTAACTTATGTACCTTTGCTATAAATATACCACATATCCCTACAAGACCTAGCTATGCGTCGTTGAAAGAAACTCACTGTTCTCTCTTGGTGTCCATGACTGAGCCAGCTCTATCATCTCATCATCCCACCTATTGGCAGTTGAAAGTGAATAGATAGTCACATGACTTGTTGACGACTCACATGACTAGTTGGAAATGTGAGCAGCCCTCATCCATGAGGTGAATGTCACATTTTCTAAGTGGCTTCCCATTCTTAGAAGTCATCTCTCGTACAGCACACACCTACAAAAACAAAACTATAATAATTATAAATGAACTGATTGTAGCATAAATTTTATGCTACAATCAGTTCACCCAAAAATGACCTTTTATGACAAAATGCAATAACTTTCATCCCATCTATAGGATTAGCAATTACTCACGTGCTTTACAATGGCCAGAATATTGATGTGAGAGCCATCCATACTTGGACCATTGCTAAGGATGTCTGAGAGGGTGTGGTAGTCGGAGGGTGGTCTCAGAGGTACGTGAGCCAGGGCTGTGAACTCTGTGTAATCCCAGCCACTGTACAGGGAGAGGTTTGAGTACGTCTCACTGATGTTCACCTGGTACTGACTGTATGTGTGCATGTCATGTGTTGGGTATGAGGGAAAGGTGTAGGTGGGTGGTGGGTATCATAGTTATACATGCCTAGGGGTCCATGGGCTCCACTTGTCATTTTGTGGGTCTCCACTCGTAATTTTGCTGGATACTTGACAGTTCTGCACCTCGACTGCAAATATGAGACACCATAGCTTGACGAGGGAAATACATTGAAATAGTAGATTGAATGTAATAATTATTAGCAGGAACGTTAAATCTTCATTTGCTCTGGATATTACGGTCTCCTACGTATACAATAATTATAGGGTTAGTACCGTATAGCGGGTATATTTCGAGGGTATAAATGTTCGCGGTTTTCGCGGATTGAGCCTGTACCGCGAAAATTTATACCCACGAAAATTTATGAATAGTAGGCGTGTTCAGTATTATTGACCACACCTATCGACAATAAGAGGTGCCTCACACAGGCTAGGCCTGGATTCGAGGCTAACGGTGTGGAGGTACAGCTGCATGTTGATGTGCGCATGCGCCAAAAGGCTGGAACTCAGACCACGAAAATAAAATCCGCGAAATCCTTTGTAATGGTCCATCCGCGAAAATTTATACCCTCGAAATATACCTGCTATACGGTACTTCATGCATACATTAATTTTCATTTTGTTACCATTTACATGAAGTAGTAACCAATTATAATTTATGTGACTTGAACCTCTAAAAAATCAATCTGTAAATAGTTGGTGCTATATTAACGGTACTCTCACAGCTTTGATGGCGGCAGTAAAGCAACATGAATGCTGCTTCACGTACACTCGAACTCACCTACGTCACAAATCTTGAAGGAAGAGTGCAACTGTCTCAAATGATCCTCCGAGCCCCAGTAGGTGGCATTAATGTAGTCAGCAGGAGAGTCCCTCAGGGTGAAAGTAAACTTGCATCTCATGCTGCCTGGGTCTGCATGGGAGGCAAAAAACTGAGTTGAAAAGACAACTCATAAAAAGTCAACCTACTTCTCTTATCAGGAAATGTGTGGACCCTCTGCTTAGTGATGACTATTCCAACAAGAACCTTCATTGAGAAACAATACTCAGATAAACACTCAATTTATTATTAAATGGCCATGCCACTCACAGTGTTGGCTTCATGGGGAGTCACATCCCTAATGGCTACTCTTGTCTCCTGACCATCTTCCCCCCTTGTGTTGCCTGAGGGATTGTGGCCAGTTTTTTGGGTGCTAGCTGCATTATAACTCGCTTTACGCTGAGCTCTAAATCCACCACTGAAGTTAGCCATATTATATTGCAGATGACAGTGCAGGTGCTGTGTGCAAGTCATGCAAGAAAGTGGGCAGGGCTAGCGCTTTTGTGCTGCTGCGCTGGTAGGCTGACTTCCTCATTTTACAAGCACAAAGGGCCTCCAAGAAGCTGCTATCATTCAGGCGCTAGCACTGTCAGTGTGAGAACAAGAGTGGAATCATTCACTTTATGATGCTACGTTCAGGTAGATCTAATAATTAAGCAGGTTTAATATCTTGATCTCAGACTCTGCACACTGTTCATGTTGTTATGCTATTTTATACAGGCACGCTATTAATTAAATAACGCTCTCTTCCACAGAGTCAACCCTGCGAGCAAATGTTGGGGACACAACTCCCCTTCTGCAACACAGGGGGTCGGGATCCACCCCCTATTCCCCCTACAAGAAGCCAGCCTGGTACAAACGACCCAGGTTCTATCTCGCCCTAATCCGTCGTGGTATTGGGGAGTTTTTGGGCACAGCTCTGTTTGTGTTTGTAGCCATAGCTGCCTCGAGCAGTGTGATTGAGGATGAGACACATAACTACCTTGTCACTAGCTCTGAAGCTAGTGTGGTGGCTCTAGCTACTGGGCTGTGCTATGCTGGGCTTATGGCTGCACTCGAACACGTGAGGTGAGGGTTCCTTTGTAAATCATATTATAAATGTCTAGCTACAAAGTGCCTGTGTTAGTTGGGCGTGGCCCCACCCTGGACGCAAACGTAGGGTTGGGCACCCCACTGCAATGTCAGGTTTGTTCCTGCTGCAGAAAATTTGCAGCCCAATCAGATTGCAGAGTTCAAGTGTGAAAGCGTGGCTCATTAATGAACGAGTCAGTAACTAGTCATTCTCTTTAAATCAAAATGCAAAAATAGTAGACAAGCCAGCTTCATCCAGGAACACGCCAGGTCAGTTAGAGCTAGTGGTATGCAAAAGTGACTCCTGCAGTAGCTGAGCTTTGCCGTTACCGCCCACTTGGAATTATATTCATGCTTAGCCACACCCTAAAGCTAAGTACCGGTGGAACAAACCTGACATTGCAGTGGTGCCCAACCCTACGTTCGCGTCCAGGGTAGGGCCATGCCCAACTATGCCTGTGTAAGGTTGTTAGACAGTGTACACCAAAGTCACTGAATCAGCTGTTTTGTAGAAACTCTTGTGTAGACGGTCACTTCCTAATTTGGTGACCTCACTGTATACTTGGTTGTTCTGTATTGTATGCAAAATATGCTTCTTCACTTATGCAGTGGAGGGCACATGAACCCTTCTGTCACACTGGGGGTGTTCTTGGCTGGGGGTATCAATGTAATAGCAGCAGTGGTGTATGTGTGCGCTCAGATTATAGGAGGGATTGTAGGAGCTGCTTGTGTTCTGGTAAGTCTGTGTTACCGTAAAACCTCTATTTAAGGCGACCCTCTAAATAAGCGACACTTGGACATTTTGCCCATATAATTTTTTGTGTACATTAAAACTCTACTTTTCCAATTTAAAAGTATCGCTTTAAATTGAAGTTTTACGATAGGTCTTATCTAACTGGGTTGGGTATGTAATTATGGATGTTAATAAAATGACGCAGATAGTTAGTGAAATCTGGCTATAATCCCGTGTCTCATGACTGGGAAGACAGTATTAATATAATTGTGCTCTATATATTATAATAGCAAGACAAATCTGTTAAGTGATGTTACTTTTACAGGCTTACGACAGTGACTATAGTAACTATAGTAACAACTCTAACTACTCAACAACAGTGGACTACGGACTGACATATCTTCATGGTAACATCACCCCCCTACAAGGAATTGCTGTGGAGACAGTACTCACATTGTTGGTCATCATGGTATACATTCACACCACAATGGAGGGAGAAGACAAGAAATCTCAGAACAAGGGGCATCCAACGGCTAGAAATGTCATTGCACCTCTGGCTTGTGGCTTCACACTGGCAGCTGCAATTATATCTAGGTGAGTCTGTGCCAGTGAGCCTCTTACCGCAGCTTATTACAGTCGAACGGCCATAGGTACTTTTTATTAATTAATCATTCTGGACAGTGTCTTGATTTGAAGTCTGCAAGACAAAAGTCACGCTCCTGGTACATGGTATTCATCCTCCTCACGCTAAACAGTCTCTTATACCCCCAGTGTCCACTCCATGAGAAGCGTTGTATCACACAGGTGCATACTCTCATGATAGTGTGTGCCCTTATTTTGATAGCAGAGAACAGTACGTGATAGAGAATTACAAATTAAGAGTATGTACTCTTAATTTGTCTCATGTTCTTAAACCACTAGTAACTATCTTCTGACACAACTTTTCATCACAAGCTATAATAACTATTCCGGACCTACTCTTAATTCTAAGGTACATGTATAAGTAAACCTACTTACAGCAACACGATTTGTTACACAGGTTGGAAAATTACCTTGAAACAATTGCAGACGTCCCCTTTAAACTGTGTACACCCACAGAAAAAACAGTTACAGCTACCGCACGCGCCCCATTTTAGGACAGATTAATGAATGATGCAATGCTAATTTACGTAGACCTATGGCCATCCGAATGTGAATGTTAAGATTTCCCTCTGCTAAATAATGCACAGACATGTAAATGAGCCAATTGTGTACCTACTCGTTTGTAGATTATGGAACTCAACACTCAGCATTTCCAGGTCTTAATTAACGGTTTAGCCCTAGTTTATAAAGAAAAAACTGGTTAGATGCCACAAAGTAAGTGACAGAGCCTTAACCATGTGTTATAAGTTGAAAGTCCGGAGACTTTTCTCGTCCTTATCGAGGGAGATGCTAACCTTCTCTCGGCTCATACAACACAATAAAAATATTGCACATCTTGCCTATTTATAGATATCAGATTACAAATAATACAGTTTGTGGTTTCACAGGAATGTTATGAATCTCATTATATAGCTATTCGGTCACTGGAGGCTCGTTCAATCCAGCACGCAGTCTTGGTCCAGCAGTAGTAGGCTCTGGAAGTGACAGATGGAGCTCTCACTATGTTTACTGGGTCGGACCACTCGTGGGGAGCCTCTTAGCTGGAATGTTCTACAGGTTGGTGCTCTCATCCAACCCTCTCTTACCACTCACTGAAGATGACACCCCGAAATCAAACACTAGACCTCATTCGTTTTTGAATCATTAACTTTTATACAACTTTTATGTATAGTGAATGTCAAAGAGATAATATGAATTTGTTAATTCTGAATGAAATATGTGTGTAGCAAGTAACTACGTATGTAGTGATCAATTTATGTTTATGGTCACCCAAGACCAACGTCTAATGACATCATCACAATGAAGCCCACCACCACAAATATCGAAGAGAGACGACCATTACCACTGTATAGAGGAAATTGTTCTATACATTAAAGGGTAAAGGTCAATCTCGGCCAACTCACCTCGAATGTGCCTCGGGGATAATGTCGTCAGCCACAACATAGACCATAGCCCCTGCTGCAAACGCCAGGGCATACGGCAAAAGGGGTTCTGCCACCTGTGTACACGGAGTAGGCTATAAAATCTTGCTTTATGCACAGTACAGTGAAGCTCCCCCAAAAGTTGGTAGTAGAGGCTGCTCTTTGTTTGGGATGTTGAACATGCATGATGGTGCTATATATAACCTTGTGTATTGAGGTGTCTTACATGTATACTGGGATCAATCCGCATCACCAACATCACCAACACTCCACTTCACCAACTATTATAGCACTATAATGTTGTACATACTTTATAATTATATGTATAGTCTTGCAAATTAACAGCACACTATTCATGATTGCTCAAAAGTCAAGAGTTTTGATATACCGTATAGCGGGAAAATGTTCGCTATTTGGCTCCAGAGCCCTCAGCAGAAATGTTCGTGGGGTTCTGATGTTCGCGTTTCAATGCCTGGAAACCACATCCACCAATAGCTTTGCATGTGAAATACTTGTGCGTAGGAGTTTCTCCTAGTTTTAATTTTCGCGTTAACTGTCTGCCCTCAAAAAACGCGAAATTTTGCACCTCACAAAAATTTCTCGCTGTACAGTATAGTTCGAAGGGGACCCTTAGAAATCTGTACCACTCCCTCTAAATGAAACCATCGTGTCATTGTGTGCATGTCAGTCTATCAAACTAGCCAGGATCTCGCTCACCACAACTGAGAGAGCTCCTAACAGACCAGCCAAGGGCTCCACCATTCCACTCAACTGCCCATACCTGAAAGCAAAACAGTTATAACCAAGTAGCTATTCACTATTAGTGGTATCAGGAGTACATTAAGAACGTACTCCTGGTGGTATCATACTCCTGGTGGTATCAGATTAGTTTGCTCACCAGAAACTCTTCCAGACATCCATACCAGCTGCTCTCAGTGGCAGACTGACTGCCAGCCCCTCAGGGAAGTTTTGAATGCCAATACCCAGAGTCAGACTCCTGAGAGAGGAGAAAGAGAGATGTTAGGTGATTGAAAGTAATTTTAGTCTTACCTAGCTCTGTCCAGAGTGGCTGAGGGTGACTTGCCTATCGCTCCAAACGCAACACCCACAGCTAGTCCCTCTGGAAAAAACTACAACCTGAATTTCAGCTCCTTAAATACATGCAGTATCGTAAAGCGCACCATTTTGAGGGGCTTAATTTTTGCTCGTGGGTTAGCAATCCTACACGAAAGTTCGTTAATTAGAATTATCTGCTTTAACGTGCAAAGATAGAAGGGGTGATCTCTGGGAGTGTTTCTGGTTAGTAGTCAAGCCACGAAATGCATTCAACAAAATGCTGTTAGAGGCCATTCCACTGCCTCGAAAATGTTGCGCTATACAGTATACCTGAAAGCTTAATGGCTTGATTTACAATGTTATTACATATTTGTACAGCTTTGCAGGATCTTCCAATTTCTAATTCTATATAGACATGTCTTATTAGTAGCAGCTAGTGCATATACTTACCTGGTATGTTATGTACTGTGATGGCTATAATGAGGAGTAGTATTCTCCTCCAGCTGACTCCTGCAGCCACACCCACACCACCCACGGCCTCTGTCACCTTGTCACCTGATCCACTTGAGCCCAACCTCCTTCGCACATGCTCTCCAGATTCTGAGAATGCCACTGATCTGACAGGGGACGAGCCCTGCTGAAATGAACAGCACAACAATGAAGTACAGATGATGGAGAATACCTTATACCGGGTTTCGAACGCGTAGTAAATCATGTGCGAATCACACTGTACAAGGGCATAGTGTAAAAGGTGGAATGGAATATGGAATGATAAAATCAGTGAGAGCTGCAAATGATGCTCTGCTTATACTAGTGCAGTCTAAAATTCTACGAGGACTAAAAAAAGTAGACTAGCTAGTTCAATATTAAACTTTTGACACAAATTATACATATGTGACAGGGCCTATAATTATCCTTAGCAGCAGTAATTATGCTGTGCTTAAAACTAGGTTGAGTGTGAAGTCTAGGAGACACTCCCAAGCTATCTTCTATCTACCTGTAAATATTTTCCCGGCCTTGCATGGTGATGCTTTAAACATGTGTGTGTTGAAGAGACACACTGAACAAGCAACCTTCTTACATGTATGTATAATAAGCTCAAACATAAAAATTTCAATAATTAGCCGTGGTTCTACCCTCGATTACAGGCCGCGGTCTGCTGCCTGAAAAAACGAAGCCAGCTAGCCTCCTAATAGCCATTAGACTTTGCAAGCACATAAAAAACTTGGTAGGAAACCTAAAGCCAGCTAGGTCATAGGTTCCTTGAAAGATAGTTTTTAATGCATGCTCTGTCATTCTATATTCCGTTCCATATTCCATTCCAATCTGCATTTCGCCTTTCACACTACATGTATGCCCTGTGCAAGCTAGCCTGATTGTTTATTGCAATTCATTTGCGATCTGTGCGGAAACCTCACAATTCACAATCGAAAGAATCACGCATTCAAAACCTGGTATACTGTAACAGGTAACAACAAAACAGTAAGTTAGTGAAGTTAGTGCAATCTCATACCAAATTGTTGGTACAGTAAAGGCCTCGATTATCCGGCTTGGCAGTTTTCTTTTTAGAAAATGGGCGTGTCTCTTAAATGCGAACGCACAGCTGTTACTATGGAGACAGGCCTGTTTATATTCTGCGCATGCACAGAAACCATGTGGCACTGCTGTTTATCAATTAAGTGGGTGGATTAAGGCGTGGTTTATCTATTCGATTATCTGGCTTGCCTCTGGAACTAAGGTGTCCAGTAAGGTTCTACTGTACACAGATTAATCCTAGGTTGCACTTGAGTGATTGAAGGCTGGTGTATTGCTGCTGTCACCTGATCTGGGTCTCCCTCCTCAGCGTCACTCATTGACTCAGTCCGCCATCGTCTCTTCTCACTTGACTCCACGCCGTGGTATGCAACTGACCAATCAGACGAGTGGACACCCTAATGATTATACAAGCAACTTTCTCATTACATGTAACTGCTGTTGGTCTGCCTAAAGGTGACTGCTACAGGCAGCTCCATTGCATTGCAAAACTACAATGACTAACGTTTAGATTGTGACTCACTAGTAACGGCAAGAGCAGGTCGGCAAGGTACACAAACACAGCTCCAGCTACAAACCCCACGGCTATGGGTAGAAAGATTAGTGATCCATACATCCCAGACTCGCTAGCCATCTCTATAGCAGGGGCTAATAGGGACCAATAAGACGCAGCCAGCATCACCTGCAGAGAAAGGACACCCCGTCTAGCAATAGGGCTTTAAACAGATTGCACACAGCTAAGTGTATGTTCAGTCATTGCCAAAAGTGAATATGTGGTATACCTCTTATACAGTATACCGTAATTGATGTCACCATAATTTAAGCGCCACGTCAGCATCAGCATAATTTTTTAGGTCCTACAACCATTGTTGGAATTATTTTTTTCTGGCGCTTATAAAAAGGCTTGTTTGAGACATCAAGACAATCATCCAGCATCTTTGACTTCCTTCACTTCTAAACAGTTATCTAGCTACAGTCAACGAACGTTGTTCACAAGTCATTCAGCTCTCAACGGTGCAGCTAGCAAGTGAAACTGAGCTAGACCACGTCTATTTTCTCTACAAATTCTATACTAGCTGTTGAACATAAGCGCCACCATAATTTAGGCGCCAGCTTGGGCTGAACGCAATTTTTTGTGCTCTAAAGATGCGCCACTCAGAAGTGGAATTAATTTTTTCTGGCGCTGTAAATTACATCAATTACGGTAATCATTGTAACCATATTGCACTCACTCCAGCAGCAAATCCAAGGCTAGCATCCAATATCTTCCTTTGATGTTGCTGTTTAATGCCATATAATGGTGTGTGTTCATAAAATTAATGTTGATAATAATGATACAAAATGGTTGATGTGGAAGCTCACCTTGCTAGTTTGTAATACAAACACTAGGGCAGCTCCAGCTGCAGTTAGACCCCAGGTCAGCAGTGTCCCTAAGAGAGCCTGTATCAGAGGATGGTACCCACTCAGCATCTTTAGCAGATTTTACAACATGTATATAAGTTGGTAAATACCACCTTATCCACTAAACATCCACTGGAAGTTGCTATTAGATAAAGGGTCACCACATCCAAAAAACAGGAGTTCACTGCATGCATGCATGATCACCATGAATTAATGACAATTTAAACTAAGCAAAGCTATGCACCATAAACAAAACAAAGAACAGAAAGGGGATAAGGGGATATAAAAAGGATGTGGACATATCAGTCAAAGACACGATCTACTGGTCTCGTAGTTCCAGTTCCCTTTGTCTTGATAAAGAACTCTCTATCTGCCTTGCTGTTAATCCTGTCCACTGCATCATTTACTCTTGACAATGACTGTACGTATGTATGTTTGAGTCGTGAAATATAATGCTTATATACACCATCACAGATTCTTGATGCAGGATTGAATACTGTAATAATTATATGCACAAGTCTGTACTTTGCAAGTTACTTAAAACAGGGCATAATTTTGCTAAATGAAATGTGTATGTACCTCAGCACTGGCTTCATCTACTGTACAGCAGATACCAATGTACTGCAAGAAGTGTCCCTTTAGGAAAGTAGATCGTTCATCCTCCTGTTTCTCATAGTCCTACGTACAATGATAATTGTTAGAGCAGAAAACATTATATTTATATTTTAATCTCACTCACATCACAAGCGCTAATCATATTGTCCATCCATTGCCCCTGTGCCTGGTTATAATTTTCCTCCAGTTTCCGTAGGTCCTCCCCTAATGTGTGTGAGTGGTGTGTATGTAATGATTTGGTGTTGGTTGTGGCGTTCATGTGTACAGGGGGTAGGTGGCATAAAGCTGTAAGAGGGGTAATTGCACTCACCAGGATTACCAGCACTTGTTCTTCTTCTGAGAATGTTCTTGAGGTCAACGTCAGAAGAAGGCTACAAAGCAATGCGAGTAATAGAAGGGATGTTGACAGTGAATAATGAAGGTATGCCGTGTCTAGCAATTTACCCTTTTCACTTTGTGAGGCTTGCCTGATACAACACCTTTAATCTGTAGAAGGAAACAGTAAGTGAGAGATTGTAGGGGAATGTAACAGCCTATGCACCTTATCAATGGAGGTATCAAACGCTTGAACTTGTTTACGTGACCGGTCCATAATCTGTTGATGCTGTACAAAATACATACAATAAATGTACATATACAGTCATACATGTACGTTGTCATGAGTGTGCTAAGACTTGAACATTAAATGCAGCACTACCTCCTTTCTTCCCTTCTTCTGTGATTCTTTAAATTCAAACAGTGGTTTCTCCATTTCCTTTTGAAGCTAGAGAAATAGTAAATATCAGAGTGAGCTTAGCAAAACAGAATCCTCTATCATATCTGGATGCAATATATACCTGCTCAACAAATTTTCCATGAGCTTCTGAGCGATGTCTCAGCTCAGCCTTCATCGACTGCCATGCTTTGCCAATGGTACTGTAAAAAGAGCCATTGCAGTATGAAGCATAAACACACAGTCTCATGTATAATATATTTTCCAGTGCCTCAGCAAGACAATAATTACAGTACGATCTAGAATTAGATGAGACTGTTACTCACTCACCCTTCTTCATTGTCTGCCAGTGTTGACTTGGACAGCTTTAACAAGGCCTTAGCGTATTGCTCCTCAATGGCAGCTCTGGGAAGATAGACAATACGTACTTGTAAGTTTGCAATGACGAATGAAGACATACCTTTCTTTGAAGAACTCCACCATATCTTTCATGGCATACTTGCCGTTCAAGTGTTTTTCTAAAATAATGTCATAGCCCGTCTGATCTCCTTTGTCCGCCTGCAATGCAAAATGATCGATTGTATGAGTTTATTTCAAAAGTCAAGCGGCAAAGAGATTGTTTAGAATGGTAGTTTGATTTCGCCCAGTTTGGCTATAAGATTACAGCAATTAGTAGTGCTTATACATGCACAGTTTTGTGCTAAGATCTAAGTCACGCAACCCGATCTAAGTCACACGACCTTATCTACATGAGTACAGTGCGGTTGGTTATTCTACGCTTTGCCACTCACCCAGAAGTGATCCACATAACTCATCTCATTGGGATTTAAGGGTAGTTGGTCATCTATGTTCTCAATGAATGTTACTCCATTTACCTGAGGGATAGGACTAATTTAAGCCTGTAGTTGCTGAATTAGGTTATGGAGAAATACTATACTACAGTGGGCACCTACCACAATGTACTTTGGTTTCTTGGGCTTCTGTTGGATAAAGAGCAAAGTATAGTATTCGATTAGCATAAATATTTAACTCACTTGTGCTTTAGAGGGCTCGATATGCTCTGGTGTGTGGGGAAGATAATACAGTTTGTGTAACAGTCACAAACAAAACTATCCAAGCGAGTATACAACGTATAATATATTTAACACATACTTGCACGAAGTCCCATGAGACATACACATAAAACAGTAAATGATCTCTGTAACATGTATATGTTATTCTTATTGAGCAAGTACTTCAGTGACACCAGTGTCTAAGCAACCTTGCAATACATACAACCATGCCTGTACTCACGGTGTTTGTGCCCATTGGTTGCAGTGGGGGGGATGGGCTCAGAGGGTATAGCCGTAGGAAGGGCAGTCACTACTGGCAGGTCCCAGGTGGTTGCTGTAGAACACAAAACTAGTGATTAAGGACAAGAGTATAGTGCTTTCTACATCGGCTTCTACAACAGATAATCCAAAATTCCAGATTCCATAGACATGTGTAAGTTATTCTAGCATGATGGCAGATTGTACAGTGTGATACTCAAATAGCCTAATTGCAAGAAACATGGCACACAAGCATCAAATATTGCCACAACAAGCAGGCTAATTGTGAACAAAAACAGAGACAAGTACCAACAAATAAAGTTGATATTCGCATCACTTTGTCCATATAAAAATTACCATTGCACATTGTTAGTGTACATTGTAAAACTAGTGTTCAAGCTGGCGCTGTGCTAATGCCTCTCGCCATGTTTTTGCTTTCGCTGAAAAGTATTAGAGTGTTATATTAGTTTCTATAATGAATTTTATATTAAAGTTAGCTTATCTATATAAAGTCACTGAGAAGAATAGACTTATTGACATGCATCTATTGTTGTTATTGACCTCAAGAAAGAAGAAAATTGATTCTTCCAGGATCTATAGTTCAGTGTATATAATATCTAAGAAGAAAAGACCTGTGTACATGCATATTGTTATCTATATTGTTATATGGTAGTGTTTTGTGGCTTACCAGGCCCTCAAGACAAAGATGATTCTGCCAGGAGGATCTGGATCTATCTTGGATATTATTTTCTCACACATGGGGAATGAGCGCGCATGCGCATTACATCCATAGGTAGCTGTTTTAACAGATATTTTCTGAGTATTGTAGCTAACAAAAAGCTAGCGCTTTAGTGCAAGGCTAACTCATATGTTGAATAGAAAGTTTGTGCGGACAGATGATGCTATGAAAGATTCTGAAGAGACTGCAACAGCCTTCAATGTGAGTCAAACTAGCCATAACTCGAGAAAGAAGCTTTAGTTTGCTAATCCACGAATCAAAATCCAAGAGATTGTGGCTAGAAGCCTATAGAAGCTGTTAGCTTTCGTCGCATTGCAACCGTTGAGCAGTTACAGCTGGAACAGACACACACACAGACAGACACACACACACACACACACACACACACACACACACACTCACAGTCAGCTTTACCGTATCCCTCGTGCGGCTACGCCTCGAGGCATAATGAGTTTTCCTCATTTGAGGCAAGAAAAGAAGACAAGAAAGCGAGGCGCGGATGTTTTCCGAGGCCCACTTCCGTTTCCAATCCCTCTCTCCTACATCTATGGCTCTATTAGTTATATATACAAAGCATCAAAGAGACTGCATGCATGCAAAGACTCTGTATCAAAGTAGCAAAATTGTTTGCATTATTATTCTATCAAAGTGAAGGAAGATTTACCTTTCAAGTTACTCATGCTTATACCTATAAGAGTTAAATGCTTTGATGCAGCTCTGCAATGTTGGATCTGCCTGTAAGACAATCGATGTTGTGCATAGCTATATCGCCATATTTGCAACTTACTTTCTCAGCCAAATTTCAAGACAAAACATGGCGGCGTTATCCCCAAGCGGCTGGTCGCCAAAGGAGGCAAAATTTTGTGAATTCACAATAATTATAAAGTATAAAGCACACAATTTTCAGTGCAAAGACAACAATACATATCTTCCTCCATGTTTTCCTACATAGAAGATGTAAATTGTTGTGGGGATGCTCCAATAGCATCACTGGCTCAGCTCTCAAGTAATTTGGAATCATAGATATAGAAGTCAAGAGAGAAACTGTTGTATCTATGGTGGAATTAGCCTCGATCCCAGGCCGATCCGTCTCTAATTGAACGCTAGGTCGCCTCCTCGGCCTGGGGCGTGTATCTGGGCGTGCTCTTATTGGCTCCACCTCGCTCAGGTATTCGCTAAAAAAGAGCGAATTCCTGAGCGACTTAACACTAATGGTGTATGTATGAGCACCTACTCCGTAAAAGTAATTGTAATCTCATGAATAGCTCCGTAAAGCTAGCTAGCTACTACTATGGCAATTTCAACGTCTTTTGATATCCAAGAAGCATTAGCGTATGCACTGTCTTGTGTGAAGCAAGAAGGACTGATCCTCAAGGAACAGCAGGTCCGTGCTCTCAAGCTCCTGTCAGAAGGAAGGGACGTTTTTGTGTGGTTCCCAACTGGGTATGGCAAGTCTCTGTGCTATCAATTGCTACCCTTCTTGATGGACTACAAGCTTGGTAGGACTAAGGGTCCTCTTGTCGCCAGAAGTGTAGTTCTTGTCATCTCTCCCCTTGTGTCTCTCATGATTGACCAGGAGTCTGAACACTAGAGGTGTTTCTGCTGCCATCCTCAGTAGTAATAAGGGAATCGACAGAAGTCTTGTTGCCACTAACAAAGATGTGTCGGATGGAAAGTACCGTCTGCTGTTCACTGCCCCAGAGGCTGTTGTTGAAGACTATCGTTGGAGGATGCTATTACTAGAGCCTCCACTCAATTCCTCTTTAGTGGCAATAGCTGTGGACGAAGCACACTGTGTTTACAAGTGGTAAGTTATTAATAACTCCCGTTGTGATTATTATGTATGTTCTGTAGGAGCTCTGACTTTCGTCCTGCCTATGCACACCTAGGTGAGCTTAGAGCATTTGCCCCTCCTGGTGCTCCAATGTTGGCTGCAAACTGGATAGTTTCTGACCTACCCTCTAGCTCCACAGCGATTGCAGATGATGTCGAGGCACTGGCATTATGTGGACCATCAATGTGAGCTAAAAAAATAATTTTATTTACAACACTATCACATTAAAAATTTCCTACTTTGTGCAGGAGTAAAAGCAAGCCTTTTTCCTCGAACCCCGATGGTACTCCTCTTTGCTGATGGACGTGAGCTCACAGTGAAAGGAGATGCGTCGGAACCACTCGTGTCCTTAGTCCTTTTCTTAGGGGCTGATCTTACTGGACTACTAGGGAGCTGCTCTTTGGACACTTGTTTCTGGTAGCTACGTCTGGCCAGGAGCCTGAACACCTCTATGGACTCTATCTTCTTGATACAAGAAAGACAGACAATCTTTGACAGGCCATCTGAATCACTAACAGGCAGATCCAATGCAAGACTGAGCCTCCCTGGAATATCTTCTTTGAGAGCCTTACTGCTGAACAAATGTTTATATCTTCTGTTTTGTATGGCATCAGTGCTGCAACATAACCTACAAAGAACAAACTTAGAAGCCATCATTAATTTTATTCAATTTTCATTTGACCACATGGACTAACTAGTGTTCAAGCTGGCGCTGTGCTAATGCCTCTCGCCATGTTTTTGCTTTCGCTCAAAAGTATTAGAGTGTTATCTATAATGAATTTTATATTAAAGTTAGCTTATCTATATAAAGTCACTGAGAAGAAAAGACTTATTTACATGCATCTATTGTAAGTTATTATTTTTTGTATTATGTGGCTTACCAGGACATCAAGAAAGAAGAAAATTGATTCTTCCAGGATCTGTAGTTCAGTGTATATAATATCTAAGAAGAAAAGACCTGTGTACATGCATATTGTTATCTATATTGTTATATGGTAGTGTTTTGTGGCTTACCAGGCCCTCAAGACAAAGATGATTCTGCCAGGAGGATCTGGATCTGGATCTTGGATATTATTTTCTCACACATGGGGAATGAGCGCGCATGCGCATTACATCCACAGGAATAATTAAAGGGTGTGTCCAAAGAGATCAATTTTACAAATGGCTACTGTACTGCTAGCTAGCTGTTTTAACAGATATTTTCTGAGTATTGTAGCTAACAAAAAGCTAGCGCTTTAGTGCAAGGCTAACTCATATGTTGAATAGAAAGTTTGTGCGGACAGATGATGCTATGAAAGATTCTGAAGAGACTGCAACAGCCTTCAATGTGAGTCAAACTAGCCATAACTCGAGAAAGAAGCTTTAGTTTGCTAATCCACGAATCAAAATCCAAGAGAACGTGGCTAGAAGCCTATAGAAGCTGTTAGTTTTCGTCGCATTGTAACCGTTGAGCAGTTATAGCTGGAATACACACACACACACACAGACAGACACACACACAGTCAGCTTTACCGTATCCCTCGTGCGGCTACGCCTCGAGGCATAATGATACTGAGAAGATTGAACTACAATTGGCACCACTTTTGAAGCTTCTCTCTCTCTCTCTCTCTCTCTCTCTCTCTCTCTCCCCGCAGCGTATGGGAAAACTCACAATTTGCAATCGAAAGAGTATCGCATTCGAAACCCGGTATATATTGTAGTCATAATTGTTCACCGTTATGCTGAAAGTGTTGTAAATACAAGTGCTACAAGAATCTGGAGCTTTAGTTCTGACATATGACAATAGTAGTGTTATAACGACAACAGTTACGATGATTGAACTAACACCTATTTAAGGTTTTTGAGATTCAACAATAATACTATAAGATATTATTATAAGAAGAAAAGAGTGTCGAACTACCGATATCTCTACACAAAAACTGTGCACAAAGTAACTTGACATCCTGTCAATTGCATGTGAGCAACTTGCAATTGATGACGTTTACAGAATTTGTTAACAGTGAGTAAAGAGTGCAAGTGAAGAGGATCAACCTGACTATTGTCTCTATTAATTCTATGATTTTTGTGAAGAGCCTATCAGTGTGCAGTGAGAAGCTCTGAACATTGAACGTTGAACACGAACGACTAGTTAGAATCAGATGCCATTGTTCAATTACCACACCCCTAAAAATGTCACGGTTAACATTATTTTACTAGGAGATTACTAAGTTTACAATACTTCATCACGTGCTAGTCATGTTACTTTGTGCGGAGTTTTTTGTAGAGGTATCGGTAGTTCGACACTCTTCTCTTCTTACGTACTCTTGATAATACTTCCAACTGTTAAAGCAGGAACAATTGAACTCAGTTACACACACATCCTGCATGGATTCATATGCAACAGGTAGCTTCCCAAAATACAGTCACGTCTCTATTAGAGAATACAATGACAATACTGCCACCTCCTAATTGTTGATCCAACAATCCGATCACTCCATAATTTTTCATTGACACATTGGTATATATATAGCCATGAGATTATCATTAAAATAATCATGATTAAATACTTACTCTGGTTGGAGGTGTTGACGTAGTAGACTTTGTCCTCATTAGTCCCGAGGGCCATCCACTCTGTTGAGTGCAGCACTGCAGCTAGGGCAGAGGGTTTGATACCTCGCTGGAATAAAAAAATGTTCGGAAATTGCAAGTGACCAAATACAACTACGCATACCAAACCATAAAAAAGTTTCAGCTGGAAGTAGCAACATTTGCCCAAAACAAACAACCTCGCCGCGTCGCATCAGCCATGTACAATACACGGATTATCATTCCTTTTCAAGAGATAACAAAATATGGGCTCACCTGTATCAGCTCACTGTTGGCCAGTGGCTTGACATAGGAGGTCGGGAACCACCCCTCTTTGCCACAAGAAAAGCCTCTGCACCACCCATCATCTGTTCTCTCAGCTACTAGCACCACTGTGCACTCGGCAAACGGCAAAGGAATTGCTGGGCCTTCACCAGTGAAGGTGTAGATAGCCTTCACAAATTCAAAGTCTACTTCTAATTCTTCAGCCATTTAGAAGAGTTATAATAGCTCGATTGAGCATTTATATTTGGAGAAGACCATTAACTGCAGGTGGGCAGGGCTGTGGTGACCGGGCCCCCTCTTGAATTTTGTTAACTAGAGAGGTAGTCTAATAGCTAGTGAGTCGATCAGAATAAAATCATCTGGTTCATCGACGTCGATAGCTACGGCCTCGTGGCCTAATGGATAAGGCGTCTGACTTCGAATCAGAAGATTGAGGGTTCGAATCCCTTCGGGGTCGTTTTAATTTTCTTTTTTCTTTCTTGATAATTATTATTACAACATTTAATTATAACTGTACTGTTCTACTTTGTTTACTGCTATTTGTTATGGTAGGTCGAGGCTCATTTGCTCCACTTCTGAATCCTTGCTTCCACAGATCTTTTGTAACAACATTGATGCTCACAGTCACATGCCCCTGTGATTTAGTCTTTGTCACTAAACAAAACGGAATCAAATAAGAGAATCAATTTATAATCAATTTAACCCACATTCTCTTCCTTCTCCTTGTGAAATGAACTTTGGATCTATGAATTCTGGGCTTCGTCCAAAAATCCACCTGAACCAATCAAAACATGTTCAAATAAGTAAACTCTGCAACCAGATCACTTACGCTATAAATTTTGAAACGTGACTCTCTGATGCAGGGACGAACATCGGTAGCTTTAACTTGTGCCTATAAACATAAACATCGACCCAATTAGTATGAAGGTGCTCAGACTTACTGGCCTGGCGTGATAGGTAGGTGGATACAGCCATAACCTCTGACTTCATCCCGCCCTAGACTGTTCACTCCGTATACACTCACAACAATCTGGGGCCCTAAAAAATTTCACTTCAGATGATTTAAGTACAGCAAACAATAATATTATACTGAATGGCTTGACTTAATTTTCTGCAGCAAAGTTGCCTTGTTAAACTTACATCCGAATGGATTAGTGCTTTTGAAGGTAACATCTATAGGAAAGTTCCAAACAAAGTGCTTATTAGGTCCACTACTCCTCCTTGTAGATTGTGTTATACCTTCACACAACCCCTGCAATCAATGAGAAATTGTCTAGTGTGCAACTGATAGTATACTTGGGGCATTGTGTTGCATACCGTCTTTGTTCTATACAGTACCGCTCTAATACAAGCACTAACTGTGAAACTTTTGTTGAGAATAATTTATTTAGAGCAATTTTTGCGTGGTTTAAAATTAATAGGCAATTAGGAACGCTTAGCAGCTTATCTCGTCAAGATTGTATATCAGGTTATAAAGAACAACCACTCACTCGCTTGCTCAATTCATTCTGAACCATCTGCTAACTGCTAAAGAATCCTGCAGTGCTGGAATCCGCAGCAGAGGAAGAGAGTACACTGCTAAACCACACCCTTTCAATCTTTCTACGTTTGTTTCTTTTTGCTTAATTACATGTACATGTACAAGAACCACCCTGGCTCCATAAATCTTCTAAATGAGGCAGATTTGAATAATTTGTTGAGTGCTGTACTGTATAACTTATTGGACAGCATTGGAAATTGTCCGGGTATAATTGGAACCTGTAGGCCATTAGAGTACATGTATAAAGAGGCCCGGAATATGAAAACTAGCTAAGCTTCAAACTAGCTAAGCTTAGAATGTACATGTATTAACTTTTCATGGGATTGTCCGGATATTTATATACATGTACCAGTGACATACACACATATAATTATGTATTGCCCAGAAAAGTTTTCGGGATAGTAATTAGAAAAGACGGCAGATTTACATATCTAGTAGTGGAGTATAATTATACACACCAGAACAACTCACTGAGACAACTGCCCAATCTTGTCCAGACACAAACGAGTAGTTGCAGTACAGGTCATCATACTCGGGGAACTGTAGAAACACAATACCGTACTTATTCGATTTAAAACGACCCTCTAAATATGCGACACCCTTCCAATTTTCTGACCTCTAAAAGTAGTGATTGCTGCGTTTACAGCATGTCGCGTCCTAAATAGAGGTCAAATCATAGCCTCGATTCCAGGCCGCAAGAAACAATGTAATTTAAGCGGCCTATAATCGAGGATAGTAGAGTAACCCAATTAGATGCGACCCTCTAGATATGCGACACCAGGACTTCAACATAAATGTTCAATCTCCAAAAGAAACGACCTCTGGCTTCATAACTATTTAAAAGTATCGCCTTAAATCGAATAAGTACGGTAGCTACTATAGTACATGTATCGATTTAATAAAATTATATCCCCTTAGGTGCTGAATTTCCATGCGCACCATTTAATAGGTAAAATATAGACATTGCATTCCCCTCCCCCTACCTCAGCAGACTCAATCTGTCCTGACACCATTAATAAAAATACAGGGTCTTTGGCCGCTGGCTGTACTTGTGAAGGCCTCTCTTCTGCCATTTGAATAAACCACTTCAATGTTGAGTTGCTATAGGTACGTACGTACGGATATAATTATCTTGTCCTATGACCTCCCATTGGGCTTTATTTGGACAGCTGAAAATAAACACCAGGTGAGGAGCTAGCTCAAGCATATCCATGGTGAGAGCAAGAGTTTGAAGTCGTGTTTTTTCTTTATATAGATATAGATCTATATGCTCCACTTGTCCTGCTATATAGCTATATAGATCTATGTTTCATTTCTGTGAAACAACATCTAGTAGCTAGCTCTATGTCTGATACCATACATAATAATGTTAGCATGTCCCCTCACTGAAACACAATCAGTTCTCAATCTATATTAAAACTTTGTTTATTATGTTGGTTTCTAGGTTGCTGCAGTTAATGGCTGGAGGAATTCCCTTGTTACCAAATCCTCTGTTTGACTCTTCCGGATCCCCAGCACTTCAAGCTCAGCCACAACCACAATATTCAAACAACATAGAAATTTGTCCACTTTTATCAATTCCTGAGGGATTGTCACAGCAAACATCTTTGCTGCAAGTGCCTCAAACTCTGACAAATGCACACATCTACTCAACACTGCCACAGTCACAAAGTCTGGATTACCAACAGATACCACCACTTCTACCTACTCCAACAACTGTACCAGGATTAATGCAACAAACTATATCACCAATCAATTTACAATCTACTCTATCTCAAGTACAACCACTGATGCACTCACAACCAAGACCGCTGATGTCACAGACTCAATCACAAGTCCGGCCATTGATGTCACACCCCCAGTCGCAATTACCAGCGTACACACAGGCTCACGTGCCACCCCTATTGCCACAACCTCACTCTGGACCCCACCCACCACCATTAATGCCTCAAGGTCAATTTGTGCCCTACCGTCCACCTCACAGAAGGCCAGGATTCAATCCGGAACCCCGCATTCATGATGCCCCCCTGATGAGCGGTCACCTACCCTATCATCCATACCCTTCCCAACAGCGGTATCGTGGAGGGCGTGGTCGGGGACGTCATTTCCGAGGCCGGGGCTCTGGAGCATGGAGGAGCCCTCAGTCGACGAGGGATGGTGCTCACTCGATTGGGGCCTACTATAATGAGTCCATGTTTGTGGATCCGTGGGCAGAGCTTCTGATTCAAGCTGGTGTTGAAGGCAGTGGGAAAAAAGAACAGGCTGTGAGACACATTACAGATGGAGACACTGACTCTAAGCTGGATCAATCGGGGTGCTTTCCTACTCTCAAACTAGACAAAGGTGTTAATGACTTTGTGGAAGTGGCAAGTGGTACAGCGCAAGCTACATGTACAACTCTAGAAACACAGCTTGTCCACGATAAATTAACTTAGCTAGACCTATTGCAGCTAGACCTATTGCGATGTATTTGTTGCAATCTCTTAAACAATTTTTGCACAATTTCTATAATCCTGATTCTTCCATACTAAATTTCTAAACATAATTATACATGACTTGTACATAATTGTATGGTACGTATTTATTGTTCTGAAAATAAAACTGTAATATTAATTAATGCACGTATGTATAAACTATATCTGCAGTATATCTACAGTGTTCGCTATAATCTCCACTTCGACATTCATTGGTGACAACTCCTTGCAATCTTCATTAGCAATTACACCAACTGACTCTCCATTTGTTTTTTCGTTTGCATCACCATTATCTTGAGTCTCATAGTCGTGTGCTGGCGGTGTTACATGATTCAGTAGTAGGTTGGTGTTGCTGCTTACATGTATGTCACTATGCAGTGGAGACGACAGGAAGTTTTCAGACTGTCGCTTTTTCTATGGGAGAAAACTATTCAGTTAACATGTATCATTAATACAAAAGATATGGAATCAACCCGTTGGATACCGGCCCTTCCCATAATAATATTTACGATAATTATGAGAAACACATAAAACAAAAAGTAATTAACTCACTTCTTTTATGTCAGTCTTGAGTGACTGAATGGTCTGCTTAAGCTGATCAACCTTGGCCTGGTCTTCAGAGTTACCTTTGTTGGTACTGTCCAGATAGTTGTTGCCCACGCTGGCCACAGTGCTAATATCCGTCTCACCCGAGGGGTTCTGGTAGAGCTCTATCATCTGGTGGTGGGATACGTGGGGGTGAGGTGTATGTGAGGGGGAGGTACTATTATAATGTAGTGTAAGGGCGGTGTTAAGAGTGATAGGGTTGCTTTGGAGCTATATACGTAGGTACTACACAGGGTACATGTACGATTGGCATGCTTATTTTTACATGCATGTGTGGCTTTTGGGAACACTGAGATGAGAGTACATGTATTTTCATATAATACTATACTCACCAATGTTCCAAACAAGGTGAACAAGATGACAGTTACCATGGAGAGAATGCAGAATCCGTACACTCCGTATGCCACACTAGAATCATTAACAGACAGTCCCACAATGGTAGCCACCAGTGCCACGACAACAGTGGTGCACACACATGCTACAATCAGTTTGGAATCCCTCAATCTCTTGAGCTTGACATTATACGTCTGTGTGGCTAAGAACACGCCCACCACGAGGTAGAGAGACTTGATGACCAGCAGGACGGGTATCCAAATGTTAGAGGCAGCTGACATACATTGATAGGCGAGCAGAGGAACCTCACCATCCTGAACATGGGAGAAAGGGATATCGACAAATTTACAGAGGCAATCACATGAGCACATGCATGCGCACACCGAGGTATACGGTAGTGTGTTTGTGTGTCTGTGAGTAGAGTGATACAGCTGCTGAATGACGTTTTCTTGGATTGATTTACAAAATAATGCTTCGTTCTCGAGTTAAGGCTAGTCTTGCTAACTTTGAAGGCTGTTGCACACTTGCGTAGCAAATCTGTGGATATAACTTAGCTATTCTACATGTACTTAGTAGTTAGTTCTGCACTAAAACGCTAGCTTCAAGAGTGAGAAAAAGAGCTGCAAAGCCACACTGTTTTAGCATTAGCTTGCAGCCATTAATAATTATGGACTCTGAACAGTTTTAGCAATAATTATAGTCGGACATTTCCCACCATTCTCTGCACTGTGTAATGTAAATTGTAACTGTACACGACATTGTGTGCATGCATTTAATAATAGTCCGCTAGTACTGTAGCTTCATTGACAAAGCCTCCACCGAGAGGCATCAGCACCCGCAGTGCTTTTATTATCAGCAGAAGCTCCACATAGAATTGTGACCCCCTGCTAGCCTCGGTTCCAGGCCGATTTTTTTTTTATAGAACAAAGTTGAAAATACGGCCTGGTATTGATTGTATATGGGCGTGGCAGGAACCGGAAACTAAAGCAGAGATTCTTCACACTTTGTTTCCTGTCATATTTCCCCGTATAAGTCTAATACCGTAATTTAGCTCCGTGTATGCTCTCAAGTAATAAAATCTAGCCATAGATTGTCTAGCTAGCTAGCTATGGGAAGTTTAAGTTGTTCAGATTAACATATACATTGTCTTGCTTCACAAGAAGGCCCCACTCTCATTGCAGAACAGGCCCAACTCTTGTCAGAAGGAAGAAATGTCTTTGCCTGGTTTTCAACATGGTATGGCATGTCTCTTGCTATCAATCACTGCCCTTTGTGGTGGACTACAAGCTATTAATAGGTAGGACCAACACTGCCGGCCGTATAACGCGAAATTTTAGAGGGGCTTAATTTTCGCTGATTTCGTGGGGCTAATATAATCTGGCCTACACAAAATTAAGTCCACGAAAATTGTTCTTTAATTAGCTATAACGTGCAAAGATTAATTAAAGGCGTGGCTTCCAGTAAGCAGTCATCCCACGAACATTGTGCAGTGAAATGTTTTTAGAGGCCATTCATGAAATATAAGTGCCTCGAAAATTTCGCGCTATACGGTATTATGTCGTACCTACAACTTAGTTTCAAAAATCTAAACGGTTAGACAATGACTTACTGGGCGATCGATAAGATCCCTTTGTTGGAGCTTCCGTCGGAAAGAGTCTACAGAGACTATGATGAGAAACACCACGTCAACACCTACCATCACCATGACAATGAGAAACAGCATCCAGTCTTTGAGAGGCTGCACATGCGTATAGTTTTCGGCCGATCAGCACCAATATATACCGTAATATTAATTTTATCTAATGAACATAAACTGTTGTGTATATTTTTGACATGCATCTCACTGCTCACTCTCTTCTTGAGTCTGATGTTCTTGAAGATGTAGTACACCCTCCATGTTTTGGCCAGCATGGTTCCAAAGAGAAGAGAGAACCCAATGGAGGCCAGCCATACTGACACCTGCAGAGGGTGAGGTAAACGTGTTATAGTAAGACCCTCATATCTGATTGTACATGTACAAGTTCTTGTTGAAAAGTTGTGTAAACTGATACTGACCATTCAATACTATACACACAACATGTACATGCATGTATGATTTGCACAAGTACTCGTCCAGGTATTATTTCAGTGCAACCTAGTCTGTTTGTCGATCTAAGTGCAAGATAAACGGCAGGTATATTAATATCAATGATCCTTTGAAACAGTTCAATTCATTGCTGACACTTCAGATCAGAATGGTAAATGTGCAATTATTATTTTATCTAGGGAAGTTTTGTTATTCGCTCCCAGATTATATTTATGCTGCCAAGCATGAATGACTGGAATTCCAGATTATAATATGCGTAATTATTTGAACTCTTGGTATTATTATTATACATAAACAATCAACCTGAACCACACAAATTCTTGGAAGCATAGTAATTAACAGTTGAGAGAAGAACACAATTGTGTTAACATAATAATTATGCCCAAAGCACAATGTTTGTTAGGTCCATTTTACTTAGTGAACTGAGCATCTGTCATTTGAACAATCTTTGCGTACATACAAATACGTATGTATAGCTCAAAAGCACTTAAAGAATCAAAGAACCTCTGATCTCCTTATAGAATGAACATGTACCTGACAGCGCACAATGTCGACAGCAGTGAAATCTACAAAGTTGATGTCCAACCCAAACATGATAACCACAATGTAGAAGAGAATAGCTCCTGATATCATGAGCAGGTTCAGATATGGACTGGACAGCTTGACAATTCTGCGGGAGTATATACGTTGTATTTAAAAGTGAGAGCATTATAATTATGCCTCGGTGTGCATGCGCAAGCGAGGTATACGGTAGTGTGTTTGTGTGTCTGTCTGTGTGTGTGTCTGTGTGTGTGTGCTGCACAAGAATCAATGAAGTGCAAGTAAGAGTTTCTATAGGCTTCTAGTCATGTTTTCTTGGATTGTAATTCGTGGATTTGCAAAATAAAGCTTCATTCTCGAGTTATGCCTAGTTTTGCTTACTTGGAATGCCATTGCAGCCTTTTCAGAAGAGTCCGTAGCAAAACTTGTTCACCGAGAGTTACTACTCTACTTAGTAATTAGCTCTGCACTAGAACGCTAGCTATTAATATTGGTAGCTGCAAGAGTGAGCAGAGAGCTGCAAGGCTCTGCTGACTTGCAGCCATTAATTTTAGACTTGGAACTTTTGGCATCGATCGTTTTTAACAACAATCATGGTTGATCATTACCCACTATTCGCATGCAGAAAATTAAAGATGTTCAATGTGTGTATAAAAGCTAGCTATTAGTAGTTTTATGTTATGTAGCTTTGGCACCTCCACCGAGGCATCAGCACCCGCGGTGCTTTCATTATGTCATGATTTACACGCAAGCATGAGAGTGTGACACAATGCACATCATATACTCTAGTATGGTGGGACCTCTTATTCTGACCATGCTCAAGATCTGTGAAAGTGGCTGGATTAGGGAAATGGCTGGATTTCAGGGCAAGTTTATAATCATGTCAGAGTTTAGGCTACTTTAGTGAGGTGGGAGGAATTGAAAGGCTTGGAATAGAGAAGTTTCACTAGCTATAGAATAATTAGTTAAGTAAGTATATTTACAGTACGTGTGTACATATGAATATGTAGGTACAAGACTTACTCATTCAATGATTTCATTATTGTACATTACAATAAAGTACGAGGCAGGTGTAGTATCAGTATAGCTCACCGTTTTTTACGGAACACAAGGTTGAAGACCATGCAAGCAATGGCAAAGATGATGCCCAAACAGGCAATGATAGTGTAGATGATAAACAGCACCTGGCTTATTGTGACCAGCTCCGAATCCACCGTGACCCCATCTGTAGGAATTTGCACTCAATAACAGATTGAGCAACAGCTCTCAGATTATAGCATCAGCAATAAAACCTCCAGATTTGTACAGAGCTTTTAACGACACAAGTATTATGTTTTGCTTGCAGCTACAATGCACATGCATGGATTTCCACTAATTATACAGTAAAACCTCTATCCGGCCGGGCAAATTTCTCTACAGCAGGGTCAAAGTTCAATAAAATGTTAGAAGATAGGCGTGTTTATCACACATATCCTACATGTCTATTTGCATATTTGCACTGCTATTAATTAACAAAACTAGGCGTGGCTTATCCATTTGCTTATCCGGCCGGCATATTCGGCCTGGCTCTGGACAATTAAGGGGTCAAGATAATCAAGGTTCTATACTATAGATATTATGTAAGCTCTATGGACCAGCCCAACTCACCAGGAAAGACCGTCTGTATACTGTGATCGGGCAAGAATGTCAGAGTACCGATGCTGTCCGCGAAAGCAAATGCAGTGTCATTGTTAGCATCAATGTTGGGGTCTACCACCTGCGTGTCTGTGCAGTTGTTATAGAGATTATCATGAGATGTAGTTGTTATAGAGATTATCATGAGATGTACTGGTGGGTAATTAAGTGCACTAAAATTGTAAATTTGGTGTGTAACTTTTCAAGGGGTTTTCTAAGACTCCATTCTAACAAAGGTTATTGTATAATAATAATTATGTATTATAATATTGGTTGTGCAAAGAAGAATGTGCCTGGCATGTTTTGAACTCACAGAGATATTGGTACACCTTTCTGACTGGCTCACGATCACCGAAAACGTTCAATTTGACCTTACCCTAAAGAGACCAACAAGACACAAAACGCTAAAATAAAGTTGGTGCAAAAATGAAAGAAGAATTTAGGGAGTCACTTTAGGTGGCTGTTACAGGTGCATATATATACACACATCACGACAACATAATCATTATCTTAAGGCATAGCTTGGATATGGCATATTCAGGTGGGAAGACCTACTTTCGAGTTTCATTGTACATTAAAGAAACAAAAAGGAAGTCTATCTGTAAATATGAATCCTACATGCAAAGATGCAACCATTAAGCAAACAATACACTTACAGAGACTCCTTGGAAATTTGAATTTCGGGCTGCGTTGAGAATAAGTTGATTAATTTCTCTAGTGACCGTCGAATTGAGGAAATGGTTGAACTGTTCCAACCTGTTTGCTCCTAGTACGGTCCCATTCTGCAGCTGTGTAGAGGTCGTGTTGAGAGCAATTGCAGCTATCCATACTGCATCGTACACAAAAGCCGCCTGTCTCAGGGCTTCACTGCGAGGGTAGTTAAGGCTGTTTAGATTACGCTCAAAATCTGTCCAGAAAGCACCTGGAGAATCCTATATGAGAAAAGACACATACAATCATTGTTTGCTTACACTGTACTGACTATAATGGCATTCAGTTTTAACGAAAGATTAGCCCAGTGTCAGCATGCTTCTACGTAGCATACACACGCCTCACTTAAATCATAATATACACACCCCAAAACTCCTCCTCACACCCTCACGTCACTCACATATCCCACATCTGTCCGAGCATTCATCTCCTCCTCCAAGGGGGTTGGGAAGTGGTCGACCGCCAGAGACATAAAGATGGCATTAGTAAGCTCCTGTACTGAACAGTTTGAGCCAGACTGGTCAGTCCACCAAAACTCCGACCACCAGTAATGGCTGATGAATGTGTAACGCGGGTGTATCATCCCCCTTTTGTATGCCTATATGTGTGAGGGGTGGGCTGAGTGTTTATACTATGAGAGGTGGAGGTAGTGAGGTACAAAATGCATGACTATGAGAGGTGGAGGTAGTGAGGTACAAAATGCATGACTATGAGAGGTGGAGGTAGTGAGGTACAAAATGCATGACTATGAGAGGTGGAGGTAGTGAGGTACAAAATGCATGGGCACATGTTTAAATGATCAAAAATATGATCAAAAATACAAGGGTCAAAGGAGAAATGCAGGTGTAGTTGCAAGGGTCACTTCCTCTGCTCCCTTTGTAGTCTTAATCGATATCAACTATGACCAAGCATTCCATTATCAACTAATCAGACTAGTATGGTAACGTGAACTGATTAGGTGCAGATTAGCACTGCTATATATAGCCCATACACGTACACAAGAACAACACAGGCATCCAAAACAAACATAACAGTGTTGCAGCACACTGTACACACATACACTGTACACACATACACTGTAGACACATCATTCGGTTATTCACCCAGTATACAGTGCATGTGCAAACCATGCACATGGCTAAATTCTGCACTGACTGTTTAGCTACCTACATGTCCGGGTGCAAATAGTACTAACGTAATTATCATGCGCATAACATAATGGACAGGAACATGATTACTCACCAAACAAAATATTTGTCTTGCAGCATCTTCATAGATATTTAACAGAACAATCCTGGCCCCTGACGTCTGGAAAATTGATATGAATTACGTTGCATCAAGTCCACATAAAGCAAAAACAAATTAATGTTTACATAAATGTATACGGACTCTAAACGAGACATGTGATGCATTCATCTGCTTACATTGAGTTGATCAACAATGTTCTCCAACCGTAAGTTAGTTTCACTTGGTGTCAGTCCACTATCATAAGGGAACGGCAGCACCCTCACATTTTCCTGCACCAAGACAGCATTCTGCACACTGGTCAACTGAGGGAAAGATGGGCATCAAGTAATAGCATAATATCATCACATGAAACAGATTATTCAATCACATCAAATAGAGTTAGTTTCAGCAAGGACACTAGTTTCCTGGAATGCTAAGGCAACTGTTACACTCGCACACTCTCACAGTGTCGCTCCACACACCCTCACAGTATATCCACACACCCTCACAGTATCCCTCCACACACTCTCACAGTGTTGCTCCACACACCCTCACAGTATCCCTCCACACTCACACACCCTCACAGTGTCCCTCCACACCCTCACAGTGTCCCTCCACACACCCTCACAGTATCCCTCCACACACCCTCACAGTATCCCTCCACACACCCTCACAGTATCCTTCCACACACTCTCACAGTATATCCACACACCTCACAGTATCCCTCCACACACCCTCACAGTGTCCCTCCACACACCCTCACAGTATCCCTCCACACACTCTCACAGTATCCCTCCACACACCCTCACAGTGTCCCTCCACACACTCTCAATCACACTTATAGACTCACATTGGAGAATAGATCGTCCCTCACTGACACAATAGCCACTTGCTTCCATTCAAACTTTCTGGCGAGTGCTGCTACTGTGGCAATGCTGGCATTGTCCGAGGAGATGGTTCGCAGGAAGTTAGGAAAGCGTCTCTTGTTTGATAGGGATACAGAGGTGGTAGTATAGCCGATCTGAAAGAGATAGTAGAAATTGATATCATATCTGCTTACAAAATAGTATTCTGTAGTTGCACCCTTGCCCTGCGTAAGAAATTATTGTTTTCAGATACCATATAACTATTAGCAAGGGAAAACATCTGAGGAATATATAATCATACATACAGTGAAATCCGTCGTCTACATGTATACATACTATACTTTCCTACAGTTAGGTCCTGCTCAAAGTTAGGAGCTGTGAGACACACCCTTATTAGCTGTGACAGCTAGCCCATACATTTTCAGTACCTGTGTTAGACTGTAGAATGGAGCCACTTCGGCTGTGGTGAACGCACCCACTGAGCAGCCCGGACCAATGATCATGTAGCGCTGATCCTGCTCCCCTTGGACTAGTGACAGCTGGTTAATGAACGCTCTGATGGCAGCCAACTGATCACACTGTGTGTGCCGGGGGGGGGTTGGCTTGGTGTTACACATTACGTAGAGTTTTACATACATACGACGTAGCATACGTGAATGAGGTGGGTGTGGTTGTGAAGGAAAGTATGTGTACGTGTTTATAGATGTTACTATGTGTTATAGAATTAGGACGTCATGCTGCTCTCTATTTATTTGTCGTACCATGGTATTTTCAACTTGCAGTTTCAATCTGTAACCACTTAACAGATTAGACTCATTAGCAATCTTTTGCACTGCCATTTGTGCTGCTACAGTTAGTCCTCTTGCTCTAAAGCCTGCTACATTGCAAGGGAAAAGCGCCATCACACTCAACAGAGTCTTGGTCTTTGGAATATCCTGGCAAATCTCCAGTGGATTGTTCCTACAGTCACTATCACAGAGCAGAATAGAATAACATTCCCAGGGGAGGCTGACCATATACAAAAAGCCCAAAAGCACAAAGTAAGACTTCATTTTGAGAGAGTCAATTTTCTGTAGAACTTTTCTTGTTGCATACGTAGGTACTAGGTAGATCTAGCTACTTTGTAGATCTATAGCTATTTTAATGTTAATTACTTCAACATTTTTGATGAGCAAAACTTCACCGGAAACACATTAATAATTATTATTGACTCTGTAGATATAATTATAATGTAATGAGCTTGGAACAGATTTTATAAGATTTTTACAAGAGCTCGGTTCTTTGATGTTCCAAGAGCTATCAGTATGAGAGATTCACCTTCTACGCTACTAGTGCTGTGTGCCTGCCTGGCCTTAGCTCAAGGACAGCTAACTAACATCACTATAACTGTCTTCATAAGTGGGCTCAGTACAAACACAACAGATCAAGGTCAAGACAAAGTGGTTTTTGTCAGGGACTTGGATGGGCGACAGTTCCAAGCAGCAGTGGACCTGGCTGTAGAAGCAGTTAACAATCATTCTCAAATACTAGAGGGCTACAATCTGCAAGTAGAATATGTTGATTCACAGGTACATCTACATGTAGTTCATAAATCATGTAGATCTAACCAAGATTCTATTATGCATAGATTTATGCATAGATAGTCTTGTTTACACCCTGTACTGTACTGTCTAGACCTAGTTAAGTTATGCTGCTCAATTTACAGTTACAGTAACAAATCATTCTGCAAATTGCATTCATTGATGCAAACTTAGATACGCACGCACACACACACACTCACGCTCAATCATACACACGAACACATACATTATACACTCACTCACGCACGCACACACACTCACACACATGCACATGCCACAGTGCTCAGCTGGGTCAAGTGTTCAAGGTTTCATTGACCAAATCTTTGACCCAACTGGGAGACTCCTCATCATTGGCTCTGACTGTTCCACGGCAACAGAGCCAGTTGCTGAGCTGGCACCTTTCTGGGGACTAGTGCAAGTGAGCTCGAAATAATTAATTAACCTGTATGCAAGGATACAATACACAGTAGACTAAGCCGCCCTTAGTGATAACTACCTGAAATTCAATGTTCTCTGGAAGTAATTACCTACAACACATAATTATAAACATAATTATATATGTTTATAATTATGTATAAGTATACTTATACATAATTATAAACATAATTATGTATAAATATACTTATAGGGATGTGAATAGCTATGTTCACCTTTTTACTTTCACTTATAACATTGTGACTTGCCCACCTAACCCACCCTCCACACACCAGATATCTCCTCTCTCTTCTGGCCCTAATTTGGTGGCAGTGGACTCTCCTTTCACAACCTTCCTTCGTCTTGTTCCCTCAGATACAGCAGCTGCAATAGGCGTGGTCTCACTGATGGAGCAGTTCAACTGGACACGACTGGGGCTAATCACTCAACAAGAATTATCATTCACCTCTGTAAGTGGATGGATGTACCGTATTTACTTGATTAAACGCCCTCCTTGAATAAACACCCAGGGTAAAAGCTCTGTCTTTGTCAATAAACGCCCATCTTACGGTCAACCATTTGCTCATTAATTATTCATGAGCTAGATCTAGTGATCTTTTCCAGCTAGAATGAGCTGGAAGTCCAGCTGAAACGCAGTAGTCATTTCATGGCTTGAATATACATTTTTACTATAAAGCTTAGGTATAGTCTACTGTAGCTTCACTATATGCAGGGCGGGTCGAAGAGATATTTCGAAAAAAGGCTACAATATACTGAAAGCTCACAAGAGGCTGTTTTCCTTGGCTCTGGCCGCCATTTTAAGTGGAGTTAGTCTACATATTATTATTTTGTGAGAGTTTGTTGGCCTGGAAAGAAAAAAACGCTTCGACCCGCCCTCCAGAATGGTAAGAAGCATCATATAAGAGCAAGAACACAGAGCTAGAAGTGTTTTTGGAAGTTTAAAATGACTGCTAGTTTTGTGTTGTTTCTAGTAACTTGATGATCGCTCAGAGCTTCCACTGGAAAATGTTTTGAAGACTGATACTTGTCATACAGGATGATACACCAATATATTTATCTTGTGTGTGCTTCAAATTTTTATCATGGCATTATAGTTTCACAAAAATCATTATAAGAAAATCATGAATATTCATGAGCAAACTGTTTACCGCAACCTTAAATAATCGCCCATATATGGGGCGTGGCACTGTGGGTGGAGCTGAAATAGCACATGGAACCCGTTGCAAGCATGGCAGCATAGAATAATAATACTTTTTATGATGCATCGATGGCAGAGAGAGAGATACCGACACAGAGGGCACTCCTATGACTTAAATTTAAGCTGAGAAATAGATTTAAGCTGAGACAGCAGCCCAAGAATAGCACAATAACTGCTGCTGTGCAAGAGTTTTAGAGGAGACATAACAATAAACGCCCTCCTGGATTAAACGCCCCCTCTAAAGACTTCCATCTGAAATAAACGCCTGGGTGTTTAATCAAGTAAATACGGTACATGGATAGCTGTAATTGTAATTATGTTCTAGACATGGTCATTTTAACCTACATGTAACCAAGGGCATATCGACCAGTCCACAAAGGTCGAGCTACGTCCTTAATTAACCTATAATATGATAATGATCTAAGCGATGTGTCTTGAAGCCATTGCTCATATTATTAGTGATCAACTGATATTACATGTAGTGATCAACTGCAGGCAAGAAACATGTTTATAATTATGTCATACCATTTGAAACACTCCTGCTGTGTGTTTTGTCAGTCAACTATATTACAGTCATGAGCCAATTGCTACAGGCATGCCCATTATTCTAGAACTTGTAAGTATATACTCGCCCAGTTTATATTGATCAGTGAAATATAAATACAGTAGAACCTCGATTATCCGGCCCTCCATTATCCGGCTTGGTAATTTTCTTTTTAATAATTCAGAAATGGGCGTGTCTCTTAAATGTGCATTGCAGCTGTTACTATGGAGACAGGCCTGCTTATCTCTTGCGCATGCGCAGACAACCATGTTTATCAATAAAGTGGATGGATCAAGGTGTGGTTTATTTTGATTATCAGTTATCTGGCCTGCCTCTGGAACCAAGGTGTCCGGATAATCGAGGTTGTATTGTACTGGTATTGCATACAACATAATTACAAGACCTAGTACTATTCCATATGTAACTGCAGGTCCAATCATCTTGGTACAACAAAGTATTATATTTAGGCACAATCCATATTATAGTGTGTAGATTGCTCGCTGATTGCTGTTAACAGTGTAAGGAAGGAACTGCAGCTGTTTTTTTCCTAGCACAATGCACCAGTACCTTACGTACTATGTACATAAATAAAGGAAAGAGGAAACAGAAACATCCTTGTGGTACAGTCCGTGTTTCCCCGCTGCCTTCTAGCATGCAAGAATACGATTCCAAGACTTAACCAGTACAGTAGTATCTGTGATGGCAAATGGAGTTGTTAGAGGCACTGTACGTGTAACGATGGTTATAAATAGAACACTCTATAATTACTTGTGTTTTGGGTGAGATCCAGACACCCGGCCACAGCTATAAAAGGCGGCTTACCTCGAAATTTCCCCCAATAAAAACACAATCGAGGCACTGGTCAAGACAGTTTATAAACAATACCTACCTCTCTGAATGGTCGTTTTTCAAGCAGCTTAGTTAACGCTATCATGCACAGTCAATTTAATGCGAAACGCGGATGAGATCAATAGCCTTCTAACCACAAGCATCAAGCCTGCATGTGTGTAGCATGTGATCTGCTTCTATTTCCAATTCCTTTATGCTATTGCTGACGAATAGCACCAACTTGTGGTAATAAAATACATAGGAGCATGCAAAGCATTTTGGGGGCGAGCGTGAGCGAATTGTGTATCGATCTTGTTATAATTAAGGTATAGGTAGACATAACTGAAAATTGACGATGTGAAGCTGCAAGAATTCCAAAGATGATAGCTTTGAGTGAAAGTGAATGTTCAGCCTAGCCGAATGTTAAAAAAGCACAGCAGTAGATCTAATGCCAAAGCTGAGTCAAAAGAGCTGAGTGCACAGCCCAAAAGGAGGAGCAAGGTTATTTCAAGACAAATATGGCTCCTGCTGGACCCAGTACAAACAGTAAACATGTACATGTTGGAACACATGTGTTGATGACAAATAACCTTCTAGCAAGTCTGCTGTGACGTGCTGCAGGCGTGCCTATGCAATCAAGAGTCTCTGTGTCCCATGAGCTTGCAACCATTTGCCTAGCTTATTGTACGCATGCGCAATAATTCACGTAGAAGTTGGTAAAGAATTATGAGTCCCAAAAGCAAATAATTATCGTGCCAGTCCAAAAAGACAAATTGCAGCATTGATGACTAGGTACCGTAATTGATGTAATTACAGCGCCACCATAATTTAAGCGCCATGTCAGCATCAGCATAATTTTTTAGGTCCTAAAAGAGCGTCAACCGTTGCTGGAATTATTTTTTTCTGGCGCTTATAAAAAGGCTTGTTTGAGACATCAAGCTAGACAATCATCCTGCATCTTTAACTTCCTTCACTTCCTAACAGTTGTCTAACCCATGCTACAGTCAATGAATGTTGTTCACGAGTCACTCAGCTCTCACGGTGCAGCTAGCAAGTGAAACTGAGCTAGACCACGCCCATTTTCTCTACGAATTCTACTAGCTGTAGAACATAAGCGCCACCATAATTTAGGCGCCAGCTGGGCTGAACGCAATTTTAAAAAATGTGCTACTCAGAAGTGGAATTAATTTTTTCTGTCGCTGTAATTACATCAATTACGGGTATGTGTACACATTACTCCACCCAGACCGCCAGCCGTCTGATGGAACTGTTTGAGGAGAGGAACTTCACCACATACAGCCACACCTTTAACACGGGTGAAAACCCAGTGAACACTTTCCGCAATTTATTGGTGAGTTTCTTCAGGTGTGTTTGCAAAGAATTTAGAATTATTACTTCATTGTAGAATTCTCCTGCAAGAATTATCTTCCTCAACGTTTACCCGTCCTACGCACTCGAAATACTCTGTCAGGTATATCCCCCACACATGCACACACGTACTCAATAACATCAATTATAGTACGTACTGGTTGAGGTGTTTAGTGTATTTAACTATTGAGACTGGGCCTTATGTATATTGTCATTGCATGTACTAGAATTCTTGAAATCGGTACTTTTACTTCATTATGCCTCGGTGCGCATGCATAAGCGAGGTATACGGTAGTATGTTTGTCAGTCTGTGTAGACTGCTACAGCTGCTCAAGGATCAATGAAGTGCAAGTAAGAGTTTCTATAGGCTTCTAGTCATGTTTACTTGGATTTTAATTCGTGGATTTGCAAAATAATGCTTCGTTCTCGAGTTATGCCTAGTTTTGCTTACTTGGAATGCCATTGCAGCCTTTTCAGAAGAGCACGTAGCCAAACTTGTTTATCGAGTGTCGCTACTCTACTTAGTAGATAGCTCTGAACTAGAACGCTAGCTATTGGTACTAGAACGCTAGCTATTGGTAGCTACAAGAGTAAGAAGAGAGCTGCAAGGCTCTGCTGATGCAGCCGGCCATTAATTTTAGACTTGAACTTTTGGCATCGATCGTTTTTAACAACAATCATGGTCGATTATTACCCACTCTTTGAGTTTTTGCATGCAGCAAAATTATAATTATTGCAAAAATGTTCATCATGTGTATAAAAGCTATTAGTAGCTATGTTATGTAGCTTTGGCATCTCCACCGAGGCATCAGCACCTGCGGTGCTTTCATTATGATCATGCATGCTTATTGAACAGGCCACAAATAGAGCATAATTATATGGTACACTCACCTACAGGCACATCGGATGGGCCGTACATTCTCTGAGGGCTACCTATGGCTGCTCTACTCTTGGTACCCTCAGGAGTGGTGGACAACTGGCGCTGTCTATGACACTACTTGTCGGTCAGAGGAAATCCAGAGTGCTCTGGACCATGCCATTATCATTGACTACTTGCCTTTGAGTGATGAGGCCGAGGGGAGGGAAGAAGAGACAGATGCTGGCCTAGTGAGTGAGCGTACTTCATATTTTATTGTTTTGACCCTTTACCAGGTTGGTAAGAAGATTTATTTTATGTTACTGTAACGTAACCCTTTACCAAATGGATATGGGACTGCATTATTCCCGGTAATGAACATATATTTATGCCTCAAGGCATAGCCGCACGAGGGATACAGTAAAGCTGACTGTGTGTGTGTGTGCGTGTGTGTGTGTGTGTGTGTGTGTGTGTGTGTGTGTGTGTGTGTGTGTGTGTGTGTGTGTGTGTGTGTGTGTGTGTTCCAGCTGTAACTGCTCAACAGTTGCAATGCGACAAAAACTAACAGCTTCTATAGGCTTCTAGCCACATTCTCTTGGATTTTGATTCGTGGATTAGCAAACTAAAGCTTCTTTCTCGAGTTATGGCTAGTTTGACTAACATTGAAGGCTGTTGCAGTCTCTTCAGAATCTTTCATAGCATCATATGTTCGCACAAACTTTCTATTCGAGTTAGCCTTGCACTAAAACGCTAGCTACAAGAGTCAGAAAAGATCTGTTAAAACTGCTAGCTATAGTAGCCATTATTGTGAACTAGTTGGGCGTGGCTCGACCGTCCCTGACGGGAGGTCGGGTTGCAAGCCTATCTGGGATTTGTTCTAGCGCCACTATATAGCGCCACTATAGTGGCGCCCTATCAGATTGAAGCATTTTTCACGTGCTTGGTTACACTTCCGTTTGCATCTAGTTGCAAAACCGCATACAAGTGTATGCTGGTCTACACGTCATCAAGTCGGTTAACACCCACTTGAGAATAACAATATTCATAGCAGTGTTACGTAATGCAGCAGGACAAATCCCAGATAAGTTTGCAACCCGACCTCCCTTTAGGGACGGTCGGACCACGCCCAACTAATTGTGAACTTGATCTCTTTGGACACACCCTTTAATTATTCCTGTGGATGCAATGCGCATGCGCGCTCATCCCCACATGTTAGAAAATCCAGTGGCAGAATCAACTTACTTCTTTTTCTTGAGGTCCTGGCATACCGGTAATTAAGCCACAAAACAAATGATACCATATAGACTAGATAACAATAGATACATGTACACAAGTCTTTTCTTCTCAGTATTAAATGCACACTTTCTGCTTGTTTATATACTATACTGTCTGTGCTATACTACTGTCTGTGCTTAAATTTACTCTGTGCCTTTGACAAAGGTTTGCTCCCACTGTTTGGCTACAGGCCATTAAATAACTGCAGTTGCTTCAGTATGATCGTTGATTGAATTCTGTGATTGAATTGTACTTATCTCACAGAAGCACATTGCAATTTATTTACCTCTTCTACAACACTCTAATACTTTTGAGCAAAAGCAAAAACATGGCGAGAGACATTAGCAAGCAACACTCGTTTACTCTAGTGACCCACCAATAGTGTAGTTAGCCTTGAGACCAGGCTGTTTGTTGACAGAAAGAACGCCTCGTCAAGTTCCTATATAGAACTCGTGTTGCTGAGTCAGGAATTTTTTTGACCGATAATTAACTGCACGCCCACAGCCGGTTGTGAATATGATTATAGACAATCATTCCACGGTTAGTACGATCAGCTAGCTCATGTATGATCGATTATGCGCGTCATGTCCTGTGTGGCATATAGGAATTAACTTGACCAGGCGTTCTTTACAGCCTGGTATCGAGGTTAGTATTAACTGTATGTACCCATTGCCAATGCATGTCCCTCCCTATTGCATAATTAGAGTGGTAAGCCGTTAGAAGCATTTTAGGTAATTGTTACTGACCCTTTACTCTATCCTCAGACCCGTGCCCAATACGAGAGACTGCTCAGGGAGCGAATAGATGAAGTAGGTGCAGATGACTCTTTCTTCAACCTTACACACCTCTATTTTGATGCTGTGCTCATGGGAGCCCTTGCACTCAACACTACAAACGGTAAGTGTGTGCTTTGTTTACATCCTGTGGCAGATCCAAGGGAGTTTCATATGAACCACCCTTTTGGATGATGTCTAAGAGATCTGATCAACAACATGCTAGCTATACGTATTAAAACACTGAGTTAGCCAAATATGTCACTTGTTTTACACACTCAGTAATTTCCTTAGCCAAGATTCTTGCCACTGTGCGTGGGTGTAAACACGTTTGAAATAGGCCCTGATAAATTATGCTCGGAATGTAGCATAATAGGTGTCTAAAGAAATAATACGCATCAATGTCCAGTTTTGGTAAAAATCATTACATTAAGTTTTGCATAACGACATATTCAGAGCAAAAAATGGCTGAAGGTGAATATTATGGATTAGTTCAAGTCAGCAAGATAACAATTATGTCTTGTGTCAGTTGTGTGCTGTGTTTATGTATATATAATTTTCTATGTCACATTTTTTAGGGGATACATGTACCGTATTACTAGAATATTTTGCGGGCGAAAACACCTTTGCGAATGAGCCAAATCAGCAGAAAATTTGACTCTTTGCGATCAACTATTAATAGCGTTTTGGCAAGGATCGTGTGTATTTACTAGTAATAATTTAGGTTTTGCAGATTTTATTGTTGCAAATTGATCAACCATCACAAAGTTCGAAAATGTTTGATGCTCACAAAACATTCTAGTAATACGGTAATCAGATTTTTGATGAGAATAATCGGATTTATTATCGGATTTTATGAGAATAATAGGCACATTTTTCAAGAATTAAAAAATAGAATAAATTTATCAGGGCCTATATAGTTTGAAACCCCCTTTCTCCTATTTCCTGGATCTGCCACCGACACCCTCTACAACATGCTATGTACATGCTATGTTACAATGCCACAAGCTGGCCCAGTAGGTGGGGCCCGAGATCAGGCATGTGATCTACTTTGTTGCATGGAACAATTTGCTGCATAGAAACCATACCACCACATGAGTTCCTCAGGCACCACAAATAGCTAGTATGGAGGATGGCCTCTGGTCTCCAAAGATAACTTTACCCACGGTGCAATAATTATACTTATAGCGCTAAAGTTTCGAGGCGCTTAATTTTTTCGCTGTTTTCGAGGGTTAACAATCCTCCATGAATTAGGCCGACTAAATACTTAGCTAACCATGTCGCGAAATTTATTGAACGAAGAAATTTAAATGCCTCGTGCTATACGTATCATACAGTACGTAAATTATATTGGCACTCACCACAGTGCACTATAACATTTTATATCAGGGACTGATCTCAGAGATCAAAATGCAACTATAACAACTAATATTTGTGGCCATCCCTCCGATAATGTACATTTTGAAACTTGCACATGTAGCATGCAGTATTTTCCTCTACTACTGTTACAATGTGTATAGGCAGTGTGGTAATGACAGTGTACTGCAGTAACATACCTAATAAGGCAATATACGATGTACAGATTATTCGAACTGCCGTTTAGCCCAAATTGTGTTGTTGTTGTCAAAAAAATGTTTACCCTTGTGCAGCAATGTACAATATCTCCATGTTCAACTATAACACTACGGACATGGTCTCTATCAACATTACCAATACAATACTGGCAGCTGCAATGGGACGGAGTTTTATGGGTGTCTCAGTAAGTGTCTTTTATTATAACCTTTCATACATGTGTAACTAGCTTAATGATACGTATGTGATCAGCTATGCATGGAAGAATTTGAAGTAGGAAACCATAGCTGTTTGTTTGAGCTCACAATTGTATAACTTACAGTGTAAATGTGTCATAGTTATTATGACCTTGCATGTTGTTTGAACTGTGTTAATTACATTGTGTGATGATTCGTTGTAGTAACCTCCCTATTTGTGGTGTACTATAGTGATGCCATCATAGCAATGAGCTCATATTCTGAGCTCCATGAATATGATTAGATCCTACACTGTACTGTGTCATACGTACTGTTAGTCTGTCATGTACATAGTACGTGTAGTGACATACCTACGTGCAGGTGATTGGTGTTTGAAATAATTATTTTCTTAGCTATATATACAGTCATGTGTTCATAAACTTCCTCTGACTCTGAAAGCGTTGATGCATAGTGATACACTTTGTGTGCATTCAGTTTATTATAAACAAACATGTTGTCTATTGCTATATCAGAACTTTCTGCTTTGGATTGTAACATAAAAATTATTATCAGCTAAGCTCGGTTTGTTCGTTCCTGACCCGGGTCCATGTATGTGCATGCACTTGCGTATTTATCATTTCCTGAACTGCTCTTTGTGTTGCAATTGATGGTTTGATGATGATTGTGCAGGGGTTAGTGAACCTTGGGGGTAACAGAGAGATTGCTCCTGTCATTAGTTTCCGTCAGTACCGAAGTGAGTGACACACACACTGTGTATGTGTTCTGCATGTACAGTACAATACGTACAGCTAGGGTAATTGCCAATAATTATTGAACCTGATAATCACACAATAATTATATGTTTTCACGTAGCGAGTGGCAACCAACAACTGGTGTCCATTTTCATTGGGAACGATTCTTACTTTCAGAATGCAGATGAAGTATTTCCCTGTAAGTTGAAACTTAATCATCAAAGGGATTCTATTTCTCAAGTGTTATCATAAAGTAGTGTTTTAATTTGACAACGAAATTAGTCACCCTGAATGTTGTTTTCCCTCGATCTTAGCTCCTGGAACTCCAACTGATGAGCAATATGTTTTCATCTCTGAACCCTTGTTCATCGTCTACACCATCTTATCCTGTGTGGGCATCCTGTTTGCGTTTGTAGTGGCTCTCTTTCTTTGTGTCTTCAGGCAACGAACGTGAGTGTATATTAATGCCGTCTTTTCTTGCGGCCTGGTTTGAGACTAAGTATCGATATCCCTTCACTACTGTATACTTAACATTATAAAGCTCTGTTCGTTCACCCATACTATCACCACACTATCCTAGTGTCAGTTACAGCTACTTTTTGATACATGTATATACATCCTTGAAGCCTTTGTAGACTACCGTACATAGCGTGATTAAGTGGTTCAGTCTCTAGCACACCCACAACACAATCTAAGTGATTTTCCACATCTCCACACAGGGTGATCAAGCTGTCTAGTCCCCTACTGAATATGCTCATCATTGGTGGTACAGTATTGTTCTATATTGACGTCATCCTGTTCGGTATCGACATAGGAACCTCCCCCTTTTCTACCGTCACTGCTCTCTGCATGGTGAGATGCTCACTTACTCTGCTTTGTTCAAAATATCCTGATCTGTATTATTTATATAATTGCCAACCCAGTCCATGCACCTCTGACACGTACTATTAACTCACAGTAAATGCAATAAAATTATAGTGATTCTAACATCCTGTTTGGTGATCAATAATACGAACAAGATTAGTTCATCTGTTCAAAGACCCTTAAAAATGCCGAATATTGACTTCACCCTGTTATTTGTATGGCTATAGCCATGGGAATTGTAAGGCTGTTGCAATAGTTGACATAGTTATAGTTCAAGTACAATAACAGTGACTAATGAACTCGTATATAAACAAAGGAAGCCTTGTGTAACTGTTAGGGTAGTGATGCAGTATCACATATCATATATTTATACATGCACGTTCTTGCAATGATAACGTAATGTAAATACCCCCCCCCCCCCCCCCACTGGGATGTGTACCTCATTGCTTTGAGCTGCCAATAATATTCATATGGTGGTGGTTGTTATAAACTGTCTATTTTGTTGATGTTTTTTTATCACTAACTCTGCTTTGTCTCCATTCACCCACCCACCCAGATTCGACTATGGGTGACCACCTTCTCTTTCTCCCTCCTGTTCGGTCCCATCTTTCTCAAGATCTGGAGAGTCCATTACGCCTTCTTCTCCAGAAATAGAGACAAGAAACGAAAAGTGAAGGTACTAAAAGGCAATGAAACACCTCTATAGTGGCTTCCTACACTAGGATTGTGGGTGGTTTGTACTAACCACCTCTAGACACAAAAAAATACCCAAAATGTACAACCACCTGTTATGCCTATTGTAGTTTTACCACATGATAGGCTGCTAATCTGTGTGTTGATAAGGCCACTATGCATGCACTTAGAAAATTCTGGGCACAATACATCACACTTCTCGATCTTACCCATGAGGAGCATAATTATTAGACGTGTCATCATTGCCTTAGTGCACACAGAGGTTTCCATTGTGTAGTCGCTATGCCATATGTCGTTATATGTTTTTGTTTGTTCTTGACAGATTGTTCCAGACTGGGTATTGTTTATTGCCATGGGAGTCTTGCTAACGGCCGATGTGTTCTTCATGCTCTTTGTGACAGTCTTTCCTGATGCTAGACTAAGCCTGGAAAATCAGAACCTTGAAGTCTCTGTAACCGTGAGTACAATAGATAGTTGCGAATGAGTGATATGTTTATCCAACTCACCACAACAAGAAGCATTGCTACACACTAAACACACACACACGCACACACACACACACACACATTGGAACGATGTGTGTGTGTTTGTGGAACACCCACCCACACATTGTTCCATCCACACCACCTCACCCCCTTCTCACACACACAGTCACCAGACCTACCACAAATAATTGGCGTGTGTATTGCTCCACATTCGACTATTTGGATAATAGTTTTGTTCGTCTACAAGGGGCTCCCCCTACTGATTGGACTGTTCCTGGCTTTCGAAACAAGAAATGTTAAAATAAGACAACTGAACGATTCCAAAATAATTGGAATGTCTGTCTACTGTGTAGCCATTCTCTCATTTGCGGCGGCCATAATAGGATATCTTATACAAACACCTGATGTCTTCTATGGTGTTATTGGGATTCTCATCATTGTGTGCAACACCACAGTCCTTTGCTTACTTTTGATACCAAAGGTAGTACCTGCATGTAACACCTTGTGATTCCTGTTAAATTAACTTACGTAGAGTTTCATAGTTTGGATCAAAGGGCATCACAGGAAAGTGTGTGCTAATTTAGTATGCAGATCATATGCTTAATATCACCCAAAAGGGAAACAGTACTTCCTCTCCATTGTTATAGCATACTGATACAGTATTATGTTGAAGCTTGAATTTCATTTCTGTTAAACTCCCCTCCCCCTCATCCGCATTCAGCATGTATACAATTCTACAGTTCTATGCTTTGTGGAAGGATCCAGAGGGCTTGCGAGTTTTATCCTCTCCACAGCCACAGCATTCATCTGAAGTATTTGACACAATTTCAGGGCTCAGTGATGAAGTTAAAAAACTAAAGCAGGAATTGAATAGGGTGGGTGGCTGAGTGATCGCACATGTTATCAAACTTATTATTGATTCTATATAATTATACAAATCTACATACCTCAGTTCCTTTGTTATACGTTAATGATCTTAATCAATCCTTGTTGTTGTTGTACTTTTCCCTGTATGACAGTATGAGATAGAGCTGTGCACATGTGTATCATGTGATTGTTTCTATATGCAGCTGAGCAGTCCACCTGCTGAAGGGAACATGTCAATAGACGATCGATCGAGGACTATTGATGACAGTTTCAAGATTGATGACAGCAACGGGGGTAATGTTCAAGTACTAGTCGACAAGAAAACTGTTCATTTTACCCCATCAGTCAACAATTAGGCAATTAGGTAGAACTCTTTGTAGTGTGACACCCTTTGCACCATTATTATGGTGCCCAGAAAATATCAGTCAATTTTTCTTTCTTGTTTAAAACATTTCACAAAAATATTGTATACTATAATTATAATTATAATGAGTGAATAAAAAAACTTGAATTAACAATTAAGTGACTTGGTGATAAAACAGTTATTCAACACATTGCACACAGTACGCATATACAATGTACGTGACACACAAGAGTTGAAACACACACATAATATGGTTGTAGCTTACACAGCAACAGTATGGGTCAATGTGGAGAAAGTATCTGTTTTTGTCCTGAGTTGCAACTTTCTATCTGTTACCGATTGTTTCCACTTGTTTTTAATGAGTGACACAACTGGTGGGGCAAATAGAAGCAGTAAACTGCTCAATAAAATCCCGGACAAAATGAGCATGAGCAAAATGTAGTGGATGTGTTGGTCCCAATTGACGCTCTGTAGTGTAGCAATAAACACAAATGGGTATCCGAACCAAGTTATCAATATTTGACAGAATGCTAGGATGCTTATGCTCTTGACTGTTTTGAACTGACGGTTGATGTGCCGCAATGGTAGTGACAACCCCAAAGAGAGAAATAACAACACCCCAACGTACAGTATAGGTAGAAGTTCCCAAATTCTAGGAACACATATTGCTCTATTGGATTCAGTCAAATCATTTATGAATGTCATTTCTTTCCAAATATGCTCAGTGGAGGTGACAGATATTGATATTAATATGACAACCACTGGAGAGACGAGTCCAAGTACACATAGGGCCAGTACAGAGTCTCGTAGAAGCAGTCCACCAGGGCGGGTGAAATGAATAAATATACGGTAGATTCGAAAAGTTTTCATTAACACTGTGGCTACAATGAGAGTGAAACCTGTTTGAATGAGCCATATATATACATTGCAGAGAGTATCTCCCACAAGTTGAGGATTACTACTCACAAGACGAAAGTTTTTCCAATCGATTACTGTAAGCAGAACCATTCCAAACAGTAACAAATAGCAGCCTATGAAGATCAGGTTATTCAGCCTTGGGCTGTTGGCTTTTATTAAAGGGTCCTTCGACTGCCATAGATTCACAAGGTGTATAGAAATAGTCAAAACAAGCAGTAAACCAATGAATATAAACCCAATTGCAGCTACTCCTGTTTGTATTCCAACATACTTCTTAGGAAAGTAGTCTTTAATAAATGATCCATTTATATAATCACTAGAGGTTCCTATGAGATTCAATTTTCCGCTTACTACTTGTTTGAAAGTAATGACACTGTGAGTTTGACCGGTGTTATTATCGAACTTTATCATTCCTGAGGCTCCTTGAAATACGTCAAGTGTCAATATATTCTCTTTAATAGCTCTCGCAATTTCCTTACTCTCCACTGAGCCAGGTCTAAAGCGTGAAGTGAGATTGTGCTCGAGCCTTCCCTTGCGAATTGCCTGATCCAAGCTAAGTCCAAGCGTCCATACCGCATCATAAAACACAGGAGCGTATGAAATACCATGAGGATACTGACCAAAGACATCTATTCCCTGCTCACCTGAGTAAGCATTCACCTCAGCTGTGTAGCTGTCATTGAATTCGTCATAGTTCTGTTTTGAGACAATTTGTGTTTTGCTGTCGTCAGCAACCAGCTGATATTGAAGAAAGACAGATTTCTCAAAGGCTCCCATCAACTCTTCATTGGTGCAAGAGCTCTGATCGTTCGGATTTATAAGAATGCTTCTCTCGATAAAAAACCATTGGGTCTGTTTGTATATTAATTGAGGCATACTTTTGTATGCAAAACACATAAACTTATCAGCAGTGTTGCGGCTTAGCAACACAATGAATACTCTCAGGTTTGATCTGGTGATATCCTGGTTAGCATTGAAATTTGCTTCACCATCCGTAACACGAAATGTTGTGATATTATATAGAGTGTCGTCAAAGATACCAGGAACGGACTTGTACAAGTCCACCCAAAAAGTGCTAGAAACATCCAAAATGATACCCATTGAATTCCACTGTTCTTGAACGGCTAGTTTCTTCATAGCAATTAGAAATGCATTCCCAGAGCTAAGTGTGGAAAATGTAAAGGGGAATCGTGTTCTGTTCTCTAGGGTAGGACTTGTTCCAATGGTTACTTGCACAAGAGGATTTCTTTGAGGCACACTGAGACCACCAAGATCGATCGCATTCACAGAGCAAGCTGGTCCAACTATGCCGAGAATGTTCTGTTCACCATAAATCACTGTCTTTGCATATGTATCTAGCAGTCTGCCTTCCCTCCCCACCAAATCATGACAACTGATGCTTTTTTCAATCAGCACAAGTTCATGTTCAGGTAGAATATCTGATCTGTTGTTGATCTGGTTGGCAGCTAATCTTGCAGCTGGAACCAGAGCTGGTCCTCCATCCCAGCCAAACTGACTGCTATCTTCATCGTGAAATGGAGTCAGTATGAGCAAATTGAGCTTGGTCTTTGATCCACTTGCACTGGGTTCGAGTAGATTTAGCAGTTGCAATGTCACAACAAAGTTCCACACAAATAACAACGGCCTCATTCTCAAAGAAGTACTTATACTAGACTATAGATTTTGTTTTAGATCGAAGTCTAACACTTCGTACTAAAATTACGATAATGAATTAATGAGCTGACTGGATCGACATGATAATTATCATTATAATTAGCAAGTTATTTACGCAAAAACCCACATCCTGATATAATCTATTAATTTTTGTCCAGCTCAGCACATCACACACAAGTTATTTCTGTGTAATGTGCTCCTGCACACACACAAGCAATGCACCTCTGGCCTCTGAACTTGCTAAATTGTGGATTAAAATTTAATCCACAATTAATTACAATGCTGACATTATGAATTATGAATTATAAAGGCAATACACGACCACAATGTCATAATAATACATAAAGCGCTATGGCTTTGAGCGTTCTCTAATGGAGGGGTCGCTTTCCATACATTTTTCCCAATTCACTCCATCGAATGTTGTTGTACGCACACTATTAACAGTGCCAGAGTCTAAGCAGTGAGGAGCAACTCCTCTGCCATCTGGGTTCGAACGTGGTGTGTAGAAGCTCTGCACTCCACACACACTGCAGAATGTGTGCTTGGCATGATGGGTGTTGAAGGTATAGGTAGCTATTTTTTCTTCACCCTGCAATGAAACATTGAATCAGCAGTGATCACAGTACCCATGCATATAATAAAGGAGAGAGAGTATCGAACCGAAGCAATACCTTGCATCAAATGTATTCGGAAAGTAACGCGACTTTCTCCTTGGTAACTGACCAATTCGAGCGCCTGGAGCCACCACTTTTCCTCGAGGCAGCAATAGTGTTATTGCCAAATTGTCATTAATTGATCACCCGTTTCAGACAGGAAGTCACATTACTTTCCTAATACACATTCTGAATATAATTATTATGATTATCTAATGCAAAGCAAGGCTTCATTCGATACTGTCTTTCATTCGATACTCTCTTTCATTCGATACTCTCTCTGATAATAATTATATACTAGGCCTAAATACTTACCTTCAGTAGTGTAAAATCTTTTAATGGAACAATGAAATGTGTGTTTTGCTTTTTTACGCAGATGCTGCAGCTGAAACATATATAAAGTGTATAGGTATTGAAATGTAAATATGCTAACTTGCAAATGATAGCATCCAGTATTTCTGGAGCCCACACCTCAAATCTAACTGCTCCACAATGACAGCCTCCAGTGTGCTTTACCTTGTGATCCATAGCCTGGGAAAAAGGAAAAACACATCATAGTAGTGTGATATGATTCTGTACATACCTAGTACGTACCTGTACCTCTGCTATCTATGCTACTACTGTCTAGTCTAGGCAGTGTACATGCACCGAGACCTGCACTAAGCTGAGCTCTAAGCTGGGATTTTATGTGACGACCAAAACCAGACTAGAGGGAACCCTGCAGGCGTGACCCTCTGGGCGTGGCCTCCAGTCAACCATTATGCCAAACCTGTTTTATTATTGAAGACTTATCCCAGGCCCGGCCATGAGCAACGCCATAGTGCAAACAACCTCTCATGGTAGCAATGGGCTACTGTTTGCTGGTTGGAACCAGGACCAAGGTGAGATTGCTACACAGGCTAGCTAGCTAGCTCATGCTCATGTAGAGCTACATGTACGTGGCTACTATACTGGATGTGAATTCATAAATGCTGTGCAATCAGGATGCTTTGCTTGTGGCATGGAGAATGGATTCAGGATATACAACTGTGACCCACTGAAGGAAAAAGAGAGACAAGGTAAGACAACTGTAGGTACTAGGTTTGCAACACCTTGCAATTGTCTATTTTATTTCTTCAACAGATTTTGAAGACGGTGGACTAGGTTATGTGGAGATGTTGTTTCGATGTAATTATCTGGCGCTAGTTGGAGGTGGACCTCGTCCAAAGTATCCCACAAATAAAGGTATGCAGCCAGTCAACCATTCTGTAACATACTGCCTGTAAATGTTTTCTCAGTTGTGATTTGGGACGATCTTAAAAAAGAACATGTTGCTATTCTTGAGTTTCCAAGTCCTGTAAAGGCTGTCAAATTACGCAGAGACAAGTAAGTGAAATTATGAAATATGTGTTGTGTTATAATAGTATTAAACTTAGTACTCAGTCACATAGTAATGTTGTGACTACAAGTTGGCCCATGAGAAGTTTCCCTTGACCAGTTGAATTTTTGTGGTAAATAATAAATTATTATGTTCCGCCCCTTAGTTCACTTTTCTACACACACACACACACACAGAATTGTTGTGGTGCTGGATAATAGAATAAGTATATTCAACTTCACAAGAAATCCACAAGAGCTGCATCAGATTGACACTGCCCCTAATCCCAGAGGTAAGTGATTCAACTATAGAACGTACTCCTCACTCACTAATAAGCAAGGGGTTTTAGTTTGCAGCAAAGCGCTGTACCTCAAACTGCTTTACTGGAAACGTGTGTAGTTGGCTGGTATTGAAATTACATGTAACTTGGCAGATTTTTTTAGTGCCGTTTGGCATGCTGTAGCTGATTCTATAGTCTTATAAAATCCCTCCCCCTCCTTCTCCAAAATAATTATGTGCCTCCACCCCTTTAGTATTCAAGCTTCTCTATTTAGTACGCTACTACTACTTTTAATAGCCTTTACATATGATCTGGTATCTCCTCTCCCTCTGCAGGTCTGTGTGTCCTCTGTCCCAACTCAAACAACTCCCTGCTGGCATATCCCGGGCTTGAGACTGGCCACGTCAATCTAGTGGACCTGGGTGACATGCATAGACAACCAGTGGACATAACCGCCCATGAAGCTTCACTCAGTTGTATTGCTCTCAACTTGCAAGGCACTCGATTGGCTACAGCATCTGAGAAGGTAGCTCCCTGGGCATAATAATCAAGCTTACCTTTTAGCGCGTGCTTTAGATGAGGTACCCTTGGGTACACATTAAAGTCTGTACTTTGGTGTTGTTGCTGTATTGGAATGCTGTTATCTAAAGGTGCATCACTTGAGGAGATGAATTAATTATACTGAAACTTTGTTGAAACATGCCGTTACTGAAGCTTTGGTACCTCTGTGGAGTTTCTCTTCTAACCATGCTATGAATAGTTTATGACAGTGTCTATTATTGACAAACCCACAAATTAGTATAACTGCTTCTTCAGCAAATCCATTGTATTTTATAGGGCACTCTGATCAGAGTGTACGACACTACCACTCATGACCAAATACTGGAGCTGAGGAGAGGAGCTGCTCATGCCAACATTTATTGGTGAGTTTGATCGCACTTGTTGTTAGTCTACTGCACTATTTGTAGAAAACTACAAAATATAGATCATCTTAGCTATCCTGTACGTACCTCTAATCTGTCATGTACATGTACATGTATGTAAATAGTTTCATTGGAGAGCCCAAGTCACACGTGAGAAGAAGTATTGTACCTGTAATAATTATTAAACAGTTGCTGATTGCTTTGTACAGCATCAACTTCAACCAGGACTCTTCCCTGTTGTGTGTTTCCAGTGATCACGGAACAATACACATCTTTGCTTCAGAGGATCCAGCCAAGAATAAGCAATCCAGGTAATGACTGCTCTGGTGTTAGCTACCATGACTAAAATATGTATGCCCCTCTTGAATACATGCTTCATGATTAAACTCTGGAGAAATTTAAAGATTGACTCGTAAGTTTTTTTGTGGCTTTGCATGTATCTGCACTCAATTTTACAGATTGTGTCCGTTGTGTAGAGAGAGGTTGCCCTTCATTTTTCAAACACTGTACTCTGTTAGTTGTTGAGTTGTTGTTTTTCTTTTTGCATAGTTTTGCTAAGGCCCGAGGCATTCTTCCCAAGTACTTTAGTTCCAGATGGAGTTTTACCAAACTCACAGTCCCTGGATCCATGAAATGCACCTGTGCCTTTGGCAGTGATAAAAAGTCTGTTATTGGTGAGTCCATAATAATTCAAGCAAGCAACCACATGCAAATTGACCCTTTGTAGCTATCTGTGCTGATGGAAGTTATTACAAGTACTCATTCAACAGCAAAGGAGAGTCGCGTAGAGATAGCTACTCTAGATTTCTCCAAATGACTGATGACTAGTTACATTTCTGATTGAACTGTTTTTTAATTACCTTTTTATTTCATGCAGTGTGTATTTAGACTGTTTGCAAGATTCTAATTTTGATGAACACTCAGATTATTATTATGATTAAACTGAGGTCATGCAACATGACGTGTATAAGATAAAATACGGGGATAATTGGAGGGAACAAAGAACAAACATCACACCGCTTTTATTCATTGAAGTGTCATGTGATGAATGCTTAGTGAACTGATTGGTTGAAAAACACGAGCATGCGCATAAACACAACTTCCATGAGTGTAGCTAGCAACAATTTTCTCGATGTAAATAGATAGAAAAGGTGAGCTTGCTGTACTCTCTTACTTGGTATCACGTACTTACAACACTTTATTGTTTCTCTGCAACTTAACATATAGGAAGTGAGCAGACAATTCATTGAAAGAATCCTGGACATCATCAAATAGATTGGATTTCCATTGAAGTGGGTGGAGTGCAACTGTTTCCATATGATTTTGTACCTAAAGAATCTAGCCAGCTTACCATCAATGATCTCCCACCATAATATTAGTATCTACTGTCACGATTTTGTACATAACTGCAATGTAACTGTGGTAGGAATGCTATAAGTATAATTAAGTTAAGTAATCACTTCATAAAATAGTAGTAAATATTAATTATGCATGTCTTTGCTAGCCTAGGGCAAATCAATCTGTAGGCAACATTGCGCCGGGCCTTGTCTATAACTATTTTCTTTTGGCAGTGTATTTACTTATGTGTGCAAAATGATTAGCAATCGAATAATTATGTAATGAACGTTTGTGGATTCGTTTGTGGATTCAACTATAATGTTAAGCAGTTTGTTTGTATGTGCACATCACTACTTTCACTGATACTTTCATTAAACAGTATGCAAGTACATGTATGTTGTTTTTCACCTACAGGTTTAACTTACCTTCTGTAGGGATAAATGGATGTCGTAGCCATGTCATGTCTGTAGTGAAATGGCCAGTTGTGTTGAACTTATAAAACTGCCCGTGTACAGTATTGGAAACGAAGTGAACCCGATTAACTCTCATACTATAGAATTCATTGGTAATTGTACAGAGAGTGTTGCTGTGTTTGCGAACGTCCAAGTGAATAGTAGTCAAGTTGTCAAAGATTCTACTGACTTTTTAATGGCCAGCAGAAAAAACGGAGTGATTAAGCGGCACCATAACCGGGCCATTGATTTAGCTCTGAAATATCGTAGAAGGCGTTCTACTATCGAAGACAAGCGAAAACTGAATGGTGAAGTAGTGCCTATACAAAAGGTGCAACAAAACATTTGTAGAGTCGAAACAATACCAGGCACTAGTCTTAAAATATGCAGCTGTGGTACAGTTTCAGAAACTGCAAAATCGAAAAAGTGCCAAAACTGCCACAAGTTCTTTTACGATCATTGGGCGCAGCGTTGTCGAATACCTCCGTGCCCGAAGTGTCACTTCTGTCGTAAAGCAAAAAGTCGTGAGAAGCCTCCATATAAGTGTGACCGCTGTGGATTTGAAATCAATGCTGAACTGGTAGTATCAGAGCAGCCCTCCCAATTCAACGAACCTGATACTGAAGAGAATATCCATCCTGACAATCTCAGCTCCCCGAAGCCTGAGCTCTTACCCACTGTGCTCAATATTCTCAAGATTTGTGGCAATAAATCTTTTGAAGAAACTGAGGAAAAGAGTGACTCTCTTGACCCTGTTGAGGATTGTGCTACATGTAGCTCATCATTGATTGAACCGAACACTGAATTAATTGAAGAAACAATTGAGGAATCCAATGATTTTACCATACCTTTTTCGTTACGTCTTAGTGAAGGGGAAGAAAACTTGTTGTGCGAAGACGCTGCTGAACCCTCAACACCACCCATGAATTCAACTGCTGGTAGTTTTTTTGAAGATGATTTTATCACAACTCAATCATCAATGTCGATCTCACCTGTGACAGTGCCTACTTGCATCAGTCAAACACCTTCCAACCAAGCCGTGGCGCTGAATTTGCCCCCTTTGCCACTCTCACCTTCTTCGAGCTCTGGAATGGTCTCTCCTTGCTTTTCATCAGCCTCTACTGTCTTTTTGGATCATGGACAACTAGGCACTGATAAAACGTCTTCTAGTTATGATTCCAAACTCTCTTCAAATTCTAAAGCCTCATCTGATATCACGCAAATTGCAATAGCTGCTAATTCATCTAATGGTCCCTCTTTGCTTGTCCCGAGCTCTGTTACTACTGAAGTGAGTACTGCACAAGAAACTGTGCCACTACCAGTCACTGTCAAGAATTGGTCAAATACACAACATCTCGATTTGCTACTTTCACAGAATGAACAACTTATGGACTTTCAGAATGAAGGCACTCCATCTTTATGTAATGGAGACCTTCGGTCTGTACAAGGTATGGACACTCTGCATTTATTGGATGAAGGAAGGCCTATAACGAATGAATACCATCCTTGTGTATTGGATGGAGATGAATCATTTGCTCTGAGTAAAGATGAAATTCCTCTGCCAATTAAGGACTCTTTGCTGAATGAATGCTCTGTACTGAAAGCAAATCAAGACCCTGTAAAAGGTACAAATGAAGATGAAGAAATAACAAATGAGAGCACTATACTGAATGAAGAACATCAAAACTCTATCGCATATAACGAGACTGCACCAAGTAAGAACCTTGTACCAATTGAAGATTCCGAAAGGAATCAAGACGCCTTACCAATCTTATCGAGCGAAGAACCGGTTAAAATATCGTTAAGTCAAAATCCTTGCGATGACTCTCCTTTGCCACCGTCCAGTGAAGACTGCTTGGAAGAACAAAAGAATGATCTTTCACTACCTTCACCAAGTGTAATTACTTCTGCCATAAGCTCTACGTACCCACCCACTCAGAATCTCTCCCCTTCCCCAATATCTAGTGAGGACTCGCAAAGTTTCACTTGTAAGGACGAAAAATTCTTGTTGCCCACTGTTGAAGTTGAGTCAACTGTCTCCACTTCGATGCCTCATATGTCCACCGGGATTAAATGTACTCCTCCCAACCCAGTGCCAACGATTAAAAGTGTGTATGTGCCTTCACTTCACAAAATCAGGGAACTAGTAGGACTGACTTTGAAGCGAACACCCATAGAACAGTACCAACAAATACAGCGAAAGATCCTAGCTAATCAAATCCAAGCTCAGATTGAAATACAACGCAGCATTCTGAAAAGTCAAACTGGTTCAGATAATTCGGAACCCACTAGTATTTTGGGGAAAAACACGTCAACTTTGGAAGACGGAAAACCAGCTGCTAAGAGGCGTAAGAATGTTTTCTCTGACATTGTTGCTGATGTGATTCAAAGCATTAAGGAACTTAACAAATCTAAAGCGAACGAACCTAGCATTATTCAACCTGCACCGAGTTCGTTCTCACCAAGTGTTAGCACAGCAATAACAACGCCAATCAATAGCAAAACTGTGGATTCCCTTACGCAAAGTTCGTCTTTTGCTAAGTTATCATTGTATTCCCCATTGATCCAAGGTCCTATAGCTGCTGAAGGTTCATCACGAGATGGGGTTCCGTCTGAAATCAAAGACAACATTCCTTTAAGACTTTCGAATTCATTCAGAAAGATTGAAACAACTGGTAACGATAAAATTCGAGTATCACTCCTTAAAGATAATACATCGTCAGCGCAAATTGATGGTTTGTCATCGAACAATGATCAAGTTATTTTACCTTCACCAAACTTTTGCGTTGTAAATGCTAAAATTTCGCGTAAATCTGAGCCTAGTACAATACCGCTAGCTGGTGACTTGAATACTAGAGAAGTTGAGAATGTTACTAGAGAAGTCGATCATGTTACTAGAGAAGTCGATCATGTTACTAGAGAAGTCGATCCTATTGCTGGTAATTACGTACCTTCATTGACTTCTATAAAAGAGGAACCGACTGATCATGTAACTCAAGACTTAAATGCTGAACAGGCTATGATTAATGACCCTCTAGTAGATGTACCCACGATAACTGCCACTAATCCAATACTCCCTGAAAACAACTTCACGGCACATGTACCTCCGCTATTGAAACTACCACTAATCGATTCCAGCACTCTTAACACACATCCTGATGATAGCTGTAATGATGCTATTCTTCAGAATACGATTCCTGCTCTGCCTGTTGTCCCATCAGAGCTTGCTCTGCCTCTCCAGGACGCTGTTACTGGCCAATCCTCTGCATGCATTCTTTCTCTACATAAGCAGCCATCCTCCTCAGCTAACATTCTGCCTGACGTACCAGGAAACCCCAGCCAAGTGAGGCTGCAAGTCAGCAACAGCATTCTCAGCTCTCTTAAAAATGAAGGACTTAATTTATCCACTACTAGTAACTATCGGTCAATTCGACCCAGGCCTACTGCCTCCATTGGTGGGGTTCTAGTACAAAGTCTAGAGTCTAGAAGCCCGGATCAACCCCCCGTGTCTAAAGTAGGTGGTGTTTTTGTATCTGTTCTCAGCTCCTTTGCTCCACCTGTCAAAAGTCAAGACTCAACAATTGGTGATTAAGCAACTAATTAAGTATAAATTATTTCAACTGTTGTATTTTGCTGTAGGTGACATGAGCTCTAAGTCTCCCACTCGTGCTCCAGCTGAGTCTAACCGTCAAAATAAGAAATCTAGTAAAACTGGGAACAAAGGTAAATATCCTATGAGTACGCACAGTTGCATTACACGTCGTCTGTACATGTACTTGTTAGTGTGTCTTTAGAAAGTCACATTGGTTACAGCATACTACATGTACGTAACATACTGTATCCTTTTGTTCCACTGAGCATGTCTTGGTGTGCTGTTTGGTTAGTATATTCACAGTGTCTAGTTTGGTGTCTTCTATTTTAATGTTTTATCCAGGTAGAGGTGGTAAGAAGAGTGGTGATGGTCGCCGTAAAAAAGAGGGCGGTGCTTCGCGTGGAGGTGGTGATGATTGTGAGGGTGGGGAGGGGGCAGGCGATGACAAGCAACCAAAGAGAAAGAGAAAGCAAACAAATTCCATATCAGGTTTGATAAAAACATGACTGTGTGTATAGGAAACAAGATTGTGGGGTTGAGATAATTTGCTTCTTGGGTAAAGGCGTTATGGTTGCTCAGTCAACTTTTTCATTTAGACAAGAAGAGAAAGCCGAGGATGAAACTATACTCTGTGAAGCTTAAAGGTCGGTTCTGTTTTCAAACACTGTAGTTTTAGAGTGATGTTCAAATAAATTTTACACTGTAAATGTAGGTGATTTTATAAGCGCTTGTACACTTCTAGACACCCCACTCCCCCTCACACACACATACAGACGGGTTCCTCCACCATGTCACGTGGGGTGAGCAAAGGGTGGTATTCATGGTTCCTTTGCTGGACGGCCAAATAAAAGTGAGTATATAGAGGCTAACAAACCTGCATTGTGCTGTATGGTATGCAAATGTGCATGTGTGTCAAACCCTTATGAATAAATTGTAATAGCTATGTATCTGTATTGAAATTTTGATGATTGTATTCACGAATCCTGATACAATACATGTACGTGTGTGTATGCAGTTTATGACGTATATACATGTACTTTTAGTTATTCTCTTGTTTCTGTTCAGTCGACTGTTCTTGAGGAGGAGAGTCCTAACAGCTCCACCAAGGCGGCCGAGCCTCCTCCCAAGGTGATTAAGAGCACCCCCCAGCCTGGCGCTGAACGCAAAACTCGTAGGAAAGCCAAACTCGAACCAATGATCGAACCAGAAATTGAGGAGGGTGAGAGCCTACTTGCACTGTATCTTGTATACTTTTTTGTACAATGTTAGCAAGCTATTATATAGGTTAGTTTTGGAGGATGCACAAGTTATTCCTAGGTGCACCCATGCTTTTTATTTGCTATGTACATGTATACAGCTGTACATGTACGTGTATACAAGACAGTGTTAAAACCTCTATTCTGTGATAATAATAATTATATAACGATCTTACACTAAGTATCTGGGCAGCAATGTATTGTAATCAACCGCAGAACTGGACCCATTGTTGGAGTCTCCATCAACGTCTTCTGCTCACATAGTTACACCCTGCTTGTCAATCTACGAGCTACGACACAAGCTTTTCAAAGACCTCCCTGCCAACACCATCTACGCCTACACCTATCGACACCAAATTAAGACTGTCAAGCCCCCTATGCACTGGGTGAGTGTGTGTGCGTGTATGTCGAAGGATTCGTTACTCAGTTTTCTCTTACTGGTGTACTGCTACAGTAGCGGTAAAAAAAAAGTACTCGCTCCGTTTACGTAGTACGTCCGTAGTACGCTAGTACGTTGCAAAATAAGCGCTAAAAGTACGCTCAAGATACGCTACGTACCGTTGCGTTTTTTTTCTAATCAACCGTTGTTAAATTTTACCTTCGGCCACACCCATGCAGCTCTGCACGCAGCTAGCTCGCTAGAACTTTTGCAGCAGTTACATGTAGCTGTTAGATTTATAGCTAGCTAGCTAGCACTTTCTAACCTTGTAGAACAGAGATAGGACTCTATAGAGACTGCAGACATCCTTTTTGATGAGAAGGTTAAAGAACTTGTGAATGGTGCGTTTTATATCTTTGTTGTAATAGATCTAGAGCTAGACATACAGCTAGACATAGCCATAGCATAGCTAAGTAACTAGTATAGCTACAATACTCGAGATGACTAGGATTGTCTCTTTGTTCGTTTTCTAAAACTTTTCTGCAAAATGTACTTGCAACGTGCAACAGTAATTATCAACGGTGCGGTAAATTCAACGCTTTTGATACGTTGTCAAACGGAACGTACTACGGACGTACTACGTAAACGGAACGGGTACTTTTTTTGACCGCTACTGTACATGTACACTGTTTTGCGAATAGCAAAATTAGGTGGGCATGCCTTATGCTTTACGCCATTGAAGACCAGGCAAACATTATGGGCTATTCAAAAATGCTGTAAGAAAAGTGTGTTTTTGTCTTTGATGCCAACTGTTATACTTATAAGTACAATGTAGACTCCTTGTGCCTATGTACATGTACAGTGTATAGTTATTAAAAGTTCCTCCCACCTCACAGCACCAGGTGCTCAGACGAATGGGTGGTGTGGCGACAAACACTCATACTTGCAGAATACTCGAGTACAAGTATGTACAACGCATAGTGGAACACTACGGCACAGACTCCCCTATCCCAGACTGTCTGGAGGACCTCTGTAGGAACAAGTTTCCAAAGGGTAGACGAGGTGAGGAGTAACTTGATTTTTCAAGTACGTGTGCTTTTTCAAGTGCATGTATGTACATGTACCCTTGCCATGGGTAACTGCGCTACATTTAATGTGAGAGATTACAGCCTGTGAATGTCTAAACAAGTGTTGTACATGTATGTCCTACATGTAGCTAGGGCACATTATAATATGATCTTCTTGTCTACATGCAGTAATTGATCTCAGCGATGTTGACCCCAATGATCTCTTGGAAGGAGAGCACTTAGAAGCAATTCCTTTGTGTACAACTGGTTCTCCAAAGAAGAAGAAATCCCCTAAAGATTCTCCCCTGGACAACGTTGATGACTCTGTCGATGACTCAAAGTCATGTGAACAGTCACCTGATCGGTCACATGACGAAGCACATAAATCACAAGATTATCATGTATTTCAAGACCAACAAGATTTCCCTCAAACCAAACTGGGCACCCCTCCTCGATTCAGGTGTCAGTCAGTATGTACAGAAAGCCTACGAAAGCCATCATTTTCTTGCCCTTATTATGCCTCGGTGCGCATGCGCAAGCGAGGTATACGGTAGTGTGTTTGTGTGTCTGTGTGTGTAGACTGCTACAGCTGCTCAAGGATGAATCAAGTGCAAGTAAGAGTTTCTATAGGCTTCTAGTCATGTTTACTTGGATTTTAATTCGTGGATTTGCAAAATAATGCTTCGTTCTCGAGTTATGCCTAGTTTTGCTTACTTGGAATGCCATTGCAGCCTTTTCAGAAGAGCACGTAGCCAAACTTGTTTACCGAGTGTTACTACTCTACTTAGTAGTTAGCTCTGCACTAGAACGCTAGCTATTGGTAGCTGCAAGAGTGAGGAAGAGAGCTGCAAGGCTCTGCTGATGGCAGCCATTAATTTTAGACTTTAACTTTTGGCATTGATCGTTTTTAACAACAATCATGGTCGATTATTACCCACTCTTTGAGTTTGCATGCAGCAAAATTATTATTGCAAAAATGTTCATCAGCTATTAGTAGCTTTATGTTATGTAGCTTTGGCATCTCCACCGAGGCATCAGCACCTGCGGTGCTTTCATTATTATACTGAAGCTAGTTCGTGTACAAACTGCTTAGAGAGTTGACAGTACTTTTTTTAACTATACAGTTTATATATATAGCTATAGCTACTACATGTAAATGTATTGCATCCTCCACGCTGCAGCATTGACGGAAAAGGCCAGAAGCAGAAGTACTGTCCACAGTGTGGAACACAGCTTCTCAAGAAGTCCAAAAAGTGTTACAGTTGTGGGAAGAGATTTGGTCTTTACTCATTTGGTCGGAGGCTCTGCCCTTCTTGTGGACATTGCAACCTCGCCAAAATGACCGATTGTCATGAGTGTGGTCACAACTTGGCCGACGCCCCCACTGCTATTCCTGATGGTCAGTACTACAAGTTACATACATACATGTATGTATCTGATCGTACAATGCATGTGTATATTTGGCGCTAAATATTAACGTTCGGTTGCAGTGCATCATTGCAGATGTTACAATGTACGTAGCTTGCATATACGACTAGATTTACTCTTATGAGTAAGATTTTTGTTGCGACCTAATCCCGTCAACACTCTGCAGTGAGTGAGACTATTTTACCCCCGGTTCGATCACGCAAAAGACTAAGAGATGGTTACTATGGCTACGAGGGTGGATCAGCACCAAAGATTAAAAAAGAGCATGTGAGTTCATTAACAGCTAATACTTAGTCAAACGGTATACGGATGGAGTGTTTCATGTTCTCATCAGTATTACAGTTGTAACAATTATGTGCACTTGAAATAGGCTTTCGGAAGGTTTACTGTGACGGTTTTAGGAAACGTTGCTGGCTATTCAGGTTTATGCCTAATGTAATTTTACTGAGGATTGCCTTACCTGCAGCAATTCAGTGTGTCCTCCTCTGCCCCTTCTTCCCGTCTCCCCTCCACTGCCGATATCGAGTCCCTCGATGACCTCCCAGGAGAAATGAGCGGAGCAAACAATCCTGTCAACAAATCAGATGACCCCACTACTCCTACCAGAAATGCCACATCCAAGTCGTTCAAGTTCTCTGGGTATAAATATGGGCGTATTCCGTGGGGAGAAGCAGACGTGACTTGTTTGGTAGATGAGTCGGGGACACCTAGGTTTTGTCTCCCCGAGCTCTGCGGCAAGGTGTGAAAGGATATGTGTATAGCAATATTGTGAATGTGTGTGTGTACAGGCCGGCAACTGTGGTTTCATGTGCTCATTGTGTATAAGATTCAAACTACATGCACGTATACATTATTAGCTCATCTACCCACCTCTCATGCACAGGTGTTACGAAATCACTCCAAGTCTGATGTGTTTGAGATAGTAAAAGACCTCAACCTCCCTCTGACTCAGGGTGACTCAACACTCCTCAAGAGACTACAGGCTCTTGGACTGCACTCAAACAGGTGTCTATAGACTAGTCTATTCAGTACTGTAGAGCAAGGTGGTTGTCAGAAAACGTGTCGTAGCATATTTAATGTTGTACTTGCTTGACAAGCTTGGTATAGCTCTGTTCACAAAACTGCTCTACGGTAGTAACTTTTTTGTGGGATGCTTTCAGTTCTTGAATTTGAGAGAGCTACGTGCATATACGTATATTCTCTGCAGGTCTCCCGTATGTCGTCTTATTGGCCCAGATGAAGTATGGACGTTATTGGATGCCCTACAGGAGCAGGTACCTGCTGAGGTCCACCAACACTTGGAGACAATCACCCTCTCATCCACACCACTCCTGGTATGTTGTATAGCTGTGAATTTGTTGGTCACCAGTGTTGTCTCCCCTAGTCCCCTGGAGCTCCGACCCACAGCCCTGCTCTTTTTCCGGCCAAGACATCAATACCTGAAGATGACGAGCATGGTTAGCCAAGTGTGTGTGCGTGTGCGGACTGGGAACTACTAATAATACTTGATGTACTCAATGCTGTACGTCAGATATCTTTTCCTGCTCACAGGTTTTCAGTCCACATTGCATGAAGTTGATTGCAGTGATGGGCAGACAATGGCTCTCCTGCGATCGTGGCGGGGAGAGCAGTACGGCTCACTAACAGAGCTCTGGCGCAAGTACTTCCCTGAGGTGAATAGAAGCCACCTTACTACTGTTCTCAGGAGGCTCAAGGTGGATACCATCATGCCCACTGGACAACAAGCCACTCTACTCAGGAACGCCAACGTAATCTCCCTCAGGTGTGGCAAAGTGTGAATATAATTATATGAAGTGTGTTTGATGTGATGGTGTGGATTTTTAATAGACTGCTAAGTAAAAAGGTAGCATTATTTGTAGTGTAAGGGTCAAAGAGGGTATACAAGGAGGTGTGAGTGTGTGTGCGAAACATAGTTTGTATTGTGTGGAGACAGAGTGCGCGTATATATACATGGAAATTTTTAGAGAGTGCGAGGTACTAAATACAGCAATTTACAACCATGTCTTTTTAATATTGTCTCTTTCTCTCCAGAGGTGCAGCCGGCAGACTGATAGAGATAGAGGACATGCAGTTGTTGTTGGACGACCTCAGCATACCTCTTCAGATTGGCTCCTCCCCCAGCAGCAAGAAAGACAAGGTACATGTACATACACGTGCATTTATGTGTACTGGAATGGAAGAAGCTCTCTATGAAAGCAGATCCGCAAATTGTTCGTCTGTAAGCACAGCATACGGTAGCAGGTACAATGTATTCTTCGAGAGGCAAAAATAATGTTCACGGATTTTGCAAATTTCATGACATTTTCAAACACTCTAATACCTAAAAGCAAACGTAATACTGTACCTAGGATCTACACCCCGATAATGTTATACACAAATGCACAAAAATGGCCGATTTGTGAAACATTAGACACCAGTATGACGTTGACAATCATGTGCTTTTTATGGTGCAAACAAAATAATTATACCATTTCATGTTTTAATGTTTTATCGAATCACCAATCCTCCTCTTTCGCTGTAGCCCCTCACTGCTGTTGCACCTCCCACCCAGCCAACGGTCCCTCCCCTGCTAATACGTAGACAGAAGAACAACGCATCGTACGGAGTAGGTCGCACTAGTCTTGCTGCCACTGCAGCTGCTCAGGGGAAGGCCCTAGCAACCAAAGAAGGTAATTAACCCTTATAATATTTAGTGAAAGTACAATGTTAGTGGCGTTTGTAATGAAACACCGGAATGAAAAAAACAACCACCTAGTCCAATTAGAAACTGTAAAACATAAAATGCATTAGCATATTGACAAGGTTGAGAAAATACTGCTCTTTACAGTCTCTAATACTATCTACAGATCTCCAGTATGCTGAGTGCATGCGAAACTTGCTCCAAGTGGTTGAGCTGAGTGACGTCAAGCTATTGGTGGAGAAAGCACATCAGCGGGCAGCTGCCTCCACCAGCACTATCGACACTGACAACAGAGGTGAGTTAATTCACATTGTAGTTCCAATTCGCTTTCACAGTACAGTATAGGTCAAGATTTATATCCAAATGAGTTTAGACAATACTTGGTTTTTTTTTATCACTGAATTATTATAATTACGCAGCTGCTTCTTTGGAGCTGGATGATGTTCAGCAGCGTATCTCCTCTCACCGAGAGCTCTGTTCTGTTATCACCGACGAGATTGGCTTTCTCAACGTAAGTAACCATGGAATCATGTCCGAGGTGGTTCGATTATCTCACACTGAGAAGAATGTGCTGCAAGACCTCGAGAGACTGTGTAGTTCCCATCACATGGATTTGAAATTTGATGATTCTCACAATTAATTTCTAGATGGTTCCCTTATTTGTTATAGTTCAATTATTGTTATACTTATTGTACAATGTCATGTAGATACATGTATCATTTCCTGTATTATTATTATAATTACGCTTATTCTGATTGCTGTTTGCACAGTGCATGGGGGCGGGGCTGCTCAGGTGTATGACGGTAAACAGCTTCAGGTTTGTGTAGATAATACTGATACAGTACATTAATTTATATCTACAGGCTTCAGCAAAACACACACATGCTGGTAAGTTCCTCTGTAGTTATAATTATGCTAGACTACATAGATCTATTTTAATAGGCTGAACAGTCAACAGCTAGAGCAATAATTACTTATAATTATAATAGTATATTGCTATAGCTATTATTAATATAATTGTAAAGAATTTCTTGCTTTCTAGGTGCATGGTATGATGGCCCATCTCCTGCTCTTCGTGCTTCTAGTATGCAGTGTGTCCGCCACTCCACAGCAACAAACAGTAGGAGCAGCAGAGAAGCCCAACATTGTGTTTATACTGGCTGATGACATGGGACTCTGGGCGGCTGCTACCTATGGAAACTCTGAGATAATCACTCCAAACATTGACAAGTTAGCAGAGGAAGGTATCAAGTTCAACAATGCTTTCTGCAACACCCCAGTGTGCTCAGCCAGCAGAACTTCTTATTTTACAGGTATATTGGTGTACGGTGCTGGACCGCAAAATTTGAGCTTGCCATGAGCTTCTTCATGTCCAATTTAATTACTAGTCACTATAGTACTGGGTACAAAATTAACAAAACATGATGACTGTGATGAGAGGATTTTTGCTATAAAACTAAGCATTTAAGTTTTCTGAAAGTCCGTATCATCGCCGTACGTAAAGTCTTTAGATTTGAGTAATCCAGTATAATTTTTTGGACAGTTCTATAGTTGTTGACAGCCGTCTTCTGTGTAGCTAATTATATGCCATGTGACTGCCATTGATTGCATGCATGCATGTATCTATACCAAGTTTACTATAGAAGGAGGTAGCTCTGCTCAGAAAAAGTAGGACACGTGTCATAATTATCGAAGTATATGTGCATGCATGGAGAAAGTAAAAGATGTAGCTAATTATGTGCCATGTGACTGCCATTGATTGCATGCATACATGTATCTATACCAAGTTTACTATAGAAGGAGGTAGCTCTGCTCAGAAAAAGTAGGACACGTGTCATAATTATTGAAGTATATGTGCATGCATGGAGAAAGTAAAAGAATATACGGAAGCATGAAACCAAAAGTTGCTCGCATGTATCTATACTAAGTTTACTGCAGAAGGAGAATACTTAGGTAGCTCTGCTCAGAAAAAGTAGGACATGTGTCATAATTATCGAAGTATATGTGCATGCATGGAGAAAGTAAAGAATATACGGCGCATGAAACCAAAAGTTGCTCTCCTATATATAGCTAATCTAAAAGACTGCAAGAGATCATAGCACTCCACAGTAGTTGGTAGCAAGGGGAAAGCAAGGCCAACACATGTTTCTATAACCCTCAGTTTGCCGCGGTTATGACGCATGCTCACTCCTATATATTTAAACGTACCGTTACTACCGTACCGTTGAAAACTAACTGAGTGTAGCCTGTTCGTTGACAAAAAGAACGCCGGTCAAATTCTTACAGTACTCAGTACTGATGATTAACCGCACGCCCACAACCGATCATGAATGTGATATGGACAGGTTCATGTGACCCATGCATAATCATATTCATGACCAATAATTGTGCTCGTCGTGTCCTATGGTTAATTTATCGATTCAAGAAATTCCAGGAACTTGACCAGGCGTTCTTTTTGTCAGCCTGGTCTGGTCTCGAGGCTACTTTGAGTTAGTTGTGTCAATGCATAATTATGATAGATCGAAATGTCCCATTCTCAAAAAAATCATGGGCTATATATAAGTATTGTGCCGTACAGCACTTTATGATAGATACTCAACCCTACAGTATATATATAGAGAGGTCTTTACAATAACCGAAAGTAAAAATGTTTTAGTCAATCTGCGAAAAACTGAAATTTTAGTGCCTCAGAAATAAAGGTTTAATATCTACTACTGTATTAACTAGAATATTTTGGGGGTGGAAATTATCTTTGCGAATGAGCCAAATTGATTTTTGTTTGTGTATTCAGTACTTTATTTTTAGGTTTATTTATCAACCCTCGCAAACTTCGCATATGTTTAATGCTCGCAAAATATTCTAGTAATACGGTATTATAGAGCCTCTAATGGGGTAGTTACAAGCTGTAGCAGCTGATTATCATGTACTGTATGCTGCATCAAACCTAAATACTATAGTTATGATATACAATAGAGTTTGGCAACAGAACGTTCTTGCACGGTTGCGTAAAGGGACCCAATTGTGTTTACTGGTTGATCAACCGGATGTCTGATTATAACAACTGGGTGTCTGATTGATTAACCGGTTTCCGGTTTTTCGATCGAGAAGTTGAGCATGAAAAAATTAATAGTGTGCAATTTTGAGCACAATGTGATGGCCTATTGAGACTACTCTGCAGCTGGGCCCACTATTATTCTTTTAACTTGCAGGTCGTCTACCCAGTCAGACTGGAGTACATGACTGGATTAGCCGAGGGAATGGCTGTGAGGACGAAGCCATTGACTACACTGGTAAAGAGGAATCTTACACGGATATTCTCAGCTCCCATGGCTACTACTGTGCAATGAGCGGCAAATACCATCTAGGGGACCAACAATACCCCCAGCACTCATTCAAGCACTGGTTCGTACACCAGAAAGGGGGCTCGACTTACATTAATCCCCCAATGGTAAACAACTCCAAGTGTGAGAATATTAAAGGCTATGTGACCGATATAATAACCGACGATGCTATTAGCTTTATCAACGGGTACACTAAGAGCGGAATGAAGGATCCATTCTATATCTCTGTGCATTACACGTCTCCCCATTCTCCATATGTTGGGGCAGACGGCAAAGCCGATTCTATGCACCCCAAGCAATATGTAGATATGTACAACAATTCCAAGTTCATCTCCTGCCCTCAAGAGCCCATGTCCCCCTATGCTAGACATTTTTCTAAGGGGCTAACGGAACACTGCCTTGGAAACCGAGAGTGTTTAAAAGGCTACTATGCTGCTGTAACTGCCATGGATATGAACATTGGTAGAATACTAGATACTCTCCACTCTAACGGTCTAGATCAGAGCACTCTTGTTGTGTTTGCTAGTGATCACGGCTTTAATGCAGGTCACCATGGACTTTGGGGTAAGGGGAATGCAGCGTACCCCTTAAACATGTTTGATACTTCGATAAGAATTCCAATGATTTGGCGACACCTTGGAGTTATCAAACCAGCAGTTGAAAACTCTGTGGTTCAAGTTCTGGACGTAGCACCTACTCTGATCGAATATGCTGTCAATACAAGCTTTCCATCTATTCGTAATATACCAGGAGAGAGCTTTTCCGGACTACTAACAGACCCCAGTTCAAGGAACTCAAAAATGTTTAGAGTAATTTTTGGAGAGTATGGTCAGACACGTTATGCTCGTTCAAATGCTACAGATGGCATTAAGTATGTCACGAGGCTAACAGGACATGCAGAGCTGTACGACCTTGAGAATGACAAGACGGAGAAGCTCAACCTACTGAGTCCGTTTTCAGGGATTAAAGAGAAAGTAAACAGCATGGCAACGGTGTATGATAGAGCCCTGAGGGAATGGTTCTCCTTCTATGAGGACCCGTACGTTAGTGGGTGGGCCAAACCAGTCACTGGAACAGGTCAGAGGAGGGCACTCTACTACAATACGAGCGGGTGGCCCAACACACCTGAATTCGACCAGCTATAATCCCATAATTATCAGATATAATAGATATACTACCAGGAGTGCATGCATGTGTACTCCTGGTGCTACATATAGCTACACTACATGTAGTATAATATTATAGATAACATGTTTGATGGAAATTAAAGTTATAACTTACTAATACTACTATGATCCTAATACTATGATTATGAATTGATCTCAAAACTAATAATAGAAAAATTTGAAATGAAGCTCAGCAGTTTGAACGTGTAATCAGTGTAAGAGGAAAGTTTGCTGGCCATACATTATTGCTAATTCAAGTTTCTCCTTGAGACCTTTTTTACTCTCGTATTCGGGCAAAGAGATGGAGTTAAAGCATGTAGCAGCTTGAGGGAGCGAATTGGGACCTGTAAGGATGCACACACACATGCATGTGCATGGTGAATCACCACTGGTGATTGTATAGTACAACATGATATTGAGGAGGGTAGGCATAGAAAGTGAAACGCTCATCTTAGCCTTCATTCGATATAAACATGCCTGATAATAATTATGAAATCGAACAGTCACTCATGCAAGTGACAAGCATTAGCAATTCAGTAGCGAGATAACCCCATTAAAAAAAGCCTTCATGATAGTCAAGGGAATACGCTGCACTATAGTTACCAGTAAATCCCCTCTGAACTCTGAAGCTCCACTGGCCCATGTCAGCAGACGGTAGACAGGAGCAACCCGTAGTGAATTGAAGGAACTTGCACCTCTGTTCCTGTATTTAAGTTAATCCTGAAGGTCACGCACAAAGTACAACTATAGCGGCATCATGGAACACACATTACAAAAGCCCATCTCGTTTAAACGCTCCCTCTACAGACTTCGATATAATAAACGCCCGGGTATTTAATCAAGTAAATACGGTATACATACCCGAGAGAATCTCTCCAGAACATCCCACAGCCATTGGACAACGTTGTGGTTAGGGGAATACCCACTGTAGGTGGTTCTTGAGCGAATAAAATTGATGTCCACCTCTGGCTGGCCACTCAGGATGACTTCCAGTTCATGGGCGGAGAATGTGACCAATTGTTCATGAATGATCACGTGATGAAGCCCGTCCCTCATGGCCGTCAGCTGTCCATTGATGCACTCTGTGTGTGTGTGTGTGTGTGTGTGTGTGTGTGTGTGTGTAAAAATAAGATGCCGTGACAATCATAATTTTGTGAAGTGAGCTAGTATAGTGGATGCTCTCGATAATTTTTGTCCATTCCCAAGAGGCTAATAACAATACTCACTATGTAGATGCCAGTTGCAGAGTTTGTCAACAAACTCCTCCCGATTCTCCATAGTGACATTTTTGTCCTCCCCTCCCTCCTCCAGTGCCTCTGTATGCAGGGCCCCAAAATGGCTCCTCTGAGCGGTAAAAGTTACTGCCAGTTCTTGAAGAACCTCCTCACTTTCACTGTTCAGAATTGTCAAGAGACTCCTGGAAGAGAGACAATGTACATGCCTAGTACATGTATTATATACTGTATGCTTTTACTCTGTCATGCAATTTACAGCTCCCAGTGTACACGATACGTTCACAACTTTCTTGCTACCAGTGTGCTTCATAGTTTAATACAGAATTGCTAATGGGGTAAGAGGGGCTAAAACTAATTTGAAAGTGGTTTGTTAAAACCACGTTATGTAATGCAAAACTTTTCGACGACCAACTATAAACGTTACGCCATTTTTTTCTTCGAGGTCAATTACTGGAAGTAATTGATGATTCAAAATTTTAGCAGCCATAATTTTGGAGTATAAATCTGCGAAAATTGCAAAAATTAGGTGGCTCAAAATTTGTTACAAATTTGTTACTTTTCAAGTATAAATATTGCTCGCCATTTCCCCAACAACAATCCAAAGGGATTAATGTGCACTTAGTATTGTGAAAATGTTAGTGGTTTTCTCTACTGTGCATATCAGGTTGGATTAGTGAGTCTCACGTGTGGAGTGTAGGGTCCTCCAGTTTTAAGTCGTCAAGGGAACACTTCTGCTTGAGGAGGGACTTGTAGACAGAGGGTGTAAACCGCACTGGGATCTGGTGACCTGCAGGGTTTGAACAGAGCTCACATAATTCACTCACAGAGCGTAGGTAACTCCTCACCATCGCAAATAGCCCTTCCTAGTATCTTGCCAAAGAACTGGAAGAAAGTGAGATGGTGGGGGTCGATGGATGACAGTTGACAGGGCTTGTAAAAGCCATTGATATTCTGGAAGAGAGCATATTGCGGGTCCACCAGCTGCTGAGAGAGGAGTTGGAAGAACTCTCTATGTAGAAGTGTGTGTGTTGGGGCTGACTGTAAAGCATGCATGCATGCAATCGGATTTAGGATGTGGCTACTCAACTAAGATAGCTGGCAAAAGAGATCGCATGTGATAATTATACAAGTATCAGTTCCCACACCACCAGTCTAACCACCTAAAAATAAACATGTTCTTTGTAATATAATGTATGCTCTGTACGTACGATAACGTAAATCACCTTGCAACGCCTCCAGTGTCTATTCCAGGCTCCGCCCCAAACCGCACTCTCAAATGGTTTTGGAAATAGTCTGGGTGAACAACAAACACACTCATGCTGCTCTCTAGTAGGTTGTCTCTGTGTACGGTAAAGGTGGGGGTCTTGGTACTACCGTACAGCCGAGTAAGATAGAGCTGCAGCTTGCAAACTCGGCTGCTTAGACTTTCTTGGACTACTTTGAGTACAGTGTACTCTATTGGACAGAAGGGAAGCTGCTCATTACAGAAGGAAATTTTAAATTGAAGCGAGCCTTTTTCATTGGCAAAGACATCGAAGCAAAACACATTTTCTGGTTGAGATTCTCGTTGGGGTAGAGGACTACATTCAGCGTAGAAACTCTCCATCATTACTTCTCCTTTTATGCGTAGTTGCCATCCTTTGAAGGGGCAGGGGTTGAAATATTGATCATACATTGCAATCATACATGGGACACGCTCTGATACTGAAAGTTCGTATGTATTACTCTGAAGAAGTTGAAAGTTGTCGGGATAAGGGTTCCCACTATTTACCTTGACAGAACTAAACACCTTGTTATTAATGCACAAGTTATACAGTCCTTGTATGGTGACTCTTGCTTTTATCATGTAAGTGCCGTCATTATTGTCTTGTACATGACACGCAATGTTTGTTGGATTTTCAACCAAATGTTGGTGGCTCAGAGGATATTGCTGGTCAGGGTGGGAGGTATTTGCAACAGGTCTGATTTCAGCACTCGTAATGGCACCACCTGAGTTGTGAGTATTTCCGTAGTCGTCTCGAGCCGTGATTTTGAGTGATATATCATCACCTGCTCGGAAGGCTGTGTGTGTGTGTGTGTGTGTGTGTGTGTGTGTGTGTGTGTGTGAGATTCATGCATGAAGCAACACTCAACAAATACCTGCACTGTACATTACCTGCACTGTACACATTACCAGTACGTAATTATGCAGTACAAACATTTGGGGACTCATAAACATCGAGAGGGAGGCAGGTCAGATAGAACGTGTTTTATTACAGCAATAATAATTATGTTAGCAGGTGCATGGCTAAGCCACATTTGAGGGGATTTACAATGACATATACTGTAGTAAATGTACTATATACACTTCATAACAGCTAATCTCACGACTTACAGCATATGTTACCAAGCACTTCCTTGTCATTATTAGTCACTGTGCTTGTTGCTGTACACAATGGACCAGGAACAATATAACAGGTGGTGGGGTCAGCGGACACATGATCTATCCATTGAGTTGTCAGGACAGTGTGGCATAATGCACAAGCAACGTACACTTTGAGCACACAAGCGTTTCTCATTTTTAAAACGACCACGGACCTCCCATTGGAAAGCCTAACGCACGACATCCTGAGAGAATGTCTTATCTTCTGTTCGATTGTCTTACCCATCTTAGAGTCAAGACAGGCCAAGACCATGACATTTTTGTCCTCTTTAAGTAGCCATTGCGAGAGACCACCATGTTTAAGAGCCATGCTAATGTAGTGCATTTGAGACTCATCATTGGATGACGTCTGGTGACCAGTTTTTGTGTGTTGGCGTCGTAGTTTTTTGACACAACCAGTAGCTGCTTCAACTTCCATGTTTCTTTTGCTTACCTCCAGGAGCGGCTGTACAGCCTTAAGACACATGGGCACAATAGAGGGTTTGTTGGGAACCTTGATAGATGGAAACACATTCCTCTGACAACAATGGCTTGAGTGGGAAGCAACAAAAACTAGTGGTTGTCCTGCAATTGTCTGACGATACCCAGGCATGGGATAAGAGCAGCTGTATGCTTTGAACGGGGAACCTTCAATTGGATTATTGTTCAATCTGATTGAAATATCATGGATACCTTGGCTTCGTGGTGTCCACTGAATTTTAAAGATTCCTTCAGGCTTCAAATTAATAAGAAGATCCTTCGAAGCTGTTTTAAAGTGGGGATCTGTGGACGAGCTAGCAGTTATTAGCTTAGAGTTACTGTCTTTTATCGTCATGTTCAAGATACATTGGATGGTGGGGGAGGAGGTGAGAGGTCTACCATTGTAGCTAACAAGTTGCACTCTGATTGTATTGCACATGCCTTCACTTGGAAACTGGAACCCAGGACTCTTCGAAATATCAATATGACATCTGAATGGAGCTGGTACGTTGGGTGGTGGAAATTCGATAGTGTTTTGTTGAGTTTTTGTTTTTGAAGCAGCTGATATTACAGATTGAAATACAACAATCATATTGTCACTCAGAGCCCTTGTTTGCAGGTCTGTAGCAGAGAGTTTGAGAATTGAGTATCCTCCTTTAGTAGTAAAACCGGTGGCTTCTCTTTCAGTTAAAATACCTTTGAGCCCACCGTTGAATATAGCTCTGGCTAGTCTGGGCTTCAAGGTTAGCACCTGCATTAACTTTGAAAACGAGTTGACGAAGGTGGTCATTTTGACGAAGTTCTTGATTTGTGGAAGAGAGATTTTACTGAGGTCTTGAAGCGTATGTACTGTTAAAGTATCTTCGCTGTCTTGTACTCCAAGTGATACAAACCCTTCATCCAGTCTTCCCATCTTCAAAGAATGAGTCAGATTAGGTAAAATTTTATTAGATACAAATTCTTTGACAAGACATACACACGCCTCTCTTTCTGTATCAAGCAAACACTCCACCAGTCCTTCAAATAACAACTCATAGAAAGAGTTTGGGTTCACAGGATCATCTTCTTCATACTTGTCGATAACAGAGATACTAATCTTCAAGGTCCTGTCTTGTCTGACAACTGACACACAAGATAAGTTGTATCTGTCGGAAGAAACGAGGTGCACTTCTAGTCTGTTCAAAAACGGGGACGTTCCACTGAAACATTGAAGTTTTTTATATTGCTTTCCAGGGTGTAAGCTCGCATACAGTACATGGGGACTTTGCACTAAACTCAAAACGTTGACGCAGTCGTCCAAAGCTTGAGTGATAGCAGAGCCATGGTCAGCAATTGTGAAGTCATAATCACAAGAGACAGTAACTTTTAAACTGTTCGAAATAACCTTTTTGAGTTGCCTTTTGAAAAATTGACACAAGTCTGTCACGTCCTTTGGTGATCCACTATATATACTGACAGCAGAACTATCAAAGGAAGACTGAATATCACTATTGTCAATTTTGTCCATAGAGGGGAACAAAATAGCCCCATCGCTAGGCTTGTAAGAGAGTGTAAGCGTACCCTGATCTCCATAGACCTTGAATGAAGGAACGGCTGGCCACACTTGAGCGGTCACTATTAGATTAGAAATTTGCTCAAGGTCTGAGAGGAGCGACAATTGCTCATATTCTCGGTTACTGCCAGTATGACCGCATATCTGACCTAGAACTGTAGGAGAGAAGACTACAGCCTCAACCAACACAGGTGTGTAGCGGTGCTTGTCCTGACAATCAGGCAGAGGAGTGGACAGAAAACACTCGGAGAAAGAATCCCAGTCCACAGTCAATAACACTTCTCTTGATCGGGTCCCATCTTTTGCTGAAAGTTGAAGAAGCCACGGATTGGATGGAGCGTAGCTAGTGTTACCAAGTTGTTTGACAATGAGTAGGCTTTCGGACGGTGTCCAGTTGTGAGCAAGCCATGATGCAGCCAATGATAGATTCCCTTCACATTCACACATAGACTTGTAGAACTTTTCCAAAAGATTATAATAACTGACGTGTGAAAAAATGAGCTTCGATAGCTCAGGGACACACTTGGCAACCGGATTAATTTCAACGTCTATGGATTCGTATGTTAGACCAGTCTCAAGACTAAGATGGACAGCTGTGTTGTAGTTGCCCGAGGCGATTGCTAGTAAAAGTCCTTCCTCTAGTGCACCCCTCACAGAAAGAGCTGATCTGACTGTTTCCTTGACAGCCCGTTGTTCAAGTAGCTGACAAACAACTTTGTATCTGTTCAAACAGCAAGAAGTATGAAAAATGTTCAAAACTTCTTGACTGGTGGCGAAATCACGATACTTGATGAATAACAACACTTGCTCATCGTTGGAACATTGTTTGGTTAGATCAGTTGTGAAATCTAACAAATCATTCTTCAAATTTCCTATTGGACATTCTACTTCACCATAGAAATCACTACCACCCTCCACTGAAAGATACGCAAGGTCATAAGAATTGCGCTGGACCACATTTCCTGTTGCTGCAACCACTGACTTAACCACATTGATGTTCCTGTACTTCATTGCCGTTATCAACAGTTTCTCAATTTTCACTTCCCGAATGTTAAACACGAAGTTACATCGAGCACCAGTACTATTCGTCGAATGTTCATTTCTAGTCATCATTAGATGGAACCACCCACGTGCATTGATACTTTCCATTCTCCACCGTGACACAGATACGTCTTCTTCTTGTGCAGCTTTTTTCACCAAAGATGTTTTCTGAAGTACTTCTCCAGCACCAAGGGCAAAGGCTAGATACAGAGAGCACTCTTTTTCAGAGTTTTCTTGAAGACAGGCTTCATGAGGTTTGTCACTATACAGATTGAGAATCAGTGCCACCATTTCTGCATTTCTAGTTCGAACAGCTGCATGAAGGATAGAGCCTGATGTTCTGGAGTGGCAATCGCTATCGTATTTCAAAATGTCTATCCCACGATTGAGTAGAGCTTTTACTCTTCTGACAGAACCTTGAAGCACAAGTTTGACAAAGCACTCACAATTCTCTACACCAACTTTATCAAAATACTTTTGAAGATGATTGGTTTCTGCCATGGCATCGAGAAGAATCTCAAAAGCTTCGTCACTAATTACTTTAACTGGATCCAGTACGTTGACCATCCTGCGGCAAAAAAACTCTCCAGCATACCTACCCAAGCATTTTACTAGAGCTATACATGTTTGTGGGTTTAGCATGTAAGTTGATTTGAGATACATCGTCGGTAGTACAGCCATTATTGTGTATCGACCATAGAACGTAATTGTCTGCTGTATCTGTCGGGAAAAAGGACTTTCAAAGCGTTTAAAGTTGGTTGATTCGCCATTGTCTACGTTCTTGTTAACAGTGATCAAGGCATCAAAAGAACCGATCAATAAATGTTCTACTTTAAAGCCGGCTGGATTAGCTTTGTCCAAACTTTCTTTCCAAGCTTCAGCTAGAGTTGGGGCATTGTCTAGGTAGGAGATCTTCCCGACATGACCATGAGCTAGTGCACACTCCCAGGGTGAAAGATTCTGTTCTCCATCTCTGTGTAGCAGCCGTGCACTTGTGAATGGCAGTCTCCGTAGCAATTCCACCATTCCCCAGTAGCAGGACCAGCAGAGAATGCTGTGGAATCTGTCGTCAGTTTTGAGTTTCTCTATGAGATGATATGGTAAGGATTCCAAAGCATGCAAAGCTACATTAGTAAGTCCATACCTCACTGCTGCTTCAAGAATGGTCATGGTGACATTAAAATGCTTGTCATCTGTCGAACTTTCGAAACTACCAAGCTTATTATACTGTTGTATGATCTTCTTGGTTAATGCACTTCTATTGTACATTGTGGCTGCAGTGAGAAACATCAATAGGTTACCTTCTACAGCACCCGGGTGAGAGGACATAACTAATCTGATGGCTGCATCAAAGCATGCTTCATCTCCGGACTTAACAATAGCTGTTAACGCTTTTTCATGAGTGGTATCTAGCTGACGGAGCAAAAACAATACGCAATCGGTGTGCTTATTCCACACAGCTATTTCAATAAGCTCCAATGTCTTTGTGTGCATCCATCCACGCAGTCCGCTCTTGGTGTACAACAGTCTCAGTATATCAACTTTACCTCTTTTAGTAATAGCATGAATTAGGTTAATATCAGGGGGCTGTATTGTACAGTTTTTGATAACCTGAATACAGTAACTCCACAATCCGGCTTTGGCAGCAAACATACAGGTATGGATATTATAAGCAATAGTCTCTGGTAGTACACTGGCGAGTAGTTTATCAAGTAAAGGCACCAAGTCCCGGACTGATAGACGTATGGCTTCAACAGCAAAAGAAAGTACAACTTCTTTCACCCAACATACCTGGCTTGCTAAAGACATATCACATTTGTACACTGCAAATATATCCATCAGAATACGCTTGGCAATCTTTAAGTTTAAAACCTGAGCTAATTCTGGAAATGGAAATTTGGGAGAAGATGGTAAAACCTCGAACAAGTATTCTTTACTCGGAAGGAAAATATCAATCAATGTTTCTTGTCTCTTGAGAGCTGTGTTGCTGTGAATTTGACATTGTGTGGAACGACAAACTGAAACTTGGTGAGGACAAGTGAGCTTCAACTTAACTAAAGAGTGAATGTACCCATACAGAGGTGGCTCTCTGGAAGGTATAAGATTGAATCCCAAGTCAACTAATAGTTTAATCGTGTTGTAATCACCACTACAAGCAGCATTGTACAAAGCATTTATTTCAACGCTGGAATTTAGCCTCAGGAATTCTACATAAGAAGATGTGGTGTGATTTAAAACAAATTCTAGCATGGGATACATTCCCCTCCTACAGGCGATGCCAAATACATCACCGATAGAAGATCTATTGTCAATACAGATGGTAATAAACATAACACAATCTTTGAAGAATTGTTTGTGAACTCTCTGAGCAACTTGTAAGATGACATTGAGACTAGAAAGATGTCGATGTACATTACTATTGAAACCTTTGTAGAGACTGACTTCTTGAAGACTCTTATAGTGAAGGACATAGTGACAGAGGAAGCGCATTGTATCTTCTACGAGTGACTTTCCAAGCTCAACACATTCATTCGACGGAGAGAGAAGCAAAAGATATAGTAGTCTTGAAACATGCCTAAAACTCAATAGCCATAGTTGATTGTTTTCTTTCAAGGACAAGGTTGTCAGAATTTTCTCGATTGTAGCTGCTTTTACATGAGTGGCTAGAACAGGTAGTGAAGCGAGGAGGGAAGACAGAAAGTCCTCAGTCATGTGCGATTCACGTGACCAAGCATCCAAGAGGGCATTGATAATGGGAGTTTGGCAGCGTTTGACTGCTTGTACCAGTGGATACCTGAAGTCAATGCATTGAATATCACAACACCTATACATAAAGAATGTACCCTATATACCTTAGGTTACTACCGTATAGCTGGTAATGTTCGTGGGACAAAACATTCGTGGTTTTCGTGGTTGAAGCTCTGACCAGGAATATTTTACCCGTGAATGAAGCATTGAGTGCCTACTTTTACCTGCAGTGCAAGCAGCAACCACAAAAATATTATCCACGAAGTGACTAAAATTTAATATTGCTCAACATTAAAAACTGAATTGCATTGGAATTTTGGCGGATTTGAAGCAAATTCATTAGGTAAAAAGATGTATAAGTGTGAGTTTTTGAATGCACCCACAGTCAATATAATTACTATGCGAGTGGGCGGAACTGTGCAATACATAAGCTTTAAAGTTCATGATGGAACATTTAAACATGGCATGCACAATAATTATAACCCAAATATAAAATAATATAATAGCTGGCACAAGCAACTTAAGCTACATGTACGTACATGTATGGATTCCCGTAAGAAGGCCTACAAAATGTACAGTTTCAGCCACTCAGTATAGTTTACATTCCCAAAAGTTATACAATCAACAGTGGATGATGCCAACCTAAAACACATAAGTAAATGTATGTATGTACATGTATTGCACAGCATGCTACAGAAATAGATTCTACGGAGTTCCCACCTGTTCTTGCTGTGGGGAAGGGGCGACGCCCCGTGCTTCAGCAGCAACTGCACACCCCACACACAGTTCTTCTGTACGGCTTCAAGCAGAAAGGCGGGGTCAAGTGTAGATTTGGCACCCAAGTCAGACCTCCTACAAACCATAAAGTTATTAAACTAGACGCAAAAATGTAGAAAATGTGTAAGAATCTCTAAATGTGTGACATGCATAGACACTATTACTCATGCACATGTAATTGTGATAACAGTAAGCAAGCTGACCTTTGGTTATGTACATACAATCATGATAGAAACTCAATTCACATGCATGCATTTAAGCAATATACTGAAAGTGAAAGATGCCACTTACTCCAGTAAGAATGCTGCTAGCTGTTCTCTGTCTTCATCGGTGGAGAAATTCACATGACCTGCATGAGCAATCACGTAAGCAGTAAGCATGCACTTACTGTCTAAGGGAGTACTTACCTTCCCACCCAAGAGATTGGAAATACCATCTGCACCGAAGATCTATGAACCATAGAGGCCTGTGGGTGTTTAGGTGCACGATAAGTGTGCACATTGACAAGTAGCACACAAAAATATAATGTTCATCGACACAACTTGAAGGATAAATTAAGGTCTTATCTCCTTGTGTAAACTACTGGCTAGCAGGACTGAATGAACGAACACCTACATGTATACATGCAGGCCAATACCGCCGCCCATTTTCATGAACATGTGTATATATACATCCCTACTGTGCTGTGTAGGATGGACTTCACTTACCAAGAGGGAAAGGGTTGCCGTTCAACAACTTCGACCCGATTGGCATAGTAGTAACTGATAGAACCTGCAATAAACAGTGAGTGCATGGATATACGATACTCGAAAATTACACAGAGGATTGAATCAAGTTTACCCCCTAAGGACACTGTAGACTAGTTAAGAAACTTCGATTCTTTGCAGTGATAAACTCCTGAAAAACATGATTTAAGCAGGGAGGAATGTGGTAACCTGAGGTGTTATGTTACCACAATATGGACAAAAAACTATCTTTAGATAGCTTATGATTTATCATAAAGTAACTGTCACCCTCTGTGTTAGTTCTAGTGGTTATTTTAGTTGCATGTCCTTCTGTGGTTTTGTTTTTTGTATAAATAGTGTGTATTTTGTGCATCAGAGTTCTTAATAATATTTCCACGACATCACATAAGCTGAAAATGAAAAAATATGCAAACTTTGAAGTGAAAAGCTCACTGTGGAACAAATAATTGTGTGTACACTACACTTGTACATTTTTGTTTGTTTGTTTGTAAATGACCCTATACTCACCTGAAATTAGGTACAGCAGGAGAGCTTGCTCCATGCAAAACTTTTGGGGGGTCTTCTCCATAAGCCGAGTCTTGATCACCTTAACAACACCCAGTGACTCCAGACAGCTTTCCAGTTCCTCAAAATATTTTCCAATCAAGTCCAACAACAAAGATCTTTGGTGATCCTTCCCTTGGGGAAACATGAAGTCTACACAGTCTGGGAATCTATGTAAAGCTTCAGTGAGGGTCCATTCAAATACTTTGAAGTTTTTGTGAACTAGTAGGCAATGAAAAAAGGAGATTAGCTTGTTGCCCTGGAACGAATTAAGAGTGTTTCTAGGACCGAAATAACCAATGTTTCGTGGACGTTTTCTGGTACTGGTCTGTTTGAACTTCCCGAATGTGAATGGAGGCGATCTTGAAGGGTGAGTGGTCGGTTTCTGCTGCTTCATAATATCTCGCATTGGCTCCAGGGGGTAACCACGTACAGAACTGCACCTCCTCATTAAAACTGGGAGAGCCTTCTGGTTCAGATATGACAGCACTGGATAAGTCGACACCTCAGTTTTTAACGCCTCATCAATAGAGATATTGATATCCTTTCTGTCCGTTGGTATTGATACCTTATGCTCTCGTATTTTAGCAACAAGGTGGGATCCGCGGTAAATTTCTTGTGCAAATGCAGTGAAGGTATTGGGAGCAATTAGTTGATTTGAAGCGGCTAGAACGAGCCAGTCCAACCAACAATCAGGTAACTGTGGGGACTTGGAGTATCTGTAGTAGTAAAGCAAGCTTTCAATTTGTTCTAAGGTGAGTGGGTCATCATACGTTTGATAAAAGAGCTTAAGATCAATATTCTTCAGAGAGAGCAAGTATTTGAAGACGTCTTCTCGTTCACACTTGCATGCATAGTGGAGGGGGGTCTTTGAGGATTCATCATAGACGTTTGGATTAGCCCCACCCTCTATAAGGGCTCTACATGCCCTGACATTTCCGAGCTGGCTAGCCACCAATAGCGGTGTTTGCTGCATGAAATCAAAGCTGTTTACAATCGCCCCTTGTGTTATGGAAGATGCAATGCCTGCCACATTCTCACACCACACACACTCATGTAGCAACCAGGTGGCTTCATCTACAGTTAGACACGGGATCGATAACGTTTCCTCTAAATCAAGTCCCACAGAGAAACGCAAAGTAAACAGTAATGTGGAGACTGTGTGTCCATCAGTGTCCCTGAGTGAAATATCAATGGAAGACTTGCATTCCTCAATAATGTATTGTACAGTTACAAGCTGCTTTGAGTACATGGCTATATGTAGAGGTGTACGTTCCAGTTGATTTTTGATTCTCAATAGCGAATGTGGCTCCTCTCCTTGACTAAGGATGGTTTTAACGATGATCAAGTGGCCTTTTTCACACGCTAAATGCAGTGCGGTGTTTCCATAAGGATTTCTGGTTTTGAGATCAGGAGTGAACTTGAGAATTAGTAATACTGTGTTTAGAGCCCCACTAGTCGCAGCATAGTGCAACGGTGTACATCCAAGGTTATCCTTAGCATCAACCAAGCTTGGGAAAGCTGTCAGAATAGTGTCAATTTTGTTCAACTCTGTCTCTGTGCATTCATATGCTAAGGAATGTAACCATGGAGCTACTGCAGCAGGAGTTAGACAATCGAGAACACATAATTCAGCCAGCCTGCTTACAATCGGAAGAAAGCAACTTTCTGTACTTAACACATCGATAACAGTTTTATTGTCTTTCAGATAAGAAACTTTCACGTCAGCTCCAGCTTCAATTAACAAAACAGCAGCCTCCATGCGTCCATTTTTCAGTGCAACAACAAGAGGAGTTCGGCCATTTCCATCAATTAGGTTGATGCGATCGGCAAGGTTGTAGTACGAATGCAAGAGCTGTGCTAGAGTCTTTGTGTCATTGTTATTAGCTGCTAAATGAAGGGGGGTGCTCCCAGTAGGATAAAGGTGATGGTCCACCTCCAGTACATCTGCCATGGCTACCCTATCCGGGCGACGTGGCAGTAGCCAAACAGTGTTTATGATCGTTGGATTCTGGATGGGAAAGGTAATGATGAACTTAGTCTACTACTCATTTATATGAACAATGACTTACAATATGTGTAGCAAGAGGTCAGGGATAACCAGGGATATGAGCACTCTTGACAGCATTGGGACACAAGAAGGTGAGTTGACACACCCCTCTTACCGTTTTTCTATACAGAGAAGGCGTGGCTTTACACGTCACAAGTATGTACGTATGTGTGCCTGCCTTGCAACCATACAGAGCTTGTGTACAAAAAAAGGTATACCACGTGGTTAAGTAGGCCTAGTTTGCTACCTACTACGTACCTATCAGCTAGCAGAAAGATGGATCAGTCAGTAAGTAATCTAGTTTCTAAAGAGGGTGTAATTCTAGCTGATCATACACGTACACAGCTACAGCTATAGATCTACATGTATCTATCTCTATCACAGCTAGATGATTTTGGCAGCTGTTTATTGACCTCTATTGCATATAGGAGCTGAATGCTGCTGTACAGAAATGGCTCGAGGATCTCTTGCAGCCAATTGAGAGCCAAGTGTATCCTAATCCAAATAATGCACATCCACCATGTGGTCGTCTTGTAATACCAAACATAAATGGAGACTTCATTGTGTCTCACCACCCATAGAAATGTTAACATTTGATCCTTGACAGTTAACAGTAAACCTGTGTCTCCCGCCATTGCACCGGAGTAAGTCATTGTCTGGTTTGATTGGTACCTGAAATGCTGTATGTGGCACTCCCATTAATACTGTACATGTACCTGTCCAAATTGTGCATTCCATAATATCCATAGCGATGGCACATGCTGTATGTAATATACCCTTAGGCCTTGCCATTGCATTCCCTAATATCCATGGTGATGCACTGTGCACATGCACGTACTGTATATGATATGCCCTTAGATCTTGTGTTCACAAGCACTATTGCATTCCCTAATATCCATAGCGATGAACATCATAACACCCATAACAATTACTGCAGGTCCCAGGAGTTCAGTGTGGTACTGGAGAAACTGAAGCAGCTGTTAAAACTGGAGGAAATGTAAGTCTCTGTATAATTATGATTGGCTCGTTATTTGGTGCAAGTGGATTTTTATTATAAGTTTGTTGTTTTGCGGTGATTAATTTTCTACATACACAGCCCTAGTATAGTTGGGCTGTAGAGAGTCATTCATCACAGCTTCGTGTACATGTACTATGTTCATTTGTAAAAACACTTGATATGCCTTGGCGCATGTGCACAGTGACCTACATTGTCTGTGTGTCAGTCAGTATGTGTATCCAGCTGTAGCTGCTCTATGGTAATCCGAGTACAGGTAAGATCTTTGAGGCTTCTAGCCAATGTTTTCGATTCCGCTTTAATTGTTTTCTGATTAGGCTACATATATATGGTTATACGTTAGTCCCTTGCTCAAATCATCGGATTCTATATTTTAGTTTGCATAACTATGAGCTACCATCTGGAGCAAAAATGAACTGTGGACTCTGTCCACATTGAGCTTATAAAGCAAGGTCTAAATCATAAGTAAAAATACCAGGTGTGCTTATTAACCATAATCATTATATCGATGTGTCCTCTTCCCCCACAGTCCCAAGACTTCGCTGCGTGCAGGAGGAACCCATATCGCAGTACTAGCTCGCAGCGTGGCTGCTTACCTCTATGTGGCCCTCTCCACCGTTGACATTGACAAGGCCTCCAGGCAGCTGTCCCTTCAGACCACCAAGACACTCATGGCCCTGTTTAAGTATGTTACTGTCTTTGCTTCTAGCCTCTTTTTTGTGAAGTTATGGCTGTGCCTAATTGCTATAATGCGACACTACTGGTAGTGCACTTCCTTACTTCATGTGGTCTGTTTGTTTGTGTACATATATAATTACCCGGGGCCATTCTTTTCTGTTACCTGATTTGTAAGTTAGGTTGCCCACAGCTTGTGTACGGCCGGGTTATCAAAAACTGCAGCTCAATCATGTTCGTCTTTAAATTATTCCTTATGCTGGTGAAAACAGTGTGCCTACAAATAATACGTGTACATTGTAACTCTGTACTAAAAAGTTTGTGCTGTCTGTATTGTACCAAAGTTTCAAAGTGACGATTTTGTAGTGTCCATGTCATCTATCTAATGTCTAACTAACAAATAGCTCCACAAGCTCAAGCGGTGTATCTTCATTGCTGCTCCTACCATCACCACAAAGCCTCAACTCGATATCATCTGTAGTCGGCTGGGGGAGCTGCTTGCAAAACCATGGTGGAGAATTGAAATCACAGCAAGTGCTGACATTCCCGCACCCCTTACCGTCCCAAAGTGGGTCTTCATAGTAGAAAGCTTGCTGTAGTGTTTGCCTTCTACTGGTTGCACAGAAATAATCTTCGTTAACAAATGGTGGCACCACTCCCGTCCAATCACGATCGGATCGAGTGCACGGGCAGGTGCTGATGTCGCTATCGCTGTCAGTCTCGCCCACAGCTGCAGCAAATGTCCAGATGTGTTGTCGTGGCGACTGTCCGTGTGTGAGGCTTACACCATCTACATAGACAGAGTCTATTGTGAGGGAATTGATATGAAAGTATCGTGAAAATGCGTTAGGTTTTTTTCTTGATATCTTATAACTCGTCCACAGACGTGGGAGTACTCAATACCAAAAGTTCCATATGTAACCGACACACACTCTGCAGTGTTTGGTATGCCACAGGTACGCAGTGGTGGACTTGTCCTATTGACCTGTCGAAATCCATCCGGACAGTTTTGGTTAGGGTCGGTCAAGTTAATGTTAGCTACCTGTGTCCATCCAACCGTACTATTGCAGCTGAGGCATCTGGTTCGATTCATGTCACAATAGACTTGACTGACACCGGTGCTGGTGTAAACTGAGTACATTCCCGATGGCTGATCTGGAGAAATATTCTTACAAGAGCTAGCTGGGATTATGTACCTGGTTAAAGTGTCTATATCAATTGCGGACATGTTCTTCAATGTTCAGTGTTTGTTGCCGTAAGTTATGTAGTAAATTTAGTGTATCTTCTGTAGAAGCATTCGTTTGAGCTTGTAGTAATTGAATAGTTTGCTTTGAGTAGTTTAGTTGAGTTTGCATTGTCAGCAGTTCCTCACCAGTGTCATTGAGCTGAGTTTTCAACAGCTTCATTTCGAAATGTTTAGTTGATTTTCTAGCGACTGTACTAGTCGGCCAGCGCTGTTGATGTTAGCCTTTAGTGTCTGTATCTCTCCATTAAGCTCCTCCTTTAGCTGTTGGTAAGAGTTGTTGAGTTGTAACAGAATATCGTTTGTCGAATTGTTCAGTTCATTTTGTATTTCTTGTCTCAAATTTTCTGTTATGTTTCTTGGTTTAGCTTAGCACGAAGATAATGAATCTCTTCGTTAGAGTTGTTCAGTTGTAATTGTAGAATTTTTTGCGATAAGTTCAGGTTTGTCCAAATTCTGTTTATTTCGTCGGCTGAATATTTATGAAATTGTGCATGGCTTTCCTCTGAATGGTTTAGCTGATTCCATACGGCTGCTATTTCAGTGTCTGTGTTTGCAAACTTGCTTTCAGAATAATTTAGTTGCTGAGAAAGGACGTTTCTTAAGAAAGTGTAAGAAATATTTTGTTGAGCCAGCACATTATTTATTTCTTGATTAGAGCTCTTTTGAAATTCTCCATTTTCAGTCTGTACGTCTGAAAATTTGTTTGAAGTGGTTCCAAATTGAATCAGTGTGAGAAGCAAAGCTAGTGCACCTAATACTAGAGCAGCTGCAGCAATAGCAATGAAATATCGAAACTGTGGATTTCGTCTGATTTTTGTATTTAAAACATGAAAATATTTGTGGTTTCTTTTTGCTTCTCCAATTTGAGGTAGAGATGATTTTTCTGGTTGCTGTTTGACAGAGAAAGTCGGTTGCATTTCTGCTATTGGTACTGGGACCTCGTAAATACATTCTGTGTCGCTAGTGTCCACCGCCTCATTGCTCGTTAGAGGTATCTCCATGGAGTTGACACAGGCAGCTGACTGAGTGTTCTTGTCCAGCTGTGTTTTGAAGTCGATGTGTGGTAGTTCGTAGTCATCTTTACCAGGACTCCGGTCTTCTTTACTGTGCACAGAATTACTGTTGAGTTCAGTCTCCATGGCGAGCCACCTAAACAATATTTCAACCTTAGAAATGTAGTTTTAGTCTGCTATAAATTTTTGCAAGTATATATCGTAAAATAGAAGAATGATTAAGAAATGTCGATTGCCTTCATAAAATAATAAGCTGTAAGTTGACTAATAGCAATCTCTCGTACCAGTACAAGTTATATTCACAAACATACAAAAGTATGATTTCATAGCGCAAGTTTTATCGTAAATTAGAAGAAGCTGTTTATGATGTTTGATTGCCTGTCATGATAGGCATAAAATAATAAGACTAATAGCAATTTCTCATACCATTATTGATTTCATTACGTAAGTCTTGTATATATGCAGTGTAAGTCATGTGTATATAGTACGTGTTCTTTTAACTTATGAGGGTTAACCTGCACATGCACTCAGGTTGACAGGGAAGAAGCTGACTCCGTTCTATCATGACGACCTCAAAGAGGGCTTGGCAAGAGGTGGGTGTGGTCTGTTGCTATGGTACCTGTTTGTATCTTAGTAACTCGTTGACATTTCATGCTATACACTGATTGCTACCTGTCTGCAGTTATGCAGATGGCCATCTTTGCTAAGTATGACAAATATGCTATCAATGGATGCTCTGAATTTCACGAAAAGTGAGTCCCTGAGCCATGCATCCTAGCTACATGATATGCAACGAGCACCCAAAACACACTGTAATTAATAGAAATTTTGTGTGTGGAACCATGTCTCTAATAATCTCCTCTGGACTTTTGTTTACCCTACAATAGCGTGTATATTTCAAAGGTATAAATGTTCGTGGTTTTCGCTGATCAAGCATCTATATACCGCAAACATTTATACCTACGAATGTAATATCGCATACTGCAGAAAGGCTGCTATTCCGCGAAAATTAAATCCTCGAAAACTTTCTAACGGTCATTCCGTGAAAGTTTATACCCTCGAAATATACCAGTTATACGGTATTGCTAGTGTAGTAATCCCTAACCCTGTGTTTTGCCTCAGGGCTCCAGTGTTCTACATCAGTGACTCTGGGCAGCTGTCCCAGCTCTATAATGTCTGTGGAAAGGTGGGTGGAGTTCAACTACATCAAAGTGCTTTGATTACAAGTAAACGCATACATGCACACTCAATTTGCAGTTTGGGATCCCACAATCCTCCTGTTGCCTCGGTGAGTTGCTTGATCTACACACGCGTATATAACACCTATAATAACGCCCTAAGCCTTCACCCTATTTTCATACCCACAAATGGCGTCAATCAGTTGGCTCTTACTTATTGTATGTACATACTGGAGTTTGCAGAATCTTTGCAACACAAGCACCGTGCGTCCATTATATAGGAAATGACAGACCACAGTGTGTACACATATTGTGTAACACTCTACGCTTTTACTGGTGTGCTGCAATTAAGATTCTGCAAACTCCAGTATATGCATGACCGCACATCGTTTTCTTCGCCTTAAAATTGGTTTATGCTCGGATAATTGTTACACAAAGAAACAAGCATGGTGCTGCTATTAATAGCAAACTTGAGTGTAACATTTCCCCCACTCCCACACCTGCACAGTTCCATGTGGTCCTATCGAGCAGTCAACTAATACAATGGTACGTAACTACTAACAATTATGTGTACCATGCGCTCACATGACATACTCAACCAGGCTCCCTTCAAACATAGAACCTCTGACAATTTAGTTTTGCAATTTACATGTATCCCTGTGTGGACTAGCCGTTCAGACGTTTATGTCGTAGCTGTCATTTCTCGATTTGGTCGGTTTCTGACGTACGTACAGTTATGTAATTATGTAAAATTAGAAATCAAGGGAGAACGCTGTTACATATGTGTACATGTAATGTACCTGACTTATACAAAGTATTGTACCAGCATGTAATGATTGTTCGCTCAGAATGTGGAGGCATTAGAGGAGGCGGTGTCACGTGATGTGAGTGAGGGGCGTGTACCCGTGATGGTGATCGCCCACGCTGGCACACCAGTCACAGGTCACGTGGAGGACATGAGCAAGATACGAGAGATTTGCAACAAGCATAACATCTGGATGCACGTGCAGGGGTGAGGGAGAGTCTGTGTGGACAAGTAAAGGAAGGGGTCTACTGTATGTGTGGGGAGTGAGTGAGGGGACTGTAGCTGTTTATGTGTGTACGGGCTTTAGCCTTGTGTAGGGAGGGAGTTAGGGGACTGTAGCTGTTTATGTGTGTACGGGCTTTAGCCTTGTGTTGGGAGGGAGTGAGGGGACAGTAGCTGTTTGTGTGTGTACGGGCTTTAGCCTTGTGTAGGGAGGGAGTGAGGGGACAGTAGCTGTTTGTGTGTGTACGGGCTTTAGCCTTGTGTAGGGAGGGAGTTAGGGGACTGTAGCTGTTTATGTGTGTACACCCTTTAGCCTTGTGTTGGGAGGGAGTGAGGGGACTGTAGCTGTTTGTGTGTGTACGGGCTTTAGCCTTGTGTGGGGAGGGAGTTAGGGGACTGTAGCTGTTTGTGTGTGTACGGGCTTTAGCCTTGTGTAGGGAGGAAGTTAGGGGACTGTAGCTGTTTGTGTGTGTACGCGCTTTAGCCTTGTGTGGGGAGGGAGTGAGGGAACTGTAGCTGTTTGTGTGTACGGGCTTTAGCCTTGTGTAGGGAGGGAGTGAGGGGACTGTAGCTGTTTGTGTGTGTACGGGCTTTAGCCTTGTGTGGGGAGGGAGTGAGGGGACAGTAGCTGTTTGTGTGTGTACGGGCTTTAGCCTTGTGTGGGGAGGGAGTGAGCCTCAGTGAGGGGACTGTAGCTGTTTGTGTGTGTACACCCTTTAGCCTTGTGTAGGGAGGGAGTGAGGGGACTGTAGCTGTTTGTGTGTGTACGGGCTTTAGCCTTGTGTGGGGAGTGGGTGAGGGGACTGTAGCTGTTTGTGTGTGTACACGCTTTAGCCTTGTGTGCGTTCACTTGTGTGTATTGCATTCGTGGCTCAGTATGACAATGCTTAACCATCAACGGTACCTGCTGCAGACATGCTGTTTCCTCTCTCTGTCTTAACACCGAGGACCAAGAAGTGACTGTAAGTCACATTCCTATTCCTTTGTCTCCATGATGCTTTAACCCCCTCAGGCATGTCGCGAGGGAGACAGTATTACTCTGAGCCCTGGGACGTGGTTTGGTCTGCTCAGCTGTCCTTTTCTTGTATCCTATAGTTCAATATTATGAGCATGCATGGTCAGCACCAATTACACATACTATTGTACAATGTATGTCTTATTTCCTTGACTATTTTCTCACCTAGACACTGCACAAGACACCGTACATTATTGACACTGACGATATGGTGAGCTGCATGTACATAATCCATTAGTTATGCGAGGTGACCATGCTAAGATATATTTTTGTTCAGCGCCACGTAAAAATACACTGTGTACTGCACCTGACTACTTTACTTTGACCGTACCAAATATCATTTACTTCTCTCGTATAGGAGAATCAAGAAGTGTTTCCGCCTGTTGACATGGCGATACCTGATGGGTGTGTACCTATCCCTCGCTCCAGCTGGGCTGGTATGTTGCCAGGGGGACTCAACAAGCTCCTCCCACTCTCATTGTGGCTCTGCTTGCAGTACCTAGGTGAGTATAAACCACAGTTAATCAGAAGGAGTGCCAATCCTAGTTAAAGCCTATTGGCTTACAAGGATTGGCACTACTTCTGTAGCTTTTTAGCACTTTTCAGTATGAATTTGTATACCTACTGTTTACGTTGTTATCTCGTTCACCCCTTCCTTGACGACCATCCACAGGCACTAACACACTTGTGGAGACTGTCTCCTACTGCCATAACCTCACTCAGCACATGATCACCAAGCTGGAGGAAGTCCCTGGCATTAGGAGATTTGTGAGTGCTGAATTATAACTTTTGTGCCTATTTGGCGTGTTATACTTTTATTTTCAATCACGAATACCACTTACACCCGGGCCTTAGTTTAATTATCTGCATGTACTTCTTTTGTGCATGTGCTGGTGATCATTGTCCATACAACTGTTGTATAGGATATCCCAAAGCATCAGTCATTTGTCGTGCTCTTCAAGTATTTTGGAGGAGGAGAGGTGGAGTTTACTCCGCTAGTGGCCCCATCCACTCCAGACAGTGAGGAGCCACCGTCTGAAGAAGCACCCACTTCAGAGGAGACCACACCCACTATGGTTATTGAGGAGCTGGAGATGCCTACCTGCAATGTGGCCAATGCTATGGTGAGTAGCATTTAGAGTTAGAGATGTACTGTATATGCATGACCTGGTTCTTCAATTTGTTTTGCCTATATCTTTGTGTTGCCAAGTGCTAGCCATTAACTTAACCCTAGCTAGCCTACAGTTTGTAAAGTGCTAGTTAATTAACACACTGGTTAGGTGTACAGTAGGTACATGTAGGGTAGACCCTTGAATGTTGAGTTTGCAAACTTGTAAATAATTATGATATTTTTATCTCGGAATACACAATCAATAATGTACTTCCTGTACAGATTGCAAGAGACCTTCAAGCTCACTTTGCGAAGGTTGGCGTCTCTCCCCTCAAGCTGCCTCACCAGGGAGTCTGCTTCAAGTTCAACCCCATCATCTCTTTTCCAGGTCAATATATTGACTTGTCTGTGTCACTCGTATTCTGTACAGTTTACAAGACTTGTGATAGCCTCTAATTACATGTATGCCTCAGGGTATAGCTGCTGAAATATTTGTAATCTAAAAATGTAAATGATAAATTTTAGGCTAGGATTACAAATATGGCTACACATACCCCCCCATATTGTTGTATACATGTACACTGTACACATGATGTCGTACCCCTCCCCCACACACACTCCACAGAGCACAGTACATCGTTAGAAGATGTCGATAGATTAATTGCAGCCCTCCAGCACAGATTGGTAAGTCCTGTTCCAAACCTCTATACATAATTGACCTTTGACCTCAGACATCGCTGCACACAACGGCTCTGGCGAGGCGGCTTATAGAGACTCAACTGAAGGGTCAGCCCAACCTCAGGTGTCTCGAGTTCCCCTCTTTCTTTGGCAGTGGATTTATTCAGTGAGCTTCAGTCTGTAGACATACATGTAACAGCTGTGCATGCTAGTACTTGTCTACCATCAGTACTACTTTCGCTGAATAAGTATTGATTTGTACAAGATATTTATCTATTGTATACTGTGGGTATACGGAGCAATTTTTAATAAATTGCATTTACGTCATGTATATACAATGTACATGTATGTATTGTGCGACTATTTTATTGCTTTATGTTTAATGTTGCACGTGCATGTATTATACATCATTTTTGCTGGTGACCTTTAACCCTGCCCCACCCCCAGGTATGTTCCCAGCGGATGGGCGTCCAAGACAGAGCTTTCTCTCGAGGAGGTGAATGAGCTCAACAAGATGAATGTGGACCTAGCAAATACAATGGCAGAGAAGAACTCTGCCTTCATGCCGTTCCAGCATGGCAACTTCAGCTGCATCATGATCAAGGAGGTGAGTAACTGAGTGGCAGGTTTTGCAAGTACAGGTCAGTACGAATCGTTGGCTAGACTTGTAGAAGATTAGGTGTATACACTCGTGTATTTCGGTACCGAGCTTGTAGCTAATGTAAGTTTTTAGGGGTAAAGAGTAATGTTTCTTACAACATTCACAAGTTTGTGAATTTATGTGACTGACGCCATTCTTTGTCTTACCTGCTTGCAGCTATCTGCAGATACAAATCTTCAAGAGTTTGTACTGGACTTACTGGAGGAGACAAAGATGTACGAGGAAAACAAAAAGGCGAGGCATAGCTATAGTTCTGTATGGGGCTAGCTTTAAGGTTATTGTGTGATACTGTGAGCAAGAATTATCGCAGTTACGCTCTTATTTAACTGGTTCCCATCTCTCACTCTGTATATAGTTTCTAGAGGGTATGTCTGAGAAGATCATTCAGGGCATTCAGTCAGCACAGAGTGACCTGCATAAGGAGAAGTCACAGAAAGAACAGGACGAGGTGTGTGCATGCGTGGTTGTATCAGTATATGCTTGTACCATACTTCCTCGTCGGGTCTTGTTTTAAATGCTCAGGAGGTTATTAGCCAAACAAGAATATAGCCTTAATACATGTACATGTCATGTAATTATTGACCTACATTTATTGTTCAACCTGTTTGTGATTGATGGTGTATCCATATGTAGCTTAATTTATTAACCTAAAGCATGTAGGCGGCTACAGGTTATGTTCTAGTATGTCTGTGTATTCTCCGTCTGCTCAGGTGACTCTACTAAAATGCTGCTCGTTCTTATGTCACAGATATTATATTATTATAGGTGATAGCAATTCAATTCTTTAACCCTATTATGTCATACGTGTAACTGAAATGTTACTTTTGAAATTGAAATTGCTGTCTCCCTGGATAGTTTGTACTTGCCGGCCTCATTCTATGTTACTATAAGTATTTTAGTAGTATCAATGGTATTGGTACTACTATTGATAAACCGTTGTGAATGAGTCAAATCTGCCATGCAAAAGTTTTGATTCATACTTTTTACTTTGCGATTGAGAAATGTCATATGATATAGACCCTTGCAGTGCACGTGCATGGTCGTTTGCTCATGCACAGAATACAAACATGCCTAACGTATCTCCATAGTACAACTGGTACATGTAACCCTAGCTTATGCAAGTATTTGAGAGTCATAGCTATCAGTGTTCTATATGTCTTTACAAGATTAATACATGTATGTTGTGTGCGACATCTCAGCAATTAATACTTTTCCGTTGTTTGTCAAACCAAACGCTAGGAGCTATACTACATAGTCATATTTATCTGCATCCTCTACATCTGTGACTGTCTCTCTGGTCACAGCATAAGCTTCATTTGCTGTCATTCCCAACTCTTCTGGCTTGCCCTCATTTTCGTAATATTGCACGTCATCACTGACTGTTGTTAGGTAGGCTGGATTTTGTGTGGCTGCAATAGTCATGTCTGTCTCGTCCATGTAGTCATAAGAGTGGTTGTCAGGTGACGTAGCTTCCCTCAGCTGGCCATATGCTTCGTTCTCGTCTGTCGTTGGGTCAATTTTCATTTCTTGATTTTCAGGAACTGCATGTAAATATGATTCTATTGGTGTAATATATACACTAAACTGTACCTCTTAATTACACTAATAGTTTAAAATTAATTTGTTCTTTTAACACACCTGATCGAGATGTTGCTTTTCTCACCCAGCGTATAGTGAATAAAGTTGCACCTATCAGTAGCACTACTATTAATACCACTAGTAGTACTATCAATGCATACACTGTATTCTCTGTTACACGAGTAGGATTTGTGTCGGTAGTAACAACGGGCTGAGACGTTGAGAGTGTGTGTATGGGGGTGGGTGTAGGGGTGAGCATACGATGGGAGAGTGTGGTTATAGTGTAGCTTGAACTTGGGCTCACGACAGTCTTTGTACTTATTGCTGCAATAGAATTATTAAACAACATTTGATCGTAATAATTATCATTACTTACCGACAGAGATTAGTGGAGCTAGGTTAGTAGAGGAATTGAGTAGACCGGATGTGCCGACAGGATACATGCAGGCTGTCTCAGGGCGAGGAGTCAGTAAATCAGTAGCAAACCAAACTGTCTCATCAATGTACGGACTAGGGTTGTCTTCATCTCCAGCAAACTGAATACTATCGAGACTGGTCCTGCTACCCTCCAGATAGAACCCGACCACATCTCCTGGTTGGACCTCAATCCTTTCACTCTCTAGTGGTACCCCAGTCACTATTCCTCTCTCAGTTGTGTCAGGATGAGCCAGTGGAATAGGTGAGAAATGGTTGAAACCAGCCAAGTTGTAGCAGCCATCAGTGTCTACTGGTGAGAGGGAGTTTGGTCTCCATACTTGGAAGGAGATCGTGTAAATTTGCTCTTCAAAAGCTCCGATACTACTACCCTCCACTAGGGCTCTCCACTCAGTGATAACACCAGAACAATTGAACTTGTAGCTAGTGATGATGGCTTGTACTGGGTTTGGCTTAAATCGATTTCCATTAGCTGGTCTGAGAAGTATTGGTAGTGGCCTATCACCATTGTTTGCAAGAAGACAGTCTTGACATTGATCAGCTTCAAAGAAATTATTGTATGTAAATCATTAATTTTACAAACACTTCTGTCCACCTACCATTAATAGTTTGAGAGTAAATCTGAAAGTAGCAAATGAGTAGCGGCAAGCAAAGTTTGGCATACATCTTGACTGTCAGTATCGTGGTATTATTATAATTATATAAAGTCATCACAAATATAAACACAGACACTCCACCCTACAACAACACATATAATCCACCGTACAATAGTTATACACATGAGCGAACACACGCACTACATTAGGTATACTGAGCATGCCCAGAATATACGATGTAACGATGTATTTTTGTTTATCTACGAGGGCTGCAACCAGCAGTAGAAGTAGCCCGCTAGCCATTCTTTCAAAATTGGTTCTATCAGTTAAAAAATCTGTTTGGATATTCGATACGAGGGGAACTGTACACTCTTGCATATAGCTATATACCAGACGAAGAAGAAACACTAACAACTTCGTTTCAGGAAATCTAAAGTGAATACATGCAGTCACATACATTCTTAAACTTGCTTACTTGTCAATAAGAAGTGTTTCAAGCCAAAGGCATAATTACGTGTCAAGCCACGCATATATTTTGAGGTTTAGTTTTATGAATTGATCAGCTGAATACAGCATAACTGAAGTATTGTGTAAACGGGATTAGACTGTGTGAAAATGTTCTGTTCCCAGGTCGTGGTCACATTGTTGGCATTGTATAAATTATTAGTATTAGTTATTGCCCAGCCAGATGCCATATAATTGCACTGGAGCAACATAATGCCCTCGGGCATTATGTCATCCAGTGCAATATATGGCATGTTGCACGAGGGCGCCTGCAATAACTAACTTGTTGCCCAATGACGTTAAACTCGTCTGACTGGTCAAATAAAAGACATGTAATTTAGTGTTTGCTGAATTCCATAGTAAATTTTTAAGTTTTATTATACCATTAAAAGTAGTAGCCTATAAAAGGAACCAGATGAGTTACCGTATAGCGTATAGCGGGTATATTTCGAGGGTATAAATGTTCGCAGTTTTTGCGGATTGAGCCTGTATCGCGAAAATTTATACCCACAAAAATTTATAATAGTAGGCGTGTTCAGTATTATGGATTCGAGGCTAACGGTGTGGAGGTACAGCTGCATGTTGATGTGCGCATGCGCCAAAAGGCTGGAACTCAGATCACGAACATAAAATCCGCGAAATCTCTTTGTAATGGTCCATCCGCGAAAATTTATACCCTCGAAATATACCCGCTATACGGTATTGGGTGGGACATAAGTCCCAAATGGATATCTCTTAAAGAAATCTACTGCATGTACACACAGTGCAAGTGCATATAATCCAGTGCATTATGCCATATACTGAGCACTGGATTGCTTTGATCTGCCCACTCACCGGGCAACAATTTGCATTGTATATTGTTTGCTTTGCTTCCATGTTCAGAATTGTATCGATCAAGTATGTATATTGTGCCTCCATGCACACTCGTTTGTTTGTGTGCATGATTAGTATAGTTAAGAGTCAATATAAGCACTCATAACAAGCAATGGCAAGGCGTCTAAT